>NC_047661.1:82143233-82514668 GCF_011762505.2 Arvicanthis niloticus
GCCTCTGACTTCTAAGTGCTGGGAATAAAGGCCTGTATCACCATACCTGGCTCTTTATTTTTAGTTTAGAGACAGGTTCTAGTCCAGGCTGAATTGAACTCATAATCCACCTGTTTCTGTCTCTTGAATGTTGAGATTACAGAATTGTGCCACCAAGTCAGAATCCAATTATAGCAGTCTTATATCTGAACCTTGACCATTATTGACTGATTCACCCACAAGAGCCCAAGTTCTTTATAATCAATAGTGCTGCTGTAGACGTCTACTCTCTTTCATGTCATAGGCAGTCACCCCTGCACTGCCTATGACACATCCCTGCAGGAATGCTTCTCTCCTATGAGCAGCATCATTGATCTTTTATCTAACTTACATGCTTACACACTCTCTGGCAACCCACTAGGTGCCTCACTGGAACTGGGAAGATGGCTCAGCTGGTTAAGTGTTTGCTCTACACCCATGAATCTCTGAGTTCAGATATCTTAAAACACCTAAACATGGCACCTAATGTATCGAGTTGTTACCAGGATTAATGTAGCTAATATTTTTTGTTTATTTTGAAAAAATGTTGGCATATATACAATAGTGTAATTTACTATTACCACAGATGAAGTATGTGTATCTCTCTGTGTATTTGTATACATGTGTATGAGAGAGAGAAGAGAGAGAGAGAGAGAGAGAGAGAGAGAGAGAGAGAGAGAGAGAGAGAGAGACTCTTTGAGTGCTGGAATCACCAAATTCTAGGCATGTGCCACCACTTCTGTCTGGTTTGTGGGTTCAGAAGATTGAACCCTAAGGCAAGCACTCTACCAACTGAGCTACATCCCAGAGAGGGTACTCTTCTTTTTAGTGCGTTGATGTTTTGCATGAATTTGTGTCTGTGTGAGGGTGTCAGATCCCCTGAGACTAGAGTTACAGTGTGAGCTGCCATGTGTGTGCTGGGAACCAAACCTGGGTCCTCTGGAAGAAGAGTCAATGCTCTTTAACCATTTAGCCATCTCTGTAGCACCAAGAGGTACTTGGAATAGCCATTTTCATTTGCTGTCTTCTGGCCACAAGTGTATTTGATCATTGAGATCTCTATGACACAATTACTATAGTCCCCATAGCTGGACTTGGTTGAAAAAGTTGAGGTTTTTTGCCACAGAGAGTTGGTAGAAGAGCAGGAGTGTGTGGTACAGTGCCCAGCTCTAAGCCCAGTTCAACCCAAACTCCTCTTATGTGTATGCATGGAGATATCTGGGAGTGGGTGTAAGAGGAACACACTAGGTCTTTTTCTGGCCCATGATACTTGATTGTCTGGTTCCTGAACATCGTCCTACTATGCTCTCTCTCCTAAGTTCCCTTCCCTCTTGCCTTTAGTGATGTGTTCCGATCCAAGAATTTCCTGCCACACTTTGGAAAGATGCTGGAGAATATTTTCCTTCCAGTATTTGAGGCCACCATCAACCCCCAAGCTCACCCAGACCTCAGTGTCTTCCTCAAGCATGTAAGCATGAGCCTTCGGGCTCTTAACTCCTCCTCACAAGCCAGTTGGCCTAGCTGGCCATCACTGGCTCTCCCTGCTTATCTCTTTACATTGACCTCCCTTTTGGAGCTGTCTGAGGAGTTTCTCTGAGTGCAGAGCCTCTACCCTGACTGAACCCACAGCGTGGCTCACTTTTCTGGCAGATCACCGGCTTTGACAGTGTGGATGATGAGTCCAAACACAGTGGTCACATGTTTTCCTCCAAAAGTCCCAAACCTGAGGAGTGGACAATGGGAAACAACCCGTCTTATACTTACTATGCCTACTACATGTATGCAAACATCATGGTGGTCAACAGCCTGAGGAGGTAAGTATGGGAGAAATGGGACTGAAGCACGGCTTCTGAAGCATCTGCTCGTGAGTGTACTTCTTCATTAGTGTGTGTGGTGTGCATTGCTGCAGACGTGTCACAGAGCACACAGGGAGGTCAGAGAACGGCCTTCGGGCATTGGTTCTCTTCTTCCAGGTTACTGAGTCAGGGCCCCTCTTGTTTCTACCATGCTAGGTTCTAGATGATTTGAGAGTTTTCTGGCAGTTCTCAACCCAGCCCCATCTTACTTCAGGAGCGCTGGGATCACAGATGCATGCCACCACATCTTGTTTTGTTTTTTTTTTAATTAAAGATTTATTTGTTTCTTTTTTTAACATGTATGAGTGTTTTGCCTGCATGTATGTCTGTATCTGTGCACCCTGTATGTGCCTGTTACCCAAAAAGGCACATAATGAAACTGAAGATGTCCCTGTATGGGGTAGGTACTCTATTTTCCATTCTTTCCTTGTCCCACCACACATCCTCTGCTGTGCATATATATATATATATATATATATAATTTTATCTATATTATGTACTTAGGAAGAATTACAATGAAGAGTTACAATTGTGTTTTGTTTGAATTATGGTTGCTGTTCCCTTCCCAAGTGTTAACTCTGTCAATGGATTTTCTTGTAAATTTCTCTGCTGTGAGAACTCCACTTTTATTTTCACAGGGAACGAGGCATGAATACATTTCTGTTTCGCCCCCACTGTGGGGAGGCAGGGGCCCTCACTCACCTCATGACAGCATTTATGATAGCAGACAATATTTCTCATGGCCTGAATTTAAAGAAGGTGAGTTTAGCTTGCTCTCTTCTTCCTTCCTTCCTTCCTTCCTTTCTTTCTTTCTTTCTTTCTTCCTTCCTTCCTTCCTTCCTTCCTTCCTTCCTTCCTTCTTTCTTTCTTTCTTTCTTTCTTTCTTTCTTTCTTTCTTTCCTTCTTTCCTTTTTGAGACAGGATCTCATGTAGCCCAGGCTGGGCTTGAATTTGCTCTGTAGCTGAAGACAATCTTGATTTCCTAATTCTCCTGCCTCTACTTCTGACTGCTGGGATTTGGGATTACAGGTGAATATCACTGAGTCAGGCTTGGAATCTTTCTTTTCTTTCCTTCCTCTTTTTTTTTTTTTTTTTTTTTTTTTTTTTTGTTTTTGTTTGTTTGGGTTTTTTGTTTTTTTGTTTTTTTGGAGGCAGGATTCCTCTGTGTACAGCCCTCTAGAACTGTCTTTGTAGACCAGGCTAGCTTTCAGCGGACAGAGAGATCTACCTACCTCTGCCTCCTGAGTGATAGGATTAAGGCAGAATCTTTACTTTCTTGTTTTTTGTTTGTTTGTTTGTTTGTTTGCAGGGGGTGGGTGTTCAAGATGAAGTTTCTCTGTGTAGCTCTGTAGACCAGGCTGGCCTTCAACTCAGAGATCCACCTGCCTCTGCCTCCCAAGTGCTGGTATTAAAGGTGCATGTCACCACTGCCTGGCAAGGGGCATCTTTTCTTAATAGTAATTCTATATTAGAGCCTATAAAAAAAAGAATCATAATAGTCCATTTTCAGTATGAGATGCATTTTAAGCTCATCAGTGAACCAAAGATGAGCAGGAGGCACTCCAACACTGTCTTCACTAGCTGACCACTGGCACCTGGGAACCTGAGTGCTTCTTCTCCTTAAGATTGAAAAGTTCCAGTCAGCTATGGGAATAAGTCCAAGGTATCAGGAGTGAGGAAGAATAGGGCAGATCTCGAGCCCAAGGAGGACTGGAAACTTGGTGAGCTCTATGCTAGATTAGTGGGAAAGATCATAACTCCCTGGAGAGCCAGCCTGTGACTTGGAAAGTGGGACATTTTCATAATCAGGGCTATGGAACCCACTCTCTCCCGCCAGCCACTGCTGTCTTTTCTCTAGGCTGATATCCAACTTTGCAAGGTTGGAAAGTGAACAGCTTCAATTGTGCTACTCTGAGTCCTTAGTACTCTTATTGTGAAACGAGGATCATTGAGCATAATACATCTTGGGGGCTACTAAGATAGGTCTTTCTGTGAGAGTCAAAAGGGGTTCTCTCCAGGTTACCTTGTTAATTGCCCTCAGAGACGAATTACCACACACTTCCATCTTGGAACTCTCAGAGGCACAGTCAGAGGCAGTTGGCTTCCTTTCAGCTACTTTTTGCCAGGTTTCTTGTTGTAGCATGCTTTTAAATATCTCTTATGGTAGTCATAACTTTCATGTAGTCAAAAAAAAAAAAAAAAAGGAAGAAGAAGCAAGTTTTGGGATGAGTTCTGAGGTATAGTTACTTAGATCAGACCATTTAACTTTGACAAACTGAGTACTCAAAATTTTAAAAAGCTGATTTTGCCCAGTGCTTCTGAAAGCAAACATTTAATTTTAAGTAGTATTTACATTGAAAATCTACAATCACTTCCTAGGATATTTAAAGAGAGGGGTACCTTTGTTGAAAGCTAAAGCTTAAGGTTGACCATGGGATTTATTTGTTTGTTTTTGTTTTTGTTTTTGTTTTTGTTTTTCAAGACAGGCTTTCTCTATGTTACCTTGGCTGTCCTGGAACTGAATTTGAACCAGGCTGGCCTCAGACTCACAGAGATCCACCTACCTCTGCCTGGATTAAATTGTGGAATTAAGGGCATGTGTCACCGCCACTGGGCAACCATGGGATTTTTAAGGTTTTTACTGTCTGTCCCTGTTCACTATTCTTATTGTTATCCTTACTTTCTCTCCAGAGTCCTGTGCTACAGTACTTATTTTTCTTAGCCCAGATTCCCATCGCCATGTCACCCTTGAGTAACAACAGTCTGTTCCTCGAATATGCAAAAAATCCTTTTTTAGATTTCCTCCAGAAAGGCCTGATGATCTCACTGTCGACCGACGACCCGATGCAGTTCCATTTCACCAAGGTACGCAGGGAAACTTGAGCAACGCATGCGTGGTTTGCTGAATTCTCACTCACCACCCAGAAACTGAAAGTCAATTCAAGGCACTTCTTTATCCTCTTTCTGTGGGATGTGTGTTGTTTCTTTTACTAATGCTCTTCCCCCTTTAACGTAAATAACTACAGGAACCTCTGATGGAAGAGTACGCCATCGCTGCCCAAGTCTTCAAGCTGAGCACATGTGACATGTGTGAGGTGGCAAGGAACAGTGTCCTGCAGTGTGGAATTTCTCATGAGGTAGACTTGACTGTGGCTCACCGCCCTTCTGAGTGTTGGGTCTAGCAATCTAACCACTGAATCATTAGCAAAGTGAGGAAAAAATGCAGGAAGCTTTGCAGAAACTACATCCAGTTGCTATGGATTGGGACTAGGAGACTGTCCTGGGCTGGGGTATAGCTCAGTGGTAGGGCACAAGCCTGTGAGGATTTCATTTGAGTCCCTACAACTCCACCACGCACTATTCTCTGGCCATATCTCTACATTTGATTTCTCAGGAAACATGCCCACGGAGGCGCTAAATGAATGGCTACCGTTTTTCTTTTGTTTATGAGTAACATGAGGGTTACAGTGGAGGAGCAATCGCTGCCTATCCCAGTGTAAAAAGAGACACAGAGTCCTCTCTTCCTTCTGTCTTTCAGGAAAAAGCGAAGTTTCTGGGCAACAATTACCGTGAGGAGGGCCCTGTTGGAAATGACATCCGGAAGACAAATGTTGCTCAGATTCGCATGGCCTATCGTTATGAAACTTGGTGTTATGAACTCAATTTAATTGCTGAGGGTCTTAAATCAACAGAGTGAATAAAATAAATAAACTGAATAACACTGTAAGTGGGTGGGTTTTCATTGTGAATTTGAACTCTATACTACTTGTTATTGAGACCCTACTCTTTTTCTATTTTCTTAAGATTTATTTTATGTATGAGTGCTTTATCTGCAAGTACACCTGCTCACCAGAAGAGGGCATCAGATCATATTATAGATGGTTGTGAGTCACCATGTGGTTGCTGAGCATTGAACTTAGGACCTTTGGAAGAGTACACAGTGCTCTTAACCTCTGAGCCGTCTCTCCAGCCCAAGACCCTACTCTTAAAATAAGCCAACTATTGTATGAAGCCCTCCAACGATGCTCTTTACTTGGATCCTGTCACACCTCTGTACAGTAGATATAATTTCTATTTGGGGGATAACGAGCAAATGTAAGGTAGATGATGTCCTCAGGACACTCTTCAAGTGGGGCAGCTGTGGGGACATAAGTTTGTGTGACTCCAGAGTCTGTACAACTTTCAGGCAGGACAGTTATCAGAGGAAGCCAAGGACTTAAGCCACTGGCTTAATGCTGAGAAGATGGGCTTTGGGATTCAGGGACTAGAAGACAGTTAAAGCACCTGGAACCATTTAAAAGTTCTTTGACAAAGCATAAGTCAACAGTAGCTTTTTCAGGTAAGGTCAGACCAGTTATAAGAAAGCGTAGAAAATGGGCATTTGTGAGCAGTCCTGAGGGAAGATTTATCCTAGCAGGGGATTCTTAGCTTGCTGAAGCAGGACACCTTTGGAACTTGTTAGAAATATCCCTGCTAGGTACGGTGGCACATGTCTTCAATCCCAACATTCTGGAGGCAGAGGCTATGAGCTCAAATAAGTCTGGTCTACACAGTGAGTTCCAGGACAGCCAAAGCTACATAGTGAGGCCCTATCTAGAGACAGACAGACAGACAGACAGACAGACAGACAGACAGACAGAGGAGAGAGGGAAAGAGGAAGAGGAAGAGGGGGAGGAGAGTACTTCATGTTAGGAGATGCGCCAGCTATCCAGATTGTATTTGTTCACACACAACTGTGTTGCCATCTAGTGGTTGGGTTGATAATTAACTCAGTTTATTTAAAAAGGAGTTATGGACTAAACATAAAACGTTTTTTTTGGACACCAAAAGCATAAGGAAGATTTCATTCTACTTTCAAGTTTTTCTCCCTGAGGCTGTAAGATGTGTGAAGAGAACACTCCTCAAGACTTATCACAATAACATTTGAGCAAAGGCCTGCGTGTTTTCACTTTCTTCCCAGGTAGCCGTGAGCTTAGGTGTGTCCCTTAGGACACGCTTGTACACGCAGTGGTGTAAGACTCTACCCCATTCTTGAAGTTAAAGATTATGCTTGATGAATATTTATCAAGAACCTGATTTTATTTCATGTTGGCTTCCTGGTCACTAAAATAATATAAATTACTAAATATTATCCTCAGACTCAAAGGACATCTATCACCATTAGGTGTCGCTCCATCTTACCCATGAGGGGGCAGTAGAATACACGCATGTAAATTAACGTATTCACTCATCTTGGAATTCAAATCTTCATTCTGCTAAAGAGTCTTCTTGAATGCAAAGTTCAAAACGTAAATCTTAAATACACTGTTTTAGTCCAAAATTTCATCTTGTACAACTATCTATGATACTTTCCAAACAGATTAAATTAAATGCCGATTGTGGTGGCTCAGGACTATGCTGGCACTCCAGAAGCAGGGGTAGGAGGATGAGAAGTTTGAAAAATAATAAAGAACACATATCTCTACATATAAAGACATACACATTAGGTAAGGGATCAATGGAGTTTACAATTTATTCCAAACCAAATTCACATTTATTTCCTCACTAGGGTGTTCTAAAGGAACTGTCAATACTTCTCCTCACTGTAGAAAGTAATTCTTTTATTGTCCCTTTGTCCTTACCTCATGGCTTTCCCCCCCCCCCACCCTCCCCCCCGTCTTGGTTGAGTTGGCTGGTGACAGTCATCCGCGATGTGTAATTAAACACCTCTCTGTGACAGTCTTCTATTTTGGTACCTCTGTGTGAACAAGCCAGGGAAGTTTGGTTACCAGACACAAGGTCGGATGGAGTGGGTGGGGTGGAGTGGGGCGTGGCGCGGTGAGGTGGGGCAGTTAGATCGTGCTGGGAAATAGGTTCCACTCATCCCAGTCTCGCAGAGTGAAACTGGGCTACTCTTGCAGCAGGCACAGAGCCATGTGCATACCAGAGCAAGACCGTGTGTTAGGGAGCGCTTAAGCGAGAATCTCCACCGGGTGTGGCAACCGAGTCGGCATTGGGACTAGGCATCAAAGGCATCCGGCTTGGGATTCCAAACCTGGGGCCAGGTGCGTTATTGGCATCTCTCTTCTAGCAGACATTCCCGAGGGATGTTTGCTCCCTGAGTTGCTTTAGGGTTTTCTTAAAGAAGTTGCTGCTTGGCTCCTGTTTCTACTAGGCTCTGCCTTGTTGTGCGGGTCTGTCGCGTGTAGTCGCACAGACCGTAGATGGGGAGATGGAGCTTTGGGTCCAGGCCTGGGCAGGGTCTGCAGCGTAGAACTTGTGTGGTCCAGGCACTCGGTATCCCAGCGCCGGGGGACGCAGAGACCGCCTGGCGTGGGTTCGGAGCCTTGAGGAGAGAGCCCGGGAAGGGCAGAGCCTACTGGACGAGCTCGGGGGCGTGACCAGACCGAAGGGGGCGTGTCTTAGCCTGGAGGGCGGGGACTGCGGACCTGCGGGGGCGGGACGAAGAGGTTGGCGATAGATTCCAGAGGCCACCGACGCCGAGTCTTGGATCCCTGCGCGAGGCGGCGTCGCGGCCCAGGCAGGTAGGTGTTGGGCTGCAGCCGGGGACTGGGGCAGTGGGACCTCGGCCGCTCAGCTGTTGGCGTCACGCCGTGGCGTCCGTGTGTCCGTGGTCAGCCGAGAGCTGGGTACCTCCAGCCAGGGGAAGGCGGGTGTTAGCCTGCGAGTCGCGGGCGCGGTCGGGGGCGCAGGGCCGGGGAGCCCGGGCGCTAGCAGCCGCGAGGAAACGCGCCTATCAGGCGGTCTTGAACTTGGACGTGCCGGGATGGAGCACTTCAAACAAGCGGTGAAGTGTTTGTGCGTGCGCTTTGCTTCGGAACAACCGGGCAAGCACGATAGTGGAAGTCGTCCAATAGTTTTTTTAAGGTAAAAATCCGACAGTGGGACTGAGTACGACTGTGGAGTAACCAGGAGAGAAGATGATGATTAGATTATGAGTCAAAAGGCTTCGCTCTGGAGCTCTGACCCTCAAACAAACCGTCACACCTCCGCCAGGGTTAACTCTCCCTGGCTTGTGTCCCCGGAGTGTAAAACTGGGACGCCCATGGTTGTTCTCACGCTGAGAGGAATGACAGTGTTCTACAAATGTCAGGCATTGTTGTTTGATACACACACATGCACCCCGGATCATGTATAGTCTGTAAAACTACTAAGTGCCTAGTACACAGTAGGCACCCTGCAAACCTTTATCCCAAAGCTACTGGTTCGCCTATATTGTGTTAGATAAAGTTCTAACTTCTATTTACTATGTAAATAAGTTATCTAAGCGTCATTTCCACACAATCACCATTGTTTGAAGAGCAGAGCTATTCTTAACTGAGTCATGACATTTTCTAAAATAGCATGCTATCTGTATACTGTAGTGGAATCATTTACCATGAAGCTTGTACCAATCAGAAAATCTGTTACTTTGCCTTAGATAAGCTAAAGATAACTGATAAAGTGAGCTGAGAGAATTGCTTCAAAGCAAGACTTTCATTTGTTTTTGTAAATTCAGGGGCTGCTTTATAAGAAGATATGAGTTCTATAAAACAAAGTTAATATGTGGCTGTGACTTTTGTACAGTTTTTATTATAGACATTTGTGTTCTTTACTTTGTGTGTGTGTGTGTGTTTGTGTGTGTGTGTGTGTATTTTCTGGGGGGAGATGGGGAATTTAAAAAGGAATAGCAGTTTGTAACTGAGAGATTTCTACTAGGGATACTTAAGAGTGATCTGGAGTCATCTCAAAGACAAAAACTGGAACTGTAGTAATTGTGTCTTAAGACCTTTCATTAGTCTGTTGAATGTGGCAGTAGACTTTTTTGTTTTGTTTTTGGTTTTTGGTTTTTCGAGACAGGTTTCTCTGTGTAGTCCTGGCTGTCCTGGAACTCACTCTGTAGACCAGGCTGGCCTTGAACTCAGAAATTCGCCTGCCTCTGCCTCCCAAGTGCTGGGATTAATGGCCTGCACCACCACTGCCTGGCCAGCAATAGACTTTTTTTAGATGCAGAAATATCAATGTTTTTGATTGAGAGCAGTAGGCAGTTTCTTTCCTTTTCTTATTTAAAATTTTAAATTAGGGCGTGTTTGTCACCAACAGGCACAGAGTTCTGGGTTCAATCCCAGTACTTCATAACTGGGCACAGTGGTCCACGACTGCCATCCCACTCAGCATAAGAGAGGTGCAAGAAGGGGTTCAGAAACTCCAGGTCACTCCTTACTCTATAGTGAGTTTGAGGCCAGCCTGGAATACATGTGACTCTGTAACAAAGCAAACCAAAACAAAATGAAGTTAAAAATTCCTCCTTTCACAGGGCTTCAGAGATGCTTTGGGAAATGAGGGCACCTCCTGCCAAATCTGAAGTTCAAGCCCCAGGACATGTAGAAGGAGTTAACAGCTCATGTAGATTGTCCTCTGACCTCCAAATGTGTCCCAGCACATTGCCCCCTCCCCAAATTAATAAATGTAATAAAATGTATTTATTATGTGTATATGTGTGGGAACCCAAGGCGAATGTATGGAGGTCAGATGGCCATTTGTAAAACTTACCTCCATCTATTGTGTGGGTTCTGGGGACTGAATTCAGGCTCAGCGTCAGACACCCTTACCTGCTGAGCTCAGTCATTGGTCCTTCTTCTCTGTCCTGGTAGGACGAAACTAGGGTCTCGTGACTCCTGCTATCAGTGAGCCACATTCCTGGCTCCAACTGGAAATCATATTACTTGTAAATGATTTGTAGTGATCCTTATGTCATAGGCAAGGATTTTAGAGCACTGGATACCACAATGGAGTTTAGTGGCATGCTAGAGGGAAAATTACTAGTAAGTAATCTTGTGCTACTTTAAGAGCTCTGCTCATGGGGCTGGAGATGACCCAGCGGTTAAGAGCACTTGCTGCTCTGCCAGAGGACCTGACTTCAGTTCCCAGCACCCATGTCTGGTAGTTTACAGCTGTGTGTAACTCCAGTTACATGGGATCTGATGCTCATTTCTGCCTTCCAAGGACAATTGCATATAGGTAACATGTTCACATATACGTACATATAAATAAAAAAAAAAACTTTAGCCCAGTGTAATGGTGCATGCCTTTACTCTCATCACATAGGGGAGGCAGAGACAAGTGGATCTCTGTGAGTTCAAAGTCAGCCTGGTCTACATAGTGAGAATTTCAGTTAGCCAAGGCTATAGTAAGACCCTGTTTTTTAAAAAAATCTCATAAAAAAAGAGTTTTCTGGGCTGGAGAGATGGGTCTGTGTTTAAGAGCACTGGCTACTTTTCCAGAGGACCGGGGTTCAATTCCCAGCACCCACATGGCAGCTCACAACTGTCACTGTTGTTCCAGAGGATCTGATGTATGTCACACAGACACACATGCAGTCAAAACACTGATGTACATAAAATAAAAATAAATAAATAATTTTTTAAAAAAGAAAAAGTTTTATTTAAATATTTCCAACAATTCAGTTGGAGAATAGGTTTTTTGAAACTTTTTGTTTGGTTGGGTTTTTTTGTTTTGTTTTGTTTTTTTGTTTTCAAAACAGGGTTTTTTTTTTTTTTGTTGTTTTTTTTTTTTGTTTTTGTTTTTTTTTTTTTTTGTGCAGCCTTCCCTGTCCTGGAACTAGCTTGGTAGACCAGGCTGGCCTGGAACTCACAGAGATCTTCCTGTCTCTGCCTTCCAAGTGAAACTTAATTTTTGAGACAGGATCTTACTATATAACCTAGGTTAGCCTTTAACTCATTATGTAGCTTAGGCTGGCCTGAAACATGCATTAATTCTATCTAGATATGAGTGCTGGGATTTCAGTGTTTGCCACTATCTGTACTTGGCTAAAACTATTTTAAAAACAAACTTTAATCCTGTACTGAATAATGAGTTCACTGAGAATTTATAATATGTTGATCTTACAGGTCTAGTACCTTACATTCATCCTACTTACTGAGCAACTATACCAAGGTGTAGTTTAGAACCTACATTGCAGGCATGCATGGGAAGGATGCACTCCTACCTAGGAGAGTATGTAGCCCTTCTACTGAGTGGGCTAAGTACTGAAAAGCTATTTTGAAAGCTGACTAACAATAAGAGTATCCACTACTATTTATGGGTCCTACTCAGTGCAGGCAGTGTCCTGAATTCATTTCATGTATTAGTTTATTTAGTCCTCACAAAAGGCTCTACTGAGGGATGCTGTCATCACTAGCTCCTCACTGAGAGGCATAGAGTAACTTGCCTGCCACTCATTTGAGTAGCAAGGGGTCAGGCTGTCAGGCTACAGTAACACTGAACACAACCCTCAATCTCTGCACTATATTGAGTTTCAAATTCAGTGAGACCCAGTGAAATCTAAAAGGTATTTAAAAGATGGAATTTTTATGAACTAAAAATGAGACAGACACACATACATGAGAGAGAGAGAGAGAGAGAGAGAGAGAGAGAGAGAGAGAGAGAAGCAACAGACAGAAAAACTGGTATTACAAGATATAGAGGCATGTCCAAGCTACAATTTAATTATACTTTGTATGTAAAACTTTTTTTTTTTTTTTGCCGATGAATGACATGGGATTTTTCTTTTTTTAAAACTCCCAGCCACTTAGGGTATTATCTTAGCAATATAAGAAGTATCTGTTTTTCAATAAGAAGTTTAAAATATCTGTTCTCAAACCATGACTTAAATGTTAGCTACAAGAAAAGAAAATGCACCAAGCATGGTGGAACATACCTATAGCTCCGGCACTTGGAAGACTAAGGCAGGAGGCTAGGGCATTTTGTAGGCTCGCCTGGGCTAAGAAGGGAAATCTGTCCCCAATCAATCAGTCAATTAATCAAGTCATCAAGTCGTTATGTTTTAGTATGATAACAGAGGTCTAGACAGAATCTAATGGGAAACAGTGATGAGAATAGTTGTTCTCCATGGTAGGAAGGAGGGCTGTAGAGAGGTACTGTGTTTGAATTTGGTTTGCAAGGATGACCAGGAGTCTGTCGAGCAGGGGAAGGTATGAATGAGAACCAGGAATCTGTGTGACATATGGTATGTTTGAGAACTGTATCCTAGTTTCTGAAATCAGAGGTGCAGGGATGGGTAGTTGGGCTAAAAATAATCTAGAAAAAGAAAATTACAGAGCACGGTTGTTTGTTACATTAGATTACTGCAATTGCTGGGTAAGTGTGTGTGTGTGTGGGGGGGTTCAGGTCTCTGATTGGAATAAAGAAGTGAGTGATTAAGTTCAGTTGGGGGAAAAACTTTCACTGTAGAATATGGTGTTGAGGGTATTTTTTATACTGTGAAGTAACACACATTTTTAACAAATACTCAGTGTAAAGCAATGATGGGTAGTGGTGGTGGTGAAAGAGTCTGTTGATGCTGTTATTGGAGAGAAGCTGTGTACTGTAAGAACTTTGCAACTGAGTCTAGTGACAGTGGAACCAGAGAAGGCTCCATTGGAAGTAATTAACATTGCACGATGATGTGCTGTGTAGTGGCTAGATTAAATGAAGCCAGGCAAAAGGCAGGGAGATAAATTTGAAGGTTGATAAGATAGATAGGTGGCTGGGTGAGGCCAGGTTTGCTGTTGAAGTACTCCTGTTGGAGCAGATAGGAGCTGGAGTAAGAAACAAGTCCAGAGAATGGAGAGAGCAGACAGGAAATCCGGGCGTTGGGAGTGCTCAAGAACCGGTTAGCTGTGGAGGCAAAGGCAACGGCTTCCCATCTCAGCTCAGACAGCTCAGGGAATACTGGGCCTGGCTTTATTACTTTTTACATGATGGGATGATAATTGTCTCTGTTCTGAACTTGTTGAGTTTGAAGTGTCTATAGAGCATCGAGGTGCAGATGTCAAGCAAGGTCCAGAGGCCAGGATGAGCGTGGTTGGTGATGTCTCCGAATTAACCAGTAGATAGACTCGCTCAGAAGAGATTTTTCTCATCATAAAGCATTCAAATGAGTTTTAATCGAAAGTTAAACAGCTTTCAGGCTGGCTACGTAGCCTGGTTGGTAGACTGTCCTTGTCACTTGCTTGAAGGCCTGTGATTAGCCTCCACTATCATGCAAAACTAGGTGTGGCCGGTCCTTGCCTAAACTCAATGTTAAGGAAGTGGAGGCAGGGGAATCAGAAATTTAAGGTCATCCTGGCGTACCTGGGGAGTTTGAGGTCAGCCTGAGCCTTATTCCCTAGCCCTTAGATATTTCTTTTAAAACAGGCCCTTTCGGATATTTTCAAGGAGGGCCTGGGAGTGTAGCTCAGTTGGTAGTGCCCACCTAGCATGCTCACATAGGCTGGTTGTGTTGAGAATGCGAAGTAGGTGTAGGCAGGATGATAAAGAGTTAACGTCATCTTCAGCTAAACACTGAGCACAGCCAACCTGGGCAGCAGGAGACAGACAGACAGACAGACAGACAGACAGACAGACAGATCGACCAGTGGGGCTGGAGAGATTGTTCAGCCTTTAGGAACACTCAATGTGATTGCAGAGGGTCTGGCTTCAGTTCCCAGCACCAACATGACACAACATCCAGGGAATCCGATGCGCTCTTCTGGCCTCCCATGGCACATTTGTATACATTCGGGCAAAACACTCATACATTTAAAATGAAAATAAATAAGTCTTTTAAAAAACAAACAAACAAACAAAAATTTTCAAATAAAAATAAGAGACTTAATCTACCACTCTCCCATTTATTTAAGGACAGCTTTGAGGAAGAGCCATATTGGCTAATTTAGTTACATATCAGAAATATTTGAAACCTTGAAGGAAAATGTGGCTTTTTAAGGTCAGTCTTTTAGCTTGACCCTGCCTAATCCCGTCAGAGGCACATGGGTCTCTTGGTTCGAGACCAGGCTGGTATACAAAGGGAGATCCAGGCCATCCAGTGGCCAACAGTGAGACCCTGTCTCAGAAAGAACTGATCCCTCTCCTATCACATTAGCAAGCAACTCGACAGTGTGTTCTAGAAGGCCTGGAATTCTGGTGTTTGTTCTTTATTTACTCTGAAGAACAGTGCCATGGCATTCTGCATTAAGACTGAGAACATCCATTACTGAGCTCTTGGCTATTTTGACCACTTATGGCAGCTCGTTCCAGCTGGGATTTTCAGCCCTTACCCAGTGAAGAGCAAAAGAATAGAACAGACTCCTAAGAGAACCTGAACGTGCATAACATCTCCTTGTGTTTGCCAGACTAGAAGTAACTCATGCTCAGGAAATGTTGTCCACTGAATCTTTTTAAATTTTAATATTTACATGATTTATGTTGGAATTGAAAACAATGATGAAAGAATATTTGATCTAAACTCTATGCTGTACTTATATGGTGACATGTGCATGCATACGTGTGTGTGTGTGTGTGTGTGTGTGTGTGTGTGTGTGTGTAACCACACCAGCATTCTCCATTGCTGTTGCTGCCCTTCCACAACTTTCCTTTGATTCCGTCTACCCCACTTCATGGCTGCACACAGTCTCCTCTCCTTTTGCTGTTGTGTGTTTGCTTGTTGCTTTCCTAGAACTCAGTTTCTCCCCACAAACATCCCTTTTCTTATTAGCCCCTTAATCTAGGCTGCACATTTGTTGTTTTGAGACAGGGTCTCCTGTAGCCCAGGAACTTTGAGGCATCATCCTCCCTTCCCCTCCAGGGTTCTGGGTTAGAGCTGTAACCAGCACCCTGAGCCCAGACTCTTCACTCCCAACCTCATCATATCCTGGACTATTGACATTCCACGTAACACTTGGGGAGCAAGGCATTCACCCAGGTAAGGGGAGTCACTAATTTTCCTAGCTTTGATCTAAGTTTATTATCTTCAGTACTGTGCTCAGGTTCTGAGGGAGTTTAAGAATTGTGTAGTCCAAGCCCTCTATGAATCATGGTATCCAACTTCAGCTGAGGATTCATCCTCTAATCTGTTAACCACAACTCATTATTGAGTAGTTCTTAAAGACTATATCCTGAGGCTGAGATAGGAGGCTCAGAAGTTTAAGGCTTGCCTAGGCTACTATAGTCAGAACCTATCTCAAAACAAACAAACAGTGAGGTATTCTCAAGTAGCTAGGATTTGAGTCCCAACTCTTGCTATTTAAAAACCCTCTGCAGGGCTGAAGATATAGCCGAGGAGTGGAGAGCTAGTGTAGAGTGTGTGAAGCCCTGGGTTCAATCCCTGGTCTTCCCAAAAGAAAACAAAGCTCTGTTACCAAGGGAACCCAGAGTTCTTGTTCTGTTTTTTTGCTTGTTTGTTTTTACAAAGTCTGCTTGAGATAGTCATTCCTCTCTCAGCCTTTGGCTTCATCTCTCTTTTCACTCTCAGCAGACAATCTTGCCTATTATTTCAAAACAAAGAAACAATAAAAACCCTTAACTACCTGTGTGTGTGTGTGTGTGTGTGTGTGTGTGTGTGTGTGTGTGTCGTGCACACGTGTGCTCGTCAGGAAGACAGAGAACTCAGGCAGATGTCTGAGTTCTAGGACAACCAGGGCTACACAGAGAAATCCTGTCATCAAAACAAAACAGAACACCCTCAGTTAGAACTTCATCATGTGTAGTCCCTAAGCCTGTGAATCAGCCTGTGCTTCTCCTTACTCCTGTTCCGTGGAAGAGCGGTCCTGCTCCTGGTGCCTGCTCACCCCTCCAGGTCCCCCTGAAGACTCCTGGCCTCTTTTCCTTCTGGGCCTTCTGCTCTCTATCCTTGTTTCTTTCCTTTTCCTTCCTGACGTCTTCCCACCCAGGTTTAAATATAACTTACTTCTTTCCTGTCTGAAAAAGCAAAGCTCTCCTGCAGCCTGTGTTCCTTCCCAGCCCTCACTGAATTGTACACTTGCTGCCTTGGGTTAACTCCCTGTCTACACAGGCTGCTCCTGCTCTTTACTGTCCCACCCACACTGGTCTCACTGCCACCTCTCCGTCAACCTCCTTCTTGCCACTGAGCCTGCTCTTGCCTGGGTGCTGATGACCAACAGACACTCAAGCCTTGGTCTTTTCTGTTTTTTTTTTTTTTTTTTTTTTTTTTTTTTTTTTTTTTTTGGCTTCCATAATTCTCTGCACTCCTGGTATTTCTCCTGCCTTTTTCTACATTTGTGATTGAGTTACCATCTATGATACATGTACACTGACTCAGTGTCTGAGAACTGGCCTGTTCTGGACTGGCAATATGTCTGGAATTATGAGATTCTAAATTTAACAAAGTATGATGGCTTATAAAATTAATTAGAAAATAATCATAATTGTATAGCAGTTAAGAGTTGTATGGTACAGAATGAATGAGTTTGAGCCAGGTATGGTGGCATGCACATATAATATTGCTTGTAATACTTGAGAGACCAAGGCAGGAAGATTACAAGTTCAAGGCCAGTTAGGGCTGTGTACTGAGGCCTCATCTCAATAAACAAATAAGAAAGAAATGAGAAAGAAGTTTAACTGGAATCATGGGATACCATTGTGTACCAGAGGGTCTAGGGATCAAGGGGTGGCGAGATGAGGCAGAACTAGATTTCTGTTTGCTGGTGAGAGTGTAATTTGGTCCAACCACTTTGGAAAAGTACTTGGCAGTGTGTTTTGGTAATAGACCTACCTTATAGCAAAGCAATTCTAGATAATACTAAAAATAAAAGGGATTATGTCTATTAAAGATACATATAAAATGTAGATAACAGCTTATTTTGTGATGCCAGGAATCAAGCCAGCTAGGTTCTACTCTGATCAGCATTGTTTCCCTCTGGCTTTTTCTCTATTTGTGTATCCTTCTGTATCTGCACACATTTATCTAACTTGTCCTTTTTATTAGTTGTGTAATATTCAGTCAGGGTGCTGTTTGCTTGCTAACCTCGTGTGAGTGAGAGGCTGAGATCTGCCTGGCCATGCTCTGCCCCCCTCTGGCCCTGAGACCCACACAGCACATCCATCAGCCATGCAGTACCCTCTCATTCTGTTCTAGTTCCGGCATCCTTTCTGGGAAAGCTCTTGCTCCTGCCCAAGTGGCCATCTCTTCTGTGCAAAGGCTTTCCTTACCCTTCACTGGCGTACTGGGGATAGAGGTGTGCCTTTCTCTGTTCTTCTGATGGCTTTAGAGGTCCATTGTTCAGGGAGAGAAGTGCTTTTAGTAACCTAATAATAACTGTGATTGTTTCTAAAATGATATTGTGGGTCCGAAGGTGTTGGATATATTACAAACTTAGTGATCCCATTCCCACAGTAAGTGGTGTTTCTAGTATTTTCAGTGGTAAGCTGAGGGAGTTGAGACATTTGTTTGACAACCAGGTAGAAGTTTCACTCTTGGTGCCACTCTTGGTGGCCAGCGTGCTAGTGTGCTTTCTGCTGCTGTGATAAACACTGTGGCCAAAAGCAACTTGGGGAAAAAGGGTTTGTTTGGCGTACGGTCCTGGTCACATTTCATTGTCTACAGAATTTAGAACATGGACTCAAGCAGAGGCAGGCCCATGGAGTTTGTCACCGGCCTGCCCTCCATGGCTTGCTCAACCTGCTTTCTGATACCACCTACCCAGGATGGCACTGCTCACAGAGGCCTGGGTTCTCCTGAAGCAATCATTAATCAAGAAAACACCCTATGGACACACCCATGGGGCAGTCTCAGGGACAAAATTCCTCAATTGAGGGCCACTCTTTCTAGACATATTTAGATTTGTGACAAGGTGACAAAAAAAAACCCTCCACAAACAAACCAATACACCAAGTGAGATGAAATATGCAAGGCATATAGAATATATAATTTGGAGATGTGAGTTGAAAACTGGGAATTCCAGCTTTCAGCTCCTAGCTTAGAACTAGACGGGAAGTTACATGTTAAAATGTATATAGATTTATGTCCTAAACTCTTGAAAATTGCCATCTTTTTGTATAGCTTTAAGATGAAAAATAAGAAGCTACAATTATAAATATACACTAATTACAGCTACATAAAAATACACTCATAAAAAAAAAAAGGCCAGGAGGAAACACCAAATTATACCAGTGATTATGTAGGCGGGGGTAGACCTGCAGCTGTCCCTGTCTTCAGTACTTCCACCTTTTCTACAGATACTGTTAGTGTTACTTTATGACTTTAAAACACGCTTACTTAGTTTATTTACCTATTTATTTGTGTGGGCCCTCTTGTGGCATGCTTGTGATCCCAGGACACTGTGTGTGTGTGTGGGGGGGGGGGGGGCATTCTCTCTTTCCACCATGTGAGCCTAGGAACTCTGATGCAGGTGGTAGCACCTCTGCCTGCTGAGCCATCTCACCAGTCCGGATATGTGACTTTTATTGGTTGTTTACCTGAGGCAAGTTTTGTTTATCCATTTGTTTTATTTTGAGATGGAGTTTCACTATGTAGCCCTGGGTCACCTCAGACTTGAAATCCTCTTGCATCAGACACTTTGGTGTTGGGGTTATAGGTATGCACCGTGGTACCTAGCTTGCCTAAGCTGTTAGGATTTTATTTTTATTTATGTGTATACCATGTGTATGAGAGTGCCAGAGGCCAGAAGAGGTCATTGGATCCCCTCAGCCAGTGACAGACAGTTGTGAGCCGCTCAGTGCAGATGCTTGGAACCAAACTCGGGTTTTCCAGAAGGGACTCAAGTGGCCTTGGCCATGAAGCCATCTCTCTAGCCACACTGGCTTTAAAATCTAGCTATGAACCAGCTGTTTTATCTGCTAGGAAGGTTTCAGATATCAGGTCCTCATACTTACATATTTCTGGGATCCTTTCTGGGACCCTAGTTAAGCACCAAGTGTTATCATGAGGTTCCCTTCCCTTGACCCCCAGGGTTCTGGGCCAACAGTGGTCTCACCCTACCCCCCCCCCCCGCCCTTGTACCTTTAAAGGCTTTACTGTTGTCCCGTGTGATCATCACAGTTGACACACACCATTGAGAAGGATCTGGAGGTGATTACTGCAGAGTCAGCCTTGTGCTGTTCTTAGATGTGGGTCATTTGACTCCTGTTGTTTGGGTTTGGACCTTGGAGAACCCTGCAGAGGCTCAGAGGAGACAGGAAAAGCTACGTATAACATCCTCTTACATTAACCCATATTGTTATGTCTACAGCCAACATACACAGTGCTTAAATACAGGAGCCCATACTACTTTTAACCAATTCAGCCAGTCTCAGCTTCCTTGGCTAAGAAGAAAACCAACACAGATCGGAAATTAAATTCACAGGAAAGCAGAGGGCTTGTGTGCTGGGGAAACCCACCACCGTCAGATTTCTACATCAGGCAGAGAGGGAGCTCCCAGCACTCTTGCCTCATCTGCAGCAAAGGGAGTTTTTTTGGATTTTAGGAATAGCAGTACATAGGATGAGCCAGCTCAGTGTACACAGTGAGGACTCTAATAGTCAAGGTACCATAAACAGCCAGCTCATCTACAGGATGGTAGGCTAGTATTCAAACCACTAATACTCTACGTTTTTCTAAAGTAACTTAGTTAGCATTTTAAAACTTAAAAACGTGTTTTCCTTAATAAAACAACTATGATAGGTAATAATCACTGTCTCTCAAGACAGTTGTAAGGATTAAATGCCGTAGTGACAGTAGATGTTAGACGAGTGCTTGGTACACATAACGCTGTGCATTATACTGTTGTCACTTAAGTGTATTGCTATACAAACACACCACTTCCCATCTTGGATGGACGGACTGACTTTGTTGTTTGTTTGTTTCTTTCTTTCTATATAACTCTTTTTTTAAGATTTATTTATTTTATATATGTGAGTACACTGTAGCTGTCTTCAGACACACAGGAAGAGGGCACAAGATCCCATTACAGATGGTTGTGAGCCACCATCTGGTTGCTGGGAATTGAACTCAGGACCTCTGGAAAAGTAATCAATGCTCTTAACCACTGAACCATTTCTCCAGCCCCCTGTATAACTCTTCAAAGATTTATTTATTATTTTGTGCATATGAGTGCTCTGTCTTCATATACGTCTGCATGCCAGAAAAGGACATCAGATCTAATTATAGATGGTTGTGAGCCTCTATGTGGTTGCTGGGAATTGAACTTGGGACTCTGGAAGAGCAGTCAGTGCTCTTAACTGCTGAGCCATCTTTCTAGCCCCTCCATCTTGGGTTTTCTCTTTATTTGCTGAGAATTCAGGGATTATGACAGGTTTTTTAGTGGCTGATCAGACAGATCCTGTGTAGGTTGAGTTGGTCAGAGCACTGCCAGGCCTCAGTTGTGCTGCCAGAGGACGCTCTCTGCTTTTTATAACTTCCTTTAGGGACGAGGAATAAATAATGTGGGTAATAAATTGTATCATTGGATTAGCCGGAAACAATTTTAAACTTTGGGAGGGTTAGTTTTCTGGTTGGGTATATAGCTCGTTTTGTTTGTTTGTTTGTTTGTTTGTTTGTTTTAAGTGCTTGCCTAGCAGGCACAAAGCCCTGGTTGGATCCTGAGTGCCAAGGAACCTGGGTGGGGTTGGGGGTAGAGGTGAGAGTATCCAAGGCTCAAAGCAAGAGCAGTCTCCGGTCCTGAGTGATTAGAGGTCAGCCTGGCTAAAGATGTGTGTCAACAAACAAAACCCCCTACACAACAAAAACAACCTCGGGAGATTTTTTTTTTTTTTAGAAAGTATCTTCTTGTTTCCTTAGGTATGTTTGGTTGAATGTTTTTTTAAAATGCTGGTATTGTGCTAAATTGAGATTTATAGGCTTGTTTATTGTATGAATCTTTTAGTCAGTGTAATTACTTTGTTTAGTCTAGGGAAGTAATTGGCTCAGCTTGTGTTATTAGCATACATAGGGCATCTCCCTTAGACGTTTGGTTTGAATTCATTTTAACTTTCTGTTTGTTGGTGTGTTAGGAGGGGTTGTCTTAGCAGGCCCTGCCGAGGTATCCCCCTGAGCAATCAAGCCATACAATAGAACTGTATAAAGAAGGTTTATTGGCAGGAAGGGAAGAGGTCTTGGGAAGAGGTAGAAACAGAGAAAGGGGGACAGAGAAGGACAGAAGAAGAAAGGAAAGGGGAAGGGGAGAGAGTAATTAGAGAGAGAGTGAGGGGGAGAGATGGAGAAAGGGGGGGCTCTAAAAACAGTCCTTATATGCAGGCTTGGCTGTTCTGAAACTTAGTTCTCCTTGCCTCTGCCTGCTGGGATTAAAGGTGTGTCCCTCCAAACCTGTGTAGTTTGCATTGCGTTTATAAATTCTCAGCAGTAGGGAGAAGTACCTTAGAAAATAACCCAATGACTTTCAGAGCCAGCAGAATATTTGATCGGAATGATAGCCATTCTGAGAGCTATCTATGATACCTTGACTGACTGTTAGAGTGATCACTGTGTAATGTAAGCTGTCCCATGCCATGTGTTGCCTTTTCTAAGATGATGTATCTCATTTTCCATGAATGAAAGTTTTTAATACCTTTTCGCACCACAAAGGCAATCTGTAACTAAAGAAATCCCTTCGCTCGTGAAGGAGAGCAGGAAAGCAGGAGTGGCCAGAATGTCTTCTCTGGCAATGATCCTTTTCTGACACACATTGGCCTCTGGGTTCCAGTGAATCTAATTTCTGAGTCTGTGTTGGGTTGTAGGGTCCAGCGCAACTTTAGAAATCAGAATTATCTTCCAAATGCTAATTGGCAGTTAAATGAAGAGCCAGTTCACATTCCTGGAGGCTTTGAAGGTGTTTTCCTTTGGTTTCTGTTTTACAAATGCTAGAAGTTGAGCCCAGGGGATCACACATGTGCTGCTGAGAACTCTGTATCTGGGCTTGGTTAGCTATGAAGCATGGCTGTGTTTTCTGGATTCTGTGATATCTATACTGAGAGGTATACCTTTCTAAATCCCATTGGTGGGCTGGAGAGATGGCTCATCAGTTAAGAGCACTGGCTGCTCATCCAGAGGACCCAGGTTCAATTCTCAGCACCCACATGAAGACTCACAACTGTCTAACTCCATCCCAGGGGAATCTAACTCTCTCTTCTGACATCTGCAGGCATTGCACACATGGTACACAGACGTGCATGAAGACATACACATAAAAGAAAAAAACAACAGGTGCTCTTTACCCACAGAGACATCTCATTGCCCCAAAACTTAACTTTATGTGTAGTGACAATTCTGGAACTTTGGTTTCTTTAAAAAATACAAATGTTATAAGAATGTGCTTTTGTTTTAATCCCAGGTGTGGACATGTGGGGCTACTTCAAACTGTCATCAACAGTTGACTGTGATTTGTCTTTGCTGTAGCAGAGGCATGGTTTTGTCAGCTCCAGATAGTTTTTGCAATTGTGTGACATGTGGAATTCTGGGAATTTTTCAGAGGATATATAAGTGCTAGGGCCCCAGGAGGTAGAGTTGGTGGTTGTTGGTCATTCAGGGGGTTGGTTGTGGTTTGTTAGTAGTCATGCTCAAAGGACAAACAAAAAGAAAGAAATTAGACTTAGGTACCCACCCCCACTCTCTTCCCTCTATCCTTCTTTCTCTTCTATACAGTGATAGGGGGTGAAACTGGGGAGAGGCGGGATAACAGGTGGGAAAGAAGAGCCCACAAAGTAGCAAAGACCAGCTACATTCATATGTGTGAGTGTGCACCAAGGCTGGGGGGCGCTTCAGAATGTATACCTTTCCTACTTCTTACTCTGCAGTCGGGTACAGTGACTGAGAAATTTAGATTGTGTATTATGAGCACTTACTAAGATTTTTTTTGAAGTTTCTTTGCTATTTTGGGAGTCATTTTCAGTTACTTTTAACTCTGATGGGAGTGGGACAAAAGGCCAAAATCCTGCATGTATCCTGTGTGTGCATCTTTGAGGATTGGTTATCTAAGTAGCCATCACCAAGATGGTAAACTTTGACGAGTAGAAGTAAGGTGACACTTGCTTTTGTTTGTTTGATTCTTTTCCTCCAATTATTTGGTTGTTTTTCATTTGCTACAAATCATTTTTTGCTAAGTTCAATGAGGAATTTTCTGTAACTGATTACTGTATATTTTATAAAAAATGGTGGCACAGGCCTATAATTGGGGAGGCAGAAGCAGGTAATCTTTGAGTTCAAGGCCAATCTGGTCTCCAGAGCAGGTGCTAGGTCAGCTGTAGCTACATAGTGAGACCCTGACTCAAAAAAAAAAAAAGCAACCCAGAGTCCTTAGAGGTTAAATAATAAATACTAATACTTCAACATAAATACACTTAATAGAAACTTTTTAAAGAAAAAACAGAAAGAAAAAAACAGGCTTAGTGGTTTGACGTACGGATGCTTCCAAAGCAGATTTTGTTTGCCTTTCTCTGAACCATGGCTCAGCATCCTCTCATGCCGCTGTAGGGGTGACACTGGGAGGTCCCGGTTCACTTCAGGTCTCCTCTGCAGCACTGTTTACCCTGACAGCTCATACTACCGCCCTTCCATCTCATTCCTTTTTTTTTTTTTTTTTTTTCTTTTTTTTCTCAACAAGGGTATCCTCAACAAGAAAGCCTTCAGTGGATAAAGGTTCCTGAGATCACAGAAAAGATATATAATTTGCTGTAAGAATAATTAAAATTTGGAGGGAGCCACTGTGTGATGACGTGTACAGCAGACACACAGGCTCGACTAACACTGGGAGGGGGTTAAATAAGGCTTCACAGAAGCACTTTGCACTTGCTGTTGAATATACATGTTCCATTATACAATTAAAGGGCTGTCGCTAGAGCTCAGGGGTAGAGTATTTGCTTAGCTTGTGCAAGACCCTAGATTCAGTCCCCACGATAGCCAATGCTGTAAAAAAGGTAGATTCTCACAAAGAATTTAATAGGCTCTGAAATTTATTGAGCAGTTACAATATCCCAGGCACTGCACAGTATTTATACCTTATATTTAAATTCACATTATAAATTTTGAAGTATCTTTGTCTTTTGTGGAAAGGGGTGCTACAACATCTCATGGCTGATCTCTTGCAAGATCTGCAAGGGAGGCAGATAGTCTCCAGTAGTATCCAAGTAGTATCCAGTGTTTGTTGTTAAACAATCAGATGCAGACTGCGGAAGGAGCTCCGTGGTAGATTGCTTATCTAGCACTGAGAAGAGAAATGAAATCAGTATTGTTAAGGTAGACCTGTGCATAGCGCCTATTGAATACTCAGAAAGTATCTCTACTGCCAGCATTGTGAGCGTCCTCTAGATAAGGAAGCAGAGTTTATTTAGATGGGTTCTGTAACTTAGTTACCCAGCTGAAAGCCAGATGTGGTGGGATTTGAACTCTGTGTGAGGCCCGAGCTGTAACTCTGTTCTAGCAGGAGCTGCAGACTACTTGGTATGACTAGAGCACGTGTAGGCGAGGAACATAAGTGGCAGAAGTTGAAAGGCTTAGTTGTGTTAAGGAATATGAACTTGATCTTAACCTGTGCCATATCAGGAAATATTTACACACATAATTTTATCATTTAAACAGAAACTATTTTGTATTTGCTTATTTTGTGTGTCTCTGTGTGTTTGTGCACACATACCTGTTCCCTCAGAGGTCAGAGGATAACTTGCAGGAGTAAGTTCTCAGTGAATTTTGGAGGTCAAATTTAGGTTGTCAGATTTGGTGGCAAAACCTTTTACCCAATGAACCATCTCACCAGTCCAGAAACTATCTGGGTGTGGGAATAAAGGCAAGCATCACCAGGCTCAGCTCCCAAAGCTTTTTATGGGCCAGCAAGATGGTCAGATGATAAGGTACTGCCAACACACACACACACACACACACACACACACACACACACACACACACAGAGTGGGGAGGACCAGAGAGAGAAGGAAAGGAGAGAAGAAAGTCCAAATAAAGAAATGATAGTCTTAAAAACTAATTAAGGAGGGGATGCGGTGTGGCTAATCTTCTAGGGGATCCAGGTTGATTCCTAGCACCCACTTGGTGGCTCACAACCACCTATAATTCCAATTGCAGGGAATCTGATGCTCCCTTCTGACCTTTGTCAGCAGCGGGCATGTTGTGCCCAGACATACATTCAGACAAAACACGCATACACATTAAAAAATGAATTAAAGGAAAATATTGTCAATTCAGAATTGTATATCCAGCAAAATTATTTTCCCAAAATGAAGGGTGAAAGTAAGTTGTTTTAAACAAATGAAAGTGGAGAAAATTTGTTACCAGAAGGTCTGAACCACAGGCATCGCTAAGGGGTGCAGGAATCCACAGGTCTGAACTGCAGGCACTGCTAAGGGGATGTAGGAATTCCATGATTAATTAAATTTACAGCTGAGAAAGCTGAAGCTTAGACAACAGAGCTGTTGTCCTGGTGACTGCAGGGTAGGTGGTGCCAGAGCTCTGCCTCTTCAGGTTCCTACTTGTGTTGTTAGAACAGTGGAGGCAAGCAGAGTTAGCACATGAAGATTTGAACCCAGTGTCACCAGCCTCAGAGTCCTTCATCTGGGGAGTCATTCATCTCCAGTATAGTGAAAAAATATGGCAGGGAGAGATTCAGATACACCTTGTGACCAGGGTGGTGTCTATACCTGTTAAAGTACCATACACAGGAGACACAGAGTAAATGTTACCTTGTCACCATGCTGCTTGTAAAGTAATTAGTGGAGGGCTGCTCTCTCTCTCTCTCTCTCTCTCTCTCTCTCTTTCAGGTAGACATTTTTTCCCAGAGACTTTTTTTTTTTAATTTCTAATCTTGTTTCTGAAATGCCGTCCTCAGGATGCCAACAACAATTCTTTTTCCATTTGGCTACATTCCTTCTAGTAGCTAAGTAGCTGGCAGCTATTTTCTTCAGATAAACAATTACTTTGGCTCTAAACATAAAACAAGTGTTATTAAAATAGCCATCTCTACCAAATTCCCCACTTTTCCCACGAACCAAGAAAAACCAAGAGTGTAGGCAACTCGTAGACTGTGTGAAGGATGCGTGTGCTCCAGCTGGAATTGGAGCTCTGTGCTAGAACTTTTGCCTGAGGCCATTGGTCCAACTCCAGCTGTGCAGAGTAAGAATCATCCACGAGTCCTTATTCCTTGGAAGATACTAAGGTTCTGCAGAAAATTGAGTACAAAGAGTGACTGTTGTTTAGAATAGTTAATGCACATTGTCTAGAACAATCACTTCTTCCTGAGGGTCTGAATTCTTACAAATGTGAAGCCATCTTAAATTCACATTTTTCTTTGCTCTCCAAGCAGTGAGGCTGTATGAAAACTGAGGTTCTGGAGGTTTTACCAAAAGTCATCAGGTGGTCTCCAGGGCAGTCAGGTGATCTCCAAGGCAGTCAGGTGATCTCCAGGGCAGTCAGGTGGCTTCCAAGGCAGTCAGGTGATCTCCAGGGCAGTCAGGTGGCCTCCAAGGCAGTCAGGTGATCTCCAGGGCAGTCAGGTGGCCTCCAAGGCAGTCAGGTGATCTCCAGGGCAGTCAGGTGGCCTCCAAGGCAGTCAGGTGATCTCCAGGGCAGTCAGGTGGCCTCCAGGGTAGTCAGGGGATTACCTTAAAAGGTAGTCAAATGGGCTCTAGAGTGCCATTCACTGATTACAGCAACGTGTCTGTTAGCTCTGTTGAATAATTTTTGCTTTATTTTTATTGGTTAAAAAGAATAGTTGCTGTTATTCTGGGGGCTGAACTTTTAACAGAGGGGAAACCATTTCCTTTAAATTTGACACCAGAGGTGTTTTCCCTTAAGCAGTTAGATGCAGGAAATTTAGTCTTCTTGTTCAATATGGCAGAGTGAAAAATGGTGAAATTGCTTTTGTTTTTAATACTGACTGTTGAATAAAGGAAGGATCTTGGGGTTTTAACTTGAGCAGTTTATTCACTTCTCTGAGCTTAATATCTGACAACCTGTGTGCAATGAGTACAAAAATAAGTTAAGTCACCCTGTTTAATAATGAAACTATTGCACATATAATAATGACGTTTGTGTGAGAGAGGTGTGTGTGTGTGCATGAGAGAGAGATGTGTGCGTGCATGAGAGAAGTGTGTGAGAAAGGTGTATGTGTGTGTGTGAGAGAGGGAAAGGGTGAGAGGTGTGTGTGTGTGTGCATGAGAGAGAGATATGTGAGCGTGTGTGAGAGAGGTGTGTGAGAAAGGTGTATGTGTGTGTGAGAGAGAGGTAGGTGTGTGTGCACTCATTCATTGTGATACATGCCTATAGTCTCAACTACCCAGCCAACTGAGACCAGATTACTGAGTGAAGGAATTTGGAGCCTGCCTAAATGTGACTCCCGTCTCAAAAAAAGTTAGTTTTTCTCATTCATATTGAAAGCATATTAAAAGTAAAAATGCATAGAAATTTCAGAGAATACTACCTCTCTTTTTCCTATGATTAAGTATACTTACTTTTAAACTATCAACCAGTTTCGGCAAATGTGTTCATTTATGTAAACACCCCCTCCCCCAACATGTATATTTTTGTCTCACAGTCTTCTGTGGTAAGTTGCCTGTGGCAACCACACTGACCTGCTTTCTCCCTGTGAATATCATTTTTGGCTGTTATGAACTCTGATTTAATTAGAATCATGCAGTATATATGCTTTTGTTTCTGCATAATTTTTAAAGATATATTGAGCTTAATAGTTTATTGTCAACTTGACACAAGCCAGTCACTTGGGAAGAGAGCACCTTAATTAAGGGATTGCCTCCATCAGATTGGCCTGTAGTCAAGTCTGTGGAGGCATTTTCTTGACAGATGATTGATATGGGAGGCTCAGCCCACTGTGGGCAGTGCCATCCCTTGCCAGGTTGTCCTGGGTTGGATAAGAAGCAGGCTGAGCAAACCCTACCAGCAAGCCCGTCAGGAGCCTTCTTCCGCTGTCTCTGCTTCAGTTCTTTCCCGGAGTTCCTGTCCTGCCTTCTCTTCCTGATGGACTGTGAGCTGAAATTTGAAATAAACCCTTTCCCCCTCAGGTTGTTTTTGGTCATGTGTTTATCACAGCAGTAGAAAGCAGACTGGGGCATATGTGCAGGTTGTCATGCAGACTGTAACTTTGTTTCTTTTATTGCTGGATGCCTGCTTTAGTATATTACAGTTTGTTGAAGTATTCTAGTTTGAGGTTAGGAATGGAGTTGCTCTGAGTCTCCATGTAAAAGTATTTGTGAGCACATGTGTCCCTTTCACCTAAAGTTGGCTAGTAGAGTTGCTTGTGCATGTGGTGTAAGAAACTCTGGTGTTTTCTGAAGTGCTTGTTTAGCGTTCTGTCACCATCGTCTGAGAGTTCCAAGTGCTCCAGTGCTTAGCCCGATGATGGGTTATGTAATGGTGATGAGTGATGGTGTGAATCCTTTCATGTGCTTAGTGTGCAGATGGACTGCTCATAGTCCTTTGTAAAGTCTCATCTTACCCACGTGTTAGTGCAGTTTGGACTCAGGATTCAAGTTCTAGGGTGAGTGTGGGTGTGTGTGCATATGTGGGAGTGACAATGGGTATGAGTGTGTGTGTGTGTATGTATGAGATTGTGTTTCTCTGTGTGAGTGTGTGTGCTTGCAAGTGTTTGTGTCTCTGTGAATATACATCTTTAGGTGAGCTAAGGGTTTTAATTTTTTCATAAAGTCTAATTTAAAGGCTTTTTTTCCCTTACAGTTCATGCCTTAAAAAAACAAAAACCAAGCAAAACAAAAAACTGTGCTGGGCAATGGTGGTATACAACTTTAACCCCAGAGCTTGGGAGGCAGAAGTAGAGGCAGGTGGATCTTTGTGAGTTCTAGGACAGCCTGTTCTACAAAAGGAGTTCCAGGACAGCCAGATCTACAGAGAGAAACCCCGTCTTAAAAAAACAAAACAACAACAACAAACATGTAGGAATTTTTTTTTCCAGCTTTTAGGAGCAGTAATAGATCCACTGTAATAAAGTACTTTGAGTTTAAAAAAAAAAAAAAAAAGGAGTAGGGGGTTCTTTGTCAAAGTTCTTTTTTCCTGTTCCTTTTCCCCTAGAATTTATAGATTGTGATGTACATCACGTTAGTTTCTGAAATGCTATGGGTCACAGTGTTTTTCTTGTGTAGACACCTCTTTGAGTAATGGTTCAAGGTTTTCTTTCCCTGCTTTGTGAAAATCTATGCAGACTCTGTGACGTGTACTGGTCCATGTGTCTCCTGTTACTAGTGTGTATTGTCAGGATTACTGTAGCTTTTTCAACTTTTTAAAATTATATTTGTATGGGCATTTTGCCAGTGTGTATATCTGTGCACCATGTGAGTGTCCGGTACCTACAGAGGCCAGAAGGGCATTGAATCCCCTGAAACTGGAGTTGCAGATGGTTGTGAGCAGCCATGTAGGTGCTCGGAATGGAACCCGGGTCCTCTGGTCATCTTTCTAGTCCGTTACTTCTAGTAGCGTTGTAATGATGTCTCATAGTCAGGGAGCTTTGGTCCCCTGAGCCTATGTCCTTCTGTTTCTGCCCGGTCATTTAGGCTAGCTATTTACATTTCTGTTTAAAGTTGAAAATCAACTTGTCAATTCTGCAACAAGTCTGCTAGGGAGTCGATTTTGAGAGAATTTAATGTCTTAACAAAATTGAATCTTCCAGGAAAATTCATGAGTGTATAATACTAATTTTTACTTTTTCTTGGCATTATCTTGTCATTTTCATTCTTGTTTTTATTCTCTGTCTCTTTTGTTCTCTTCTTTCCTTGTAGCCGTCCTCTCCTCTGCATCTGGTCCCATTCCCTTCCCTGATGTATCCCAGGCTAGTCTCAAGCACAGATCCTCTTGTTTCACCTTCTGAGTGCTGGTGTTACAGGCATGGGCCACCACTACTAGGCGATTCTTTAAATGTAGCCATGAGCTAGCTGTTAGCATCCAAGAAGGAGCTAGGTGCTAGTCCCCGTGACTCTTCCCTCCCTTGTCAAGCGTTCTGAGTGCCTTGCTGGATTTACGTGTTTCTGCCTTTAATACTAACGCAGTGTGTGGTGTGTGGTGTGTGGTGTGTGGTGTGTGGTGTGTGGTGTGTGCATGTGCATGCCTTAGGGCTGGCCATCGCCCTCTGTTGCTTTCAGTTTTATTTTTTTGTCTTTTTGATACAGGGTTTCTCTGTAGCCCGGCTGTCCTGGAACTCACTCTGTAGACCAGGCTGGCCTCAAACTCAGATATCTACTCACTTCTGACTCAACGAGTGCTGGGATTAAAGGCTTAGTTTTATTTTTAAAATTATTTTTATTTTGCATGTGTATGGGTGTTTGCCTTACATACATGTTTATATAGTGCCTGTGTGCTTGATATGCCTGAAGGCCAGAAGAGGGCGTCAGATCCCCTGGAACTGGAGTTACAGATGGCTGTGAACCACCTTATGGGTACTGGGAATCAAACCTAGATCCCCTGGAAGGACAGCCAGTGTTTTAACCACTGAGCCTTTTCTCTAGTCCCTCAATCTTATTTTCTGACCCTGTCACTGACCCTGGATCTCACTGCGGTACCTAGGCTAACCAGCCAGCCAGCCATCTTCAGGGCTCTTCCTGGTTTTGCCTGCCAGTGCCAGGATTATATATGGACTGCCATGCCTAGCTTTCATTTTTAAATTATGAGTGCCAGGGATTGAACTCCTGTCCTCATGCTTGTGTAGCAAGTATTTCGCTGACTGAGGCCTCAGGCCTTTGTTTTCTTCTATTTTCAGTTGTCATCTTTTCCCTTTAAATAATTAATATATTTGTAATAGTTGACTTCAAGTCTTTGCTAACTCTGTCATTCATGTCTATCACTTTTTTTTTAAATATGCTTTAGCAATGGATATAATCAAAAGTAATGCTACCATCATGACTCAACTTGCCATTTTGAAAACGTTTATTTTACTTTAAGTTATTCCTGTGTATATAGGTAGTGTATGTTCATGCAGGTGCACAAGGAGGCAGAGACGTTGGATCCCCCAGAGCTGAAGAACCAGGTGCTTCTGAATTGCCATGTGGTTGCTGGGAACTGAGCTTGACCACTGACCTAGTGAAAATTGAACATCTCCTGGGCCTGCATGAACTTGTAAAGTCAGTTTACAGTTCCCTCCTGGTTGTTTGCATATTGCCCACCCACATAATATCTCCTCCGCATTAGCAACTCAATGCTTAGCCTGGGCTTCAGAGGGTCTGGTGCTAATTGCTGGAGCTTTCCCCTGCCCCCACTCTTTCTGGTGACTTGGCCTGGAAAGTTCTGTTTGCTTTAATCTTTTCAGACTCCAGTGTCTTTATCTTCAACTTAGCGAGGTTACCACTCCCTGTGGGGTCTCCTCAGCTCAATGCCTCTTTATGGAATGTCCCCAGGGAGAAAGTGAGGCCATTTTCCTCAATTTCCTGTTGTGTAATATCTGAAATTGTTGGTCTTCTGTATAGTTTTGTAGCTGCACAAGCAAGACAATTCTTATCCTTCATGGCTACAGGTGAGTTTCCCTCATCCTTTCATTAGTTTCTGTTTAATTGAGGTAAAATGTATATATCATAAAATTAACCATTTTGCCCCTTTATCACCGAATGAGTCAGCTTTTACGGTGGGCTAAATTGGAGCTTGAGAGATGGCTCTAGGGGAAAATGCTTGCTTTGCAAGCATGAGAAACTAAGTTCTGGTCCCAGGACCCATGTAAATGCTAGGTGGGTGTGGTGTCCAGCCTGTAATTCCAGTACTTTGAAGGTGGAGACTAGAATCCCTGGAGCAGTCGAGCAAGCAAGCAAGCTAGACTAGCTGAGTGGGTGAACTCCAAGGTCAAGTGAGAACAGAAACCCTGCCTCAGTAAGTGTGTGAATAGAGAGCAGTTGAAGAAGACTCCAGGTGTCAAGCACAGGCTTCTACTCCACAGGAATGGAAAAAATAAGGAAAGAAGAAAGTGTTCTGAGTGATTATGGCTGATTTGTCCATTATGTAGTTGTTGTAAAGGATTTGAAGGCACTTGCCCTCTATGAGACTTGATTTAGTAAACTGAGCATCCATATTCTCTTGTCCAAAAAGAAATGAAATTACCTGACTAGGTTTAGATAGGTTTTCTTTAATATGGTGAACATAAATGCTATTTTAAGCTGATAACTGCATTTGATGCAAGTAAATACACTCCAGAACAACAGAAAATAAAAAAGTAAAGAAGCCTGGTTTAAAATCCCCTCCTAACATTCTGTTTCACACTTTGAGAGTGCTTGATTTACATATTATTTCTGCTCTCCTAAGGAACTGCTGACTCCTGCAGTGTCACCTGTGGGCCACCTGTTGTGACCATTTTGCTCTTTACTCTCCTGAGTCCTGCCTCTGACTTCTGTGCTCTTCAATAGCTATAGAAGCTATTGTGGTTGGTGCTTGTGGTTTTAAGAGAAGATGCAACATTCAAACTGTCTGACATTCTCAGTGCATGTGCTTCTATAAGCAAGCTTGAAAAAGCAATCTGAGGAAAATGTGAACAAGTTGGCTACACTTACAGAGTTTCTAAAAAGATGAGGGTTGGAAGAGACCTTGAAAACTGACCATCATTTATGGGGTAGAAGATCTCTTCGTAGTAGAGGTCAAGACAAGAGGCTGTGGGGTTGGGAATGGGGTTTGAAGGTTCTTGAAGGCTAGGAGAGACATGGGGAGGAAATACTAAGAAGATGGAGCAGAATATGAGATATCTGTGGTGGTTTCTGTTTGACAAGTTATTTTTAATAGGGCCATATAAAAATAGCCTGTATGTAAGCATAAACAAGCTATATTATAAAAGGAATAAACTAATTTGGAAACAAGGTAGCTTGCACCTGTAGTTCAAGTATAGGCCAGCGTGAGCTACAGTAGGAGACACTGTCTCAAAAAGAGCAATGTACAACCTTCAATTTTGCAAAAAGAAGTATTAGAACTGTGAAATTAGCTATCAGTGCAGTCATAAATGTAGTTAAAGGGCACCAAAACTGTGTTTTATGTTGAGACTATAGGATGTCTTTCTGTAGGATGTCTGTCTTTCTGTAGCTCAGAGTTTGGCCTCAAATTCACAATCGTCTGCCTCAACCTGAGTGCTGGGATTATCACTGTTCTTGGCTTTCAGCTTTCTTCTGAAGTACTTTATTCACTTTTTGAAAGCATACAACAAAAACAAGATCTCTCTTCTGTTATTAGATCTCTCTTGGTCACCATCAGTGTGCCTAATTTGTATTTGGTAGAATTCTACAGATTTAGCCATTTGTTGTTGGTCAAATTATCAGGTGTAAAGGACTTTTGTAGCTCTGAAGGTTTCCACTTTCTTCCCGTCAGTTTTACCCATGTTGACCAGGGGAAAGGTAGGGAAGGGTTAATAACAGAATGTAACAGTCTAGAAGCCTTTCTGAAGCCAGATCCATTCTGTCTACAATGAAGAAAATCCAAGTGTCAAAGACACTCCCAAGTATCAGAAGCAAGAAAAGGGTGTTTGGAGTCCTGACCTACAGGAGCTGAAAGCACTGTCATGCACTGTCATGCACTGTCATGCTTTGGTGTTACTATTTTATCAGGAGCTCCTGCTGGGTGCAGTGGCTCATGCCTGTATCCAGTGTTCTAGAGGCTGGACACGGAGATTGCGACTAGTTTGAGGCCAGTCTGGGCTCCAGAGTGAAACTTGGCAAGTGCGCATGTACACACACACACACACACACACACACACACACACACACGCACACAGACACATACACAAATTCTGTGAGGTTTTTGCTATAAAATCTTTCACCCACATGAGCTTAATTTCTTAATTTAAAAAAAGATTCTTTTTCCTTAGACCAGAGTTTCTTTTCTGGCAAAGCTAATTTTCCTACAAACTAGTGAGAATGCTCACAAAGACAAACATCACATGACTTCCTTAGTGTGGAAGCTAGAGGGGAAAAGGAGGGCACGAAAGTAAAATAGGGGAGCTGGCGGGGTGCGAGTAAGAAAGAGTAGAGGGGTGTGATCAAGTACTTTATAAGCGTGTATGAAAATGTCATAAGAAACTTCATTGTACAATGAACATACAGGAGGAAAAATGATTTTAAAAACTTGTGGACGTGGCTTAAGTGAAAGTCATGGAAATCCTGAAGAACAGCTTCTCTAGCAAGAGTACATTGTGTGTGTGTGTGTGTGTGTGAGTGTGTGTGTGAGAGAGTGTGTGTGTGAGAGTGTGTGTTTGTGTGTGAAAGTGTGTGAGAGTGTGAGTGAAAGTGTGTGTGTGTGAGAGAAAGAGTGTGAGAGAGGGTGTGTGAGAGTGTGTGTGAGAAAGTGTGTATGTGTGTGTGAGAGAGATTGTATGTGTGTGAGAGAGTGTGTATGTGTGTGTGAGAGAGTGTGTGAGAGAGATTGTATGTGTGTGAGAGAGTGTGTATGTGTGTGTGAGAGAGTGTGTGTGTGAAAGAGATTGTATGTGTGTGACAGTGTGTGTGTGAGTGTGAAAGAGAGTATGTGTGAGAGAAATTGTGTGTGAGAGAGATTGTATGTATGTATGTGTGTGAGAGTGTGTGTGTGAGACTGTGTGTGTGAGAGAGTGTATGTGTGTGAGAGAGTGTATATGTGTGTGTGTATGAGAGAGAGAGAGAGAGAGAGAGAGAGAGAGAGAGAGAGAGAGAGAGAAAGCACGCACATGTCTGTCTGTCTGTCTGTCTGTCTGTCTGTATTGGTCCAGTTTTGATCAGCTGTACTGACAGAGCTAGGCTAAGATAGTTTCCTGCTTGTTAATCAGGGCTAGGCAGATGAAGCAGGAGGAAGGATGGCCCTGTCTCAGGAAGTTTTGATTAGGTTGTTATTTATACCCAGTATGCAGCAGAGCAGGAGAGCAGTCTCTGCTTACTGACAGGAAGAATTTCAGACCGCCAGTCTTCACATTTGAGGAAGCGGTTTATGGAGCTGACTGATTGAAGCTCTGCGGAAGGAAGGATGAGAAAAGTGACTGCAGATCTGAGTCAAAGGTGGCAGAGATGTGGGAAAGCAGCCAGGACTGGATAATGGACTATGCCTTTGGAGAGTCCCTGTAGCAGCTTGTGTGAAAGCCTATGTGCTAATAAGTCAGCTGAAATAAGTCAGGATATGTGAGGGGCTGATGGTACCGAGTAACAGAAGATAGGAGGGGAACTAGCTACTGAAGTGTTTGTGAATTGGTTCCTGTCTAGACTTGTAAATACACATTTTAATAATGGGGTACTATTTTGATTCTGTGTTTGTTTGTTTGTTTGTTTGTTTTTGAGACAGGGTTTCATATGTAGTTCTGGCTTGAAAGTTACTATGTAGACCAGGACTTGAACTCACAGAGATCCTTGGCTTCTGCCTCCTGAGTGCTGGGATTAAATGTGTGCACCACTATGCCCAGCCTTATGTGTGATTTTTGTAATATTACATTGTTTCTTGTTTAATTGAGAAAACAATTAATAAAGAATAGAGTTGTGGGCCGGAGGTGTATAGAGCTCAGGGATAGAGTGCTTGTCTAGCAACATAAAGCTCTGGGTTTGCTCTCGTACCACATACACACAAAACATTTGATTCATTACAAAATAATGTATATATTTTGCAGGGTATTAAATAGAGCAGAGTATTAAAGCTAACAGCTTGAGAAATAGCACCAGGAATATTTTCTTAGTAGACTTCATGGACCTGAATTATAGGCACAAGTTTTACAAATACTATGTAAATTATTTAGTGCTGGCTAGGCAGTGTTCAGTGGAGTTTAAAGTAAGAAATGATAAAACTAAGTTAGTATTCTTGTCTTGTTTTCATAGGATCGTTGATGGTACCGTTGTAGCTGTTTCCAACAAAGTTCAGTGATGAAAATTATTATTTTAAACAAGATACCTCCAAGTTAAACATGAAAGGAAAACACTGGGAGCGCTTCAGTTCTGACAAGGCAAAGAGTACAGCATTTTCCAGCTAACTTGTCATGGCACCTTTCTAAGAGTGACTCTTGTCATGCACCCCACCGGGAACATGGATGTTGGCTTTACACGGTCTGCTGTTCAGACCCTGTCCAGAAGCCACTGCAAAAACATCAAACAAAAGATTTCTCAGTGGGAAGGAAGAGCTAACGGTGTAACTAAGACAGCTAAGTTTCACCCAAAGGACTTTGGAGTGAGGTATAATAACTGCCACCAAGAGAGTCCCCCTCATAAGCGTCCCACTGGTGAGGAAAGGAATGGGGGTTTACCCAGGAACACAGACACCAAAAGCCGGGACCAAAGTGAGGATGAAAGCGAGAGTCGGAAGTGTAAAGACTCCCACCCCTCAGAAACTAAACTAGACTCCAGCCGGGTATGTGCTCGGGTCAAACAAATCGAAAGCTGCCAAGCTGTTGCTGTGGATCCGGAGGCTTCGCTACCTCCAGGAAACTTCTATACCTCACAGATACCGTGGAAAAGCATAGGAGGACTTTCCCCAGATAAAGTCTTAAATTTGGCCTTAGCACCTTGTGACTCTACAGAAAAAGAACTGGATTTCAGTGTTCTGGATAGTTCTTATGGAATAACCAAGAGCTTGGAAAATATTTATTGTGAACCTGAGGGTCAGGAATGTGGCCCGTCTGTAAATCCTTTGCCCAAACCCCGTAGGACATTCAGGTATTTATCTGAATCTGATGGCGTGCCATATAAAGAAAGAAACTGTGACCAAAAGTACTGTGAAAATATTTTCTCTGCAGACTCTTCTTTGGCCTATTCTCAGGATCCTGAACCAAAGAAATATGGTGGGAAGATCAGAGGGAGGTCCAAAAGGTATGTGTTCATCGTGTAGTCCGTGATTGTAGTGCATTGAGTCATTGGGCTGCTTTGCCCTTCAGTCCAAGTTTCTTTCCCACCTTGGAATATGGGCTTCAGTGGAGGATAGAGATATTGATAGCATAGAATCAAAGTAGAAGGAGAAAGCAGACATGTAGAAGTATAGGTAATACTTGTGATTTCTAACACCTAAAAGCACTGGAAGGCTTTCCAATTCTTCAAGAATTTCTAAGGTTGGGTACCGTGGTGCATATCTGTATTCCCATCACCAGGAAGGCTGAGGCAGGAGGATCAGCACAATTTTAAGGCTAGTCTGAGCTACATAGTGACTTAGAAACCAGCTTGGGCTCCATAGCAAGACATTGTCTTATCCCCTTCCACAACCACCAAAAGAGCTTTCTGATAAGCAGGTCCGTTCCTTGACTTCATTTAGGACATGCTGGCCTCAGCCTCACTTTTAATTAGGGAGTAATTCATGAGGCTGGAGAGATGGCTAACCAGGTAAGTCCACTGGATGTTTTTCAGAAGGCCCAAGTTTGATTACCAGCACCTACATGGCAGGTCACAATCATCCAATTCCAGAGGCTCTGACACCCTCTTTTGGCATCTGTGGGCACCAGGCACACAGGCATGCATGTAAACAGAACACATACATATAAAATAAAAACATTATTTATTATTTTTGGGTTTTGTTTTTGAGACAGGGTTTCTCTGTGTAGCTTTGGCTGTCCTGAAACTCGATCTGTAGACCTGGCTGGCCCCAAACTCACAGAGATCCACCTGCCTCTGCCTCCTTAGTGGTATTAAAGGCATGTACCATCACCAGCCATCTTCATAATTTTACACCCAAGTCTTTTCGATTTCTGTCTTATCATTTAGAGATAAAAGTTTTTGAAGGTGTAACTTTAAAATACATCTTATTTCTTAAGGAAATCCTTTGAATTTGAAGATATTCAGCACTTTCGGAACTCACGGAAGATTCATGAAGAACTTGGAAGAAATGCTGGTTCAGCACTTTATTACACACAGTCCGAGGATAATATCTATGAGGATATTATATGTATGTATTCACGCTCTGAAAAAGTTAAATTTAATGCACGTTTGTGGTGCTCATCATTGTACAGGGGTCTTTTACAATCAAATGTATCTTGTTTTAACTGTGTTCTAATATGGAAACACTTGGTGTATACATTTTCTCATCATTAATGAATTTTACAACTAGTATCATGGATGACTCAGTTGATTTTTTTTGTTGTTTTTTTGTTTTTGGGGGTTTTGTTTGTTTGTTTGTTTGTTTGTTTGCTTGTTTTTTGAGACAAGGTTTCTCTGTGTAGCCCTGGCTGGCCTGGAACTCACACTGTAGACCAGGCTGGCCTCGAACTCAGAAATCCACCTGCCTCTGCCTCCCACTTGGAGGCACTTGCTGGGATTAAAGGCATGCGCCACCATCCGCCCGGTTTGAAAAGTAAATGTTCTCAGTGTAGTGTTCTGAAAGTTCTTTAGCTTGGATGAACATTGGAGTGATGTATAAATTCAAAATGCCATTGGTCTTACAACCTTACATCCCCATGAGAATGTAGAAGAAAATCATTTTTTTCTTTAGCTATAGTCACCGTTCCCACTTAATTATATTCCTCTAATTGGTGTTTATGTGGTTTTTTAAAGATCCAGCCAAGGAAAATCCCTATGAAGATATCCCAGTGCAGTCATTCCCCATTTGGAGATCTCCTTCAGCATGGAGGCTGCCGCCTGCTAAGAGTGCCTTCCGAACACCCAAGGTATAAGCAGAGGCTTCACTGAAGAGCATGTACACTCTGATGTATGGTCATACAAAAGCTTATGGTGGTTTAGCTGGGGCCCCAAACTAAGGGGCACTGAAGGTAGATTTTATTGTCAGTGGGAGTGTTTTCTTTTGTTTTGTTTTAAAGATGGTATACTAGTTTCTTTTAAAGGTATCTTTGCTTTGCTATTGGTTGGGTAATTTTAGTATTTTAAAAAAAACAACTTATTGTATTTAAAAAATACAATTAGTATTTAAAAAAACAATTTGAATTTTTTCAAATTTCACCCAAGGGGGAAAATTGAGATAGGTCTCACTATGTAACCTCCAATGGTCTAGAACTTACTTTGTAGACCTGGGTGGCCTTGAACTCACAGAGATCTGCCTACTCTCCAGAATACTGGGGTACTGGGATTGAAGTTGTGTGCCACCATGCCCATCCACCCAAGAAATTTTTACATGACCACAGATATATAGGTATGTAATTGGTATACAAATTAAACCTTTGCAGACAATAAATCATAAAGATATTTTATAACAGTTATATATATATATATAATTTTGTTATTTATTCAAGGCAAAAAGCAAATATGCATACTAATGAAGTGGGTATGCAAAAAATTGAATCTTGGCTGAGTGTGTGGTAGGTGGATCTTTGTGCATTTGAGGCCAGCCTGGCCTATTTAGTGAGCTCCAGACCTGCCAATGCTACATAGTGAGACCCTATCTCAACCTTGCCTCTATCCCAACCCCTGAAAAAAGGATGAAATCTTTACTGCATATTTGTTGCTATAATACAGAATAATAGAAGTTTGTGGCTATTTCAGAAATTGGAAATTTTGTCCTAAATGAAAGCCAACATTTATTACATGATGTTTAAATTGTTTGTTATGTATGTGGGTATTTATCATTTGCCCATGGGTATGTGCACATAAATGTTGTGTCCTTGGATGGCAGCAGGATCTGAAGGTATAGACTGTTGTGAGTTCCCCAACATGGGGGCTGGGAACTGAACTCAGGTCCTCTTGATATCAGTAAGCGCTCTTAACCATTGAGGCATTTCTCCAGCCCCATCATTTAATATTTTTTTTATGAAACTCAAGTTGTCGACTCAAATAGGAATTTTAAAATCAAATATTCTAACATAATAAAATCCACTACTAACACACACTAAGACACAAAAACAGGAATATATTGAACTCTCTGCTTTCTGTAATTAAGCCATCATGTTTGCAAAAGCAGAAAGAGCACTGAGCATGTACAGTGAGAACACTGTAATTTCTAGCATGCAGTAGTCTGAGCTAGGCATGTGCTGCTGTTGCATAATGGGACAGCATGCACAGTGCAAAGGGCTCATGCTCTGTGCTCAGAGCCAAGGCTGCATGGAGTCACCAGGCAGCACAGGTGAGCACTGCCAAAGACTCTTCACGGCCTGGATTAAATTAATTTTGTTTGTTCTGAAACCTTTTACTGTTACTGTTTTTTTTTTTTTTTTTTTTTTTTTTTTTTTTATGACTTCCCCCCATCCGGTCACATTATTGTCACAACCCATGGCTGCAGACAGGCCAGGCACTTTTTAGTTCTCTGTAGTTTCCAGTGCTCCCTGTTAAGTTCTTGTCAGCCTGGGCCTCAGTTTCTCACACACTCTCTGAAACTCAGACTCATAGCTGGAGTTGGCTGAGGTGATGAGCTATTACCCCTTGAGAATTTGATCATGGGTAGAATTTTGGATTAGAAAACAAAGAAACTACATTACTAAGATGAGAAGGAATTGCAGATCCCCACTTGGGATGAGTTTAAAGGAAAGATATGCATTTATTTTCCAGGGGATCTTTGAGTTTGTTTGGAAGCATAGGCATTCCCTAGAGATCTTATTTGACCAGTGTGTCTCCTGTTGTAGCTTCCTCCCAAACCCCAGTTCCTTCAGCGGAAGACTATGGAACTGAAGAACTCTCAAGCATATTTTCGAACAAAGCTCACGAAGGACACCACTTTGCCTGTCACCTTAACGGAATGGAAACTTTTCCGAGCTGGAGAAGTAGCTAACAGGAAAAAGAGAAATCTCCCACGGGTGAGGAGTCCAGCACACTCAGTCTTCAGATCTCACCCCAGCATCTTAATAAAGGGGAGTGAATAACATTAGGATGAACTGAAAAGTAGGTTAGAACTTAGCTGTTAGAATCAGACTTGGAAAGGCCTCTGTGGTCTTGGCTATGGTTGGACATCAGCTGCCTATCTCAAGCAAATGCCAGAGTCTCAAACAACAGGAGAGTCTGTTTATTATGCCAGTTCATTTATGTACCAGAGCAAGTGCAGCCTTGTGCCAGGGTTTACAGGTTTTCAGTAATGATGAAATATGTGCCTTTTATTAGGATTAAAATGTCTACTCAGAGGTGGAAAAAAGGAAACCAGACTTACTTGGTACTAGAGACTATCAGAAGCCATTTGAAGCAAGTGAGCTTGCCCTCAAGGGAGGGGAAATGCATTAAGTGCCCCCTCCACCATCTTGCCTGGAACTGTTAATAAGAAGAATACTTTTTAATGAGATTACTTGTAGCTATATTTTCTTTTAGGAGAGACTTTTGTGAAGTTACATGAAGATATTTTCAGGATTGGAACAATAGAATAGCACATAGATACATAATGAAATCAGATGATTGAAGTGTTTTCCATAATGCCAGGTGAACTAGGTCATATATTCATTTAGCACACACATTTTGTTTAACATAAACAAAAGTCAAACCTGTTTCTTGGGTTAGTGACTATGAACAGATTGGTTCCTTGGTAAATCTTGTGTCTCATAATTAATTTAATCTTTCTGATCTGTTTTCTGTTCTCACTCTTGGACAGGCATCCTGCAGGAGCTTTCTCCTCAGGAAGATGGCTCTGGCACCCACTGAGGCCTCCATGTGACTCTAGTGCATTATGTGTTCATAAAACAAGAATGTAGACTCTTAAGGGATTCTGCTTAAAATTTCTGACCTTGAAATGGCATTAGCAACTGTTTCAGAGGATTGTGGGCAGTAGGGTTAAAGGAGACAGAAGAGAGCCATGGTGTGGCTCCATGTTAAAGCTGTTGTCCCACTTGTGTGAGGCCCTGGACTTAGTCCTCTTCTTCACAAAGGAACAAGCAAGAGAGCTCTGAGGAGACTCTGGGTGCTGCCAGTGCTTCCAGTGGGTGCTGTTTTCTGCATTGCTGAGTCTGATACCAGACGCTTTCCAACAACAGGTGATAGGATCACCTCTTTCAACTCTTTCTTTTCAGAAAGAAAGAAAGAGAGAAAGGAAGGAAGGAAGGAAGGAAGGAAGGAAGGAAGGAAGGAAGGAAGGGTGAGAGAGAGAAAGGAAGAAAGGAAGAGAGAAAGGAAGAAAGGAGAGGAAGAAAGGAAGGAAGGAAGGAAGGAAGGAAGGAAGGAAGGAAGGAAGGAAGGAAGGAAGGAAGAGAGACAGAGAGAGAGACAAAGAGAGAGACAAAGAGAGAGACAGAGAAACAGAGAGACAGACAGACAGACAGACAGACAGACAGACAGACAGACAGTGAGACAGGTCTTATATATCATAGGTTGGTCTCTAAGTCACTTTGAAGATGAGGTTTTTGGTTGTTGTTGTTGCTAATGCCATTTCAAGGTCAGAAATTTTAAGCAGAATCCCTTAAGAGTCTACATTCTTGTTTTATGAACACATAATGCACTAGAGTCACATGGAGGCCTCAGTGGGTGCCAGAGCCATCTTCCTGAGGAGAAAGCTCCTGCAGGATGCCTGTCCAAGAGTGAGAACAGAAAACAGATCAGAAAGATTAAATATACCTTCTCTGTGTAGCTGGTTGTCCTGGAACTTGTTCTGTAGACTAAGCTAGCTTCAAACTCACAGAGATCCACCTGCCTCTGCCTCCTGAGTGCTGGGACTGAAGGCATGCACCACCATGCCCTGCTAAAGCTGGATGTCCACCACATTTAAAAATAATGAAGGCAAAATCTTACAAAAATATTTTAAGTTCTTTTAGGATGTCCCATATGCAATACAAATTTTGGTGTTTTGAACATCTTCAGGAATATTCCATAAGAAAAGCAGTTTTCATTTATGTCCTCTTTGACTGTTCCAGCTGTTCCTGGAGGGGAAATTGCTTTCAGATCTAGTCCATATGCCTGGTCCCCACCCTTCCTTCCTTTCTCTGCTCTGGAGGGCTGTGTGCCATTGATAGTGGCTTCCCTGATGCTGTAGTGTTTGTGGCTGCCGAGTAAAGCAGTTGCTTTCTGTGGTTTCTTAGAGCATTCTGCAGTGTTTGCTGCAGCTGCGAGGTAGGAGCAGGCTCCTACTCAGGCTCCTGCTCCTGGTTCATAACTGGAAGTGGAGGTCGTGTCTTGCTCCCATATTCCCAGAGCAGTAGTTTCCTTCAAAATATGTGGGCATACTTTTGATTCTACTTTGTAAATCCACTTAATATTTATGCTATCGTGGGTGTTTCTGCACTAAAACTTGTTTGCTCCCAAAAGTCTTCTCTGTGGTCCACAGAGGCATCTTTCTCTTTTGGATTTTCCTCCTTACCTTTTTGTAAGAGCAACAGTGAGAAACACTGGCAATTTTTTACTTGAATGGCAGCTACAGAGATCCTGTAAGAGAACAAACTCAAACACAGATGTGGCGAAGGTTTGCGCATGCTTCTCACATGCTTCTGCTTGTGGAGTGGCTCGCCTGCGGATCAGTAAAGAGACATGGACAAAGAGCATGAGCGAGCGCTCTCCTCAGCAGTCTGTTGACTCATCCTGCAGTGGGCTGAACAGTTCTCTGGCATTGTGTTACCTCAAGATGAATACTTAAGCTTAGAGTCTTAGGAAAAAAGAAAAGTAGGCACAGAGAAGTTACTCCGCCCCTTGTTTAGATGTTTGCTGATGTCATGGCTCTGCTCCTTTTTCTATTTCTCCTCAGTCTGTATCTCTGTGTGTCTGACTGTCTCTTATACACACATACCTTTTCCCCAGCATTGGGAAAGAATTCTGAGTGTCTCTTACTAAATAGACACCTCGATGAAACAATTTAAAAATAAATGATCTGGTCGCAGTTGCTTGAGGCGCAAATTGATGAGTGGAACGGGAGGAGGCCTAGTTCTGTGTGGAGTCATTTGCATCTCCCATTTTTATGACAGCTCTAAAGTTAGCTGCAGCATTTACACCCACACTGGCAGAGTGCGCTCCTTTTGACAAAAACTCCGTGAGCGAGATTATCTTCTCTTGGGAGAAACTCCTGAGAGCAGAAATAACTCAGCCCCACCCTGCAGTGTGTGACTGTTCCCCTTCCTGTTCTCAGCAAGTGAGAACTTGAGCAGTCTTACTCACAGTAGGGAGCACAGTAGCCACATTCCCTGCGTGTTGTGGCACGGGAGTGACACAGAATCTCCCCAAGAAGCTGTGCTGGGTTCATCTGGGAGGGCGGGGGCCTTTTCACTTTTCTTTCCTGGGTTGTAGATACTGGTATGAGAACACACATCATCTAATGATACCATTTTAATCTAAAATTGAAAATGTGAAGGTTTTTCATTACTCAGTGGCTCTTTCCTTTAAAGAAGATTTAATGTGTTAAATGCCAGTCATACAGATGCCACAATGCCTTGGTGGTGGTGGCTTTGACTTGTAATTTTCTTGCTTTTTTTTTTTTAACAGCTTGTTTTGAAAATAAATGATACATTTGAATCTAAGAGAGGGAAGAAGAGGGTAAAGTTACAGCCTTACACTGGAAAAGAAGCCCCCTCCTCAAAAGGTAAGAATGCTACTTGCTCTTCAGTTTGTAGCTGTCAGTGTGTTAGTGTCCTACTGCTATGACCAGCATATCCACAGAAACAATTACGGATGGGAAGATTTATTTAGGCTCATGGCTTCAGAGGGCTCTGTCAGTCATTTCAGCTCATGGGGGCGAGAGCATGCACAGACTAGGAAACAGAACAGAGAGGAGGCCAGGCCTGGGGTTATAGCCTGTGACTGTTAGTTAGGCCCCTCCTCCTAAAGTTCTCAAAGCTCTTCAGAACATTGCCAGCAGCTGCAGCACAAGCATTCAAAAGCACAAGCATGTCCCCACATGAGCCTCTGGGGACATTTTGGATTCAAACCATAACAGCACATGAAGGGAACATTGTTACATAACTTAGTGTTTGATTAGACAGAGTCTCACTCTTGAGTTCTAGTCGGCCTGGCACTCACCATGTATCCCAGACTGGCCACGAGCTTGCGATGAGCCCTCTGCTTGAGGCTGCCAGCTTAGGGAATTCCAGACAGCAGCGACCACACTCAAACCAAGTGCTTCAAGGACCATTTTCAATTCCTTATTTAATTCAAAGTAAAACATTATGCAAATGAATAAATAAAGCAATTATAAGTGATAAGACTACTCTTCCTTAGAATAATTATTTTATCATTCCACTTTGATCTCTTATTTGTTCCTTTTTAAAATTTTTTATTTATATGAGTACACTGTAGCTGTCTTCAGACACACCAGAAGAGAGCATTGGATCCCATTACAGGTGGTTGTGAGAAACCATGTGGTTGCTGGGAATTGAACTCAGAACCACTGGAAGAACAGTCAGTGCTCTTAACCCCTGAGCCATCTCTCCTCCCCTGTTTATTCCTTTTTTGAGATTGGATTGTGGTCTGTAGCCCAGGCTGAACGGGAGCTTAGAGTCCTTCTGCTTCAGCCTCGAAGGTGCTGGGGTACAGACATGTACCAGCATGGTCAGCAAACAAGCAGTGCCCAACTTGTACCACATCTCTGAAATTTAGCAGTTTATCACGCAGATGGTTAGAAAAAATAGAAAAATACTATAGCTTAGTTCAGAAACATTCAGTATTCACAACAAATTATAAGTGTTTTCATAAAAACTCATGTGAGAAAGGCTGGGTGTGGTGGTGCACACTTGTAATCCTGCCACTAGGGAGGATGAGGCAGGAAGATTGGTGTTCCAGGCCAGCCCAGACTCTCTAGGAAGGTGCTGTTTCTCATAAACCCCTCTGAGGGCTGCCAAGCACCTGCCAACCTCCCTGTGGCCTGGGATTCGGACCCAGCACTGCCACAATGAAACAGCCTCATGAGCTCTCAGCTTGGTTGTCTAACAGAAATATGTATAACTTAGCAATTTCAGTTTCTGCTTATACAGTTCCTAAGTAAGAAGGCCCTGTCAGAGGACAAACACTGTTTCTTGTTGTCACAGATTTACAGAGAAATGCCCTACATCCACTTACAATCTATTCTACACTGAAACAACTTAATTGTGTAAAAATAAAATCATCCAGGTTCCAAAGACTGTTCTTACTGTGTAAGACTGGTTTTGATACAGAACAACACAGTGAGCTGCTTACCATGTTTAATGTGTTTCCTAGTGTCTTTTTTTTTTCATGTGTCGGTATGTGTGCTGTGCATGTGTGTATGTGTGTTTACATGTGTGGGTTCACATTCAGGTGAAGGCCCGAGATTGATCTATCGTTCTTCTGCCTTACTCCTTTGAGGCAGGGGCCCTCAGTCAAGCCCAGACCTCTGATGCAGAGGGGGTTAGTACTGGTATGGATCTGTCTCCGCCCTCTGGGGCTGTTACAGGTGCTGTGTCCTCAACCCCTGGCATTTACAGAGTATGGGATCCAGACTGCAGGCCTCTCGTGTGCATGGCAAGAGCTTTCAGCAGGTAGCCAGCTCCACAGCCCATGTTCTCCTGTTGCAAAGGGAAATGTTTAGACATGTTTCCTTCTCCTCTGGGCATGAAGCACCTTTGGCTAGTATTATTAATAACACATGTTTAATAAAAAGATTTTATCTCATCTGTGCCATCCGTAATGGCACATTAGGAGGTAGGCACTACTTGTGTCATAGAGAAGCTGAGCCAGAGGAGGAAGTGTGGATTTGAGTCAAGAACCATGACTACAGGAGATCTTACTTCCTCTGTGGCAGTCACTCTCCAATGTCCCCATTAACATTGAATTCCAGACAGCTGTCTCTTGTGTTTCCTTATCCCAAGCAAAGGCATCACCAAAGGGTTTCTCATTAGTATAATTCAGAGCTAGATACAGAAAGTGGAAACTGAGACAAGACACTGTGTTAGATTCTTTCTAATGTAATACTGCTAATTTTCTAAATTTTTTGTGACAGAGATGATTGATTTATAGATAAAGGAAGTAAATTTTAAGTTTCGAGTTATATAAAATTCGACGACACTGGGGCCAGAATGAGTGCTTGCAAAACATCTCCATTATCCCTGCCCAGGGAGATGCCTTAGTGTAAGGTAAAAGTGCTCTAGCATGGCCTAATGGTCTGCTCGTAACTCATGCAACCCACATAAGTAAAAAGCTGCGTGCTATAAGTCAACCTTATAGATATTAAATATAGGGTCTCTACATAGCCTCAGCTGTCCTGGAGTCGCTCTGTAGACCAGGCTGGCACCAAACTCATAGAAACCCACCTGACTCTGCCTCCCAAGAGTTGGGATTAAAGGTGTGTTCCAGCATGCCCTGCTGAAGCTGGATGCAGTGGTGCACACCTGCAATCCCAGCATTCTGACAGTGAGATGGGAGGGGGAAGATAGGACAATCGTTCAAAGCTAGCCTAGAGTATACAGTGCAGTCAGAGCTAGTCTGGAGTATACAGTGCAATGACAGGCAGTCTGAGAGACCTTGTCCCCAAAGAACAAAACAGAAAAGTAGAAAGAGAGAAAGAGTTCACAAAAACTTATCCTTGACTGCTACCTGAGTGCTGCATCATACAAACTCACACACACAGAATTTCTTTTAATTTAATTAGAATGTTATGTTTTAGTTTAAAACTTATTTAACTTAAAAAATGAAAATGATTGCCATTCAACTTAATAACAGTCTAACATTGGTAACTGCTTTCGGCATACAACATTCTGAGTAGATTATCTTTTTATGCTTATGGGATCTTAGTAAAATTTGACTCTTCTGGTAAATTTCACGTGTTGAGATGTGTCTCTCTGTGTTGACCATGCTGCCCTTAAACTCTGAGACACGAACAACCCATCTTGTGTGTGACCTCTAGGACTTCAGGTACACCACACCTGCCAAAGACAAGGTCTTGAGGAATCAGATTTTCCTTTTTGTTATAGATAAAAATCTTATTTTTTGCTTTAACTTATTTATTTTTATTATAAACTTGGAAAGTTTTCATATTTATCAATAATTTATAGATCTGTTTTGTGAATTGCCTATTCATAACCATTTATCATTTTTTCTGCCATGTGGTTTTTTTCTTATGTGTATGCATGTACATATGTGAATGTTCGTGGTGTGTGTGTGAACATTTGTGCACATAGAATCCAGAGACCAGTCTTAGCTAGTCCAGCCTACCTCGTTTTTTTTTTTGATAGTTTCTGACTGTCCTAGTGTTCACTGAGTAGGTTGTGCTGGTTGGCTAGTGAGTCCCAGTAGTGGGATGATAGACACTTACCACTGTAGCTGGCTTTTCATATGGATTCTGGGGAGGAAACCCAGGTCTCCATGCTTGTGCTGTAAGAACTTTATAAATTGAGCTGTCTTCCTAGACCATGCACCCTTTTCCTATTTGATTTGTAATAGCTATTTGAATATTAGGAAACTTACTTTTGAGCCAGACAAGATGGCACATGCCTTTAATCCCAGCACTGAGAAGGGAAGGCAGAGGTAGGCAGATCTCTGTGAGTTTGAGGCCAGAATGGTCTACATAGTGAACAAAGATACCTTGGCGGCAGACGAAGAAGAAGAAGAAGAAGAAGAAGAAGAAGAAGAAGAAGAAGAGGAGGAGGAGGAGGAGGAGGAGGAGGAGGAGGAGGAGGAGGAGGAGGAGGAGGAGGAGGAGGAGGAGGGAGGAATTTAGCTTTAAGCTGTTGAGAAGAAGAAGAGGAGGAGGAGGAAGAGGGAGGAATTTAGCTTTAAGCTGTTGAGAAGAAGAAGAGGAGGAGGAGGAGGAGGGAGGAATTTAGCTTTAAGCTGTTGAGAAGAAGAAGAGGAGGAGGAGGAGGGGGAGGAGGAGGAGGAGGGAGGAATTTAGCTTTAAGCTGTTGAGAAGAAGAGGAGGAGGAGGAGGAGGAGGGGGAGAAAGGAATTTAGCTTTAAGCTGTTGAGAAGAAGAAGAAGAGGAGGAGGAGGAGGAGGAGGAGGAGGGAAGAATTTAGCTTTAAGCTGTTGAGAAGAAGAGGAGGAGGAGGAAGAGGAGGAGGAGGGGGAGAGAGGAATTTAGTTTTAAGCTGTTAAGCATGGTGGCCCATGTCTTCAATCCCGGCGTTTGGAAGGCTGAAGCAGAAGGATTGCCCCAAGTTTGAGTCTAGGTTGTGCTATATAATAAAGTTCCATGTTAGCCTGGGCTATAGAATGAGAACCTGTCTTTAAAAGCAGAAAGAAAGAAAGAAAGAAAGAAAGAAAGAAAGAAAGAAAGAAAGAAAGAAAGAAAGAAAGAAAGAAGAAAGCAAGCAAGCTCTTGTGTCTTCAGTAAATAGACTTCTTTTTCCAATTTATTTTTCAGTTTTTTAATTTACTACTGAGCTTTTTTTTTTTATTAGCTAGAAATTTTCATTTTTTTCCTTCTTGTTTTTGAAACAGATCATGTAGCCCAGGTTGTCTTAGAACTCACTCTGTATAGCTGGAGCTCGCATTAAAACCCTGATCTTCTGTGTCAGCCTCTCATGTATTAGGTTACAGGGGTGGCCACCAGGCATGACTGAATTTCAGAATGTTATATAATCAAATTTACACGTTTTAAATTTACGAATGTTAGGCTCTGATTTTTCTGATACATTTAAGGATTTTTCTTTTCTTTTGCAATTTCTAGTTTGATTTTTCTTTTAGACTTAATGTAGAATTTTCTAAAAAGACTGTATTACATCTTATTTATTCATTGCGTTGTGGGTGGGCGGTGTGTTGATGCTGTGATGTGAATTTGGAGGTTAGAGGACAATTGAGAGCAAATGTTATCCACATGATCCTGGGATTTAGCTCACCAGCCTTTTTCTTTTTTGTGAAAGAGCCTCACTATACACAATTAAGAGTTCCTTGCCTGCCTGGAACTCTTTGTGTAGACCAGGCTGGCCTGAATTCACAGAGATTTACCTGCCTGTCTCCCAAGTGCTGGGGTCAAGGGCATGAACCTTTATACCCAGTGAAGTGTTTTAATTTACTTATTTAAAGCCCCCTTTGGGATCTATCTGCACACACTCTACATAAGGATAGTGTTCTTCCTGAGTCCTTTGCTATTTTTAAAAACGGTTTTTCATTTTTCATCTTTTGGCAAATTATATTTTTAGAATTATGGTATAGAATACTGTATTGGTACCAGGGTGCAAAGCCCCTACATTCAATTGTTTGTATACACACACACACACACTCCCTTGTGACGAGTGTAGCCCCTATCCTCAGACCATGCTAAGCCTTAGCTTAAGCACTGTAGTAAGTAGCATGGTGGAGTTACCATCTGCCCTGCTCCTTGCTCAGGATGTGAGTCAGGTCTTTGTGTAGCTCTCTCCTGTGCCACCCACCTGTCAGTAGCCACGAAGACAGCTTCCCTGAGTCACAGTGCTTCTGTTCAAGCCTCTCTTTGGTTGTTGGCTACTGCATCACACATAGAGCCTTCTCCATCCCCTCACTTCATGTCAGGACATACCCATCAGTCCGAAATCACCTAAGTGCAATGTTAAAGTATCAGGAAAGGGAGACACATTCACTGAACTCTCATGTGTGTTGTATTATTACTGCTGGATTTTGACATAAGTTACTAATTTCTTACTGTGTTTAATTTGTAAATGATCTCACACACTCTCACTCAAATCAAAACCCCATCAAGTATGTAGGATTCAGTACTGTGTTTCACATCCCATGTTCTCTTTCAATAGCTCGTCTAGTTTGACCTTTGCGATCTCTCGGGCCAGACGGTGGCAGTTTCCCATTGTCCTCATCCTCTTGTGCTTCCCACTAGGAGACAATACAAACCCTCCTCTCTTCCCTTTTTCCAGGTGAAACCAGTGGGAACGAGAGCGATGCTGAGTACCTGCCAAAGAGTGAGTCAGCGAGCTGCTCCCTTCCTCCCGTGATCCTGGCTGCGGGTGGAGCAGCGCCTGCCTTTGTGATTAAGAGTGTTTTTCCCCATGTGAAGTTCACATTGTAGGCCATTGCTTCATTCTCAGACCCTGTTGAGATTTGCGGAGCTAAACAGTACATTCAGCTGTTTGACAACATGACAAATCTCCCCTAGTGGAGTGAGGTAAACCAGGATGGTTCTGAGGACAAGTTCTGGAGAAAGCAGGCCTGCACCACATGCCCAGGCGTGTGCACATGCCAGAAGAGTGTGTGAATGATCCCCATCGGCAAGCACTTAGCCTGACGCGGCTCATTTCTCTCTAGTAACTCAAGCACAATTAAGTGAATTTTCCATCTCTGTCGTTAAGAAAGGAGAGAGATGTTTACATTTCGCTACTTCTATTCCAGGTTACTAGGCCCCTCTTGGGTACAGAATCCTTGCATGCCTGGCTCTTGCTTGTACAGACACTTAGCGTGCTCTGCGTCTTCATGAGGTGGATTGTCATGGCAGGTTTCATTTTGTTTCTTGTTTAACTGGCTGACGCACAGCACCACAAAGAGCAGAGTCACAAGGTGTCAAAGCTGAGCCAGTTCTGACACCCTGATCTCATGAGTAACAGCCTTGTGCGCCTCGCTGGCCTAAGCTGCTGCAGGTTTTAGATTTTGTAGTCTGACCAAAGATGAAACTCTTTAAAGATGAGCATCACGGGTTCAGCACTGAGTGGACGATGACTAACTTATTGCAGTTGCTAATGAGAAGCAGGAGCAAATGTGTCTTGACTTGAACTCAGCCCTTTGGAGATGAGCACACTTTTTCCTAGAATATCCAGTACACTGGGTAGTTCTAGGGAACCCTTCCTGGTTGGATGTGTAAAGAGTTCTTAATATTTGATCCACAGTGTACCATATTTAGTGGTAAAAGTCATCGTATCTGGTGGAGGGGATAACAGTCTCAGTGTGGTTGTGGTCTGTGTTCTTCAGATGTTGAGCATTCTTTCACCTACTTCTGCCACACATATTTCCTGGCCTGAGAAGTGTCTGTCCCATCTGTTGCTGTTTACTGACTGAGCTGTTCTCCTGTGTTCTAGGCATCACTCCTCTGTCAGATGGCTGTGCAGCAGAGGCTGTCCTGTTCCTAGCTCTCTCTGCACTTTTCTGTTTGCTGCTCAGAAGCTTTCTGATGTTTTTCAGTCCCTTTACCCATTCTTGCTCTTACTTATGAGCTAACCATGTTCTATTCAAAAGTCAGTGTGTGTGTCGTGGGGTGTTTCACCCATGTCTTCGTCTAGCAGGCTCAGACTTTGTTCTTATTTTTCTCAAACAGGCTTTCTCTGTGTAGCTCAGGCTGTCTTGTTTTGGTTTTGCTCTGTAGTCCAGGCTAGCCTCAAACTCAAAAATCTGCCTGCCTCTCCTACCAAGTGCTGGGATTAAATGCCTGCACCACCACTCCCCAGGCAGACTTTTACATTATGGTCTTTGATCTGTATGAGTTGGTTTTTATGGAGTGACAGGGTCTAGTTTCAAACTCTCTTGTGGGATGGATATTCTACAAGTTTTCCCAGCATCCCTTGTTAAAGAGGCTTCTCCTTTCCCTGGTGTGTGTTTAGTTCCTTTGTCAAAAATCAGGTAGTTTCAGCTTCTGGCTTTATTGCTACACCTCCTATTCCAGAGGTCTGTATGTTTAGTTTTTAAAAATCATTTTAGATTTGTTTTTATTATTTTTACTTATGTCTATCAATGTGCATGTGAGTATGGGTGCCTGCAGAGGCCAGAGGTGACAGGTCCCCTGAATCATCTGACATGGGGCTGGGAACCAAACTCAGGTCCTCAGGAAGAACAGTATATGTTCTTAACCACTGAGTCATCTCTCCAGCCGTCATGTATCTTTTTTGAAGAACTGTCATTGATAAAAACCACACCTATTATTAGTAATGTGTGCCAAGGAAGAAAGAGAAAGGATGGGTTCTTTAATGAAAGGTTGACTTTGGTTTTGATTTGCCCTGCCTGTACTTAGTCTCTGCATAGGACTTGGTCCTATTAAATCCTTCCCTCTTTCATGCTTTCACCACATTACCAGAAAGGTCATCTATTGTCACTCTAGTATTTTTTTCTAGACATTTTGCGTGTGTCCTGGTGCTCTGCCGTGAGGGATATATATATATTTTGCATACATAGAGTGTGCACTACAGATGTATGGTACATCAGTTGGCACATGCATGTGAGTCCCAGTGCTTGCTAGAGATGGAATAGGACTCTCCAATACCATCGCCCAAACAGGGATATTTGTGTAGAAGACATTTATCTGCTTATCCAACAAATGACCACAAAGGATTTTCCCTGTAAGGGGCATGACTTGTGGGGCTAGAGATAGGATAAGGGCACAAGGGACTCTGACACTGTGACCTCATTACAGACCGCCACAAGCGCTTGGCACAGCTGCAGCAGTCCTCCAAGAGGAACCCCCACTACCAGACCTTGGAACGGGATCTGATTGAGCTGCAGGAGCAGCAGCTTTTTGAACTCTTCGTGGTGGTTTCTCTGCAGAAGAAGCCATCAGAGACAAAGTACATTCCCCAGGTCATACAGCAGTTCCCTAGCAAGGTAGGTGCAAAGTGGCCAAGAGGCCTCCCAAGGCCCCTGCATACTCCTTGGTCATTTCCTCTTATTTATTGTTGTCTCTGCCAGCTTTTTACCAACACTGAGATAGGATCTTACCCAGGTTCTCCTCGGCAATCCTCCTGCTTCAGCATCCCAAGTGCTAGGAGCCACCAAGCCAGCCTTGCTGTTGTTAACACTCTTCTTTGGTCTCCTCTGCCTGTCTCACAAAGGCATCCGTCCATTTCATCAGTCATTACAGCACTGGCTGGCTGTGGGTCTGTGCTTGACCCCTTTGGGCTCTGGGCACTGTGACCCTAAACAGCAAATACAACTTAGAGCAGTTCCCGGGCCACACAGGAAAGGAGGAAGGGTTTTGTTTAATCTTTTACTTTTGCTATTCTTTTTTAGCTTGTTTTGTTGGCTTTTGTTGGTTTGGTTTGGGGGTACTTTTTATTGTTCATGTGTTTTTGAGATAAGAGTTAGTCCTCTCCTTCTGTCATAAGGTCCCTAGGGCTCAGCCTTGGCAGTAAACACTCTCACCTGCTGAGCCATCTCACTGGCCCCCAAAGTTATTTTTTATTTTATATTTAATTTTTTTTCACTCATTGTACAGAGAACCCTCATCTGTGAATTGTGTGTTCAGCACCATGCAGAGTGAGTCTTAAGAGCACTCGCTCACCCACTCCGTTCTGTTTGTTACTTGCACCACAGCACTTCTTAGGGTTGTTTGTTTGTTTGTTTGTTTGTTTTGAGACAAAGTTCTGTTGTGTAGCCCAGTCTGTCCTGGAACATACTATGTAGCTTAGGCTGACCTTGTGCCTCAACTTCACATATACTGGGCTTTTTAGACATGAGCTTCAATGGCCCGATAATACCTCTTATTTGGATGACCACTTGGTCACTGCTGGACTGGGGTTCTCTAACCCTGAATTGCATGTTTCACCAGAGCCAGGGAAGCACAACTGTACTGGGATCTAAGAGACATTTCCTGCAAATGGCCTCAACACAGCCAGGTATGGTGACATGCCTGTAATCCTGGCACTTAGGAGGCAGAGGCAGGATCATCAAAAATTTGAGACCAGCCTGGGCTACAATTGAAAGACTGTGTTTCTAAGAAGAACCAAGAGGCGAGAAGGGGACCTTAGCAGTATCCCATAGTGAATAACTCTACAAGTCAAATCTCTCATACAATTCTCCAGTGTTACATAGGAGCACCATGTCTCAGCAATTCGAAGTCAAATACTATTGTAATCATATTTCCTATCTGGAGGAGCTTTTTTTCTTTTCCTTTTAAACATTCCTAAATTGTAATCTAGGTTAGACTTCATCTCCCTGTGTAACTCAGGTTGGCCCTGACCTCAGCCTCCCAAGTATTAGGATGACAGGCATGTACCACCATGTCTAGCTTAGGAAGACCTTCACATTCCCCCTTCCAAGTTTTAATTAATTTTATAGCAAAGCAGAGCCTGAATTAATAGGTGTTGTACCAGAGAAGGACATACTTACATGGGCAGATGCATCGAGAATGCCTTCAGTGGGGCTAGAAATGCGGCACAGTGGTTAAAAGCAACTACTGCTTTTGCAGAGGACCAGAGTTCAGTCCCCAGCATCCATGTCAGGTGGCTCACAGCCACTGTCACTCCACTGCCCAAGAATCCAGTGCCCTTTTCTGGCCTCTGTAGACAACTGCACTCATCCACACATCCACACAGGGATACACAGGCATACAGAGAATTAAAAATAAAAACAAATGCCTCCAGGTGCTTGATGTTTTTGTGCCTCGGATGCTGTCAGTTGGAGGGATGAAGAGAACCCTCTGGAGGCCCGTCTGGATTGTTGTGGAACACCTTAGCTGAAGATGACTGTGAACATATTACAACTAACAAAATGTGTTAGGGACTTTTTTGGAGTGTGGTACTGGGATCAAGGCCACCTGCATGCTAGGCTTTGTGCTCTGGAAGCTAAGCTCCCAGGCCTGATGCTGTCCTGTTTTCAGAACAGAACTCTGTGACAGAGAATACATGCATATTTTTTTAAAAAAGAATTTGACGTAGAACTTAGATTTATTCTCTTAAAAGCAATATCCCAATGAAACATCTTTGCTGGTTTTTTTTCCATAATGGTATTTCATTTATTCAATGAAAAAGATGGACAGTAAGCCACTTTTGTTCATTTCTCCCAGACTCTCAGAACTCCCTTCCCTCATTAAAACAAAACCTAAAGGAAAAACAACAACACCCAAAAACCCACACTGAGAAACACAATTGTACAAAAACCACACAGTATCCAAGCCCGCCCCTCACAAAATTGGATGGGTGTTATTACAGAAATGATACCTGACTGACAGTCAGGGAAAGAGCTGTGTTGGACTCAGGTTCTGTAGATTATCAACATTGTAAAATTATCTCCACTTGCATATCTCAAACTGGAAAGTGATCGAATTACAGACCTTAGGTTACAGACAGCCACATTACGAACCAGAGTCCTATTCTTCCAGGATTCCAGGAAGAAGACTAGTGTTTGGAGTCCGTCTACTCTGGGGGAGAATGGAGGGGAGGAGGGGAACCCTGGCCACAGTCGAAAGACACTGGGGTCTTCCTGGAGACAAATGAGAAAAGTAAGCTCCCAAGGAACAAGCTCATTTCTATTTCCATGCAAGACTCTAGAGTACAAAGAAGGAACAGGGTTTCCTTAGTTCTAGCACCCCAGGACTCTGTGGTGACCTGGGCACCTGCTCAGAGGCAAACCCAAGAGTCTCAAAGGCAAATCTCACCTGTGGTTTTTTTTTTTTTTTTTTTTTTTTTTTTTTTTTTGTTATTAAGAAATGCCTAGCCGGGCAGTGGTGATGCACACCTTTAATCCCAGCACTTGGGAGGCAGAGGCAGGTGGATTTCTGAGTTTGAGGCCAGCCTGGTCTACTGAGTGAGTTCCAGGACAGCCAGGGCTACCCAGAGAAACCCTGTCTCGAAAAACAAAACAAACAAACAAAAAAAGCAAACAAAGAAATGCCTACCTACACCTCCCGTACATACAGCTTTAAAGCACGCATAGAAAATACACCCATAAGGTGTTGTACCTTGCATGCTCAAGAATGAAACTGCCACTTAAAGTTCTGCCAAAACCACCTTTTGCTACTAATGGAAAGACAGCAGGGAGGGAGAGAGGAAAGGAAGGAGGGAGGGAGGGAAGAAGGGAGGGAAGGGAAGAAGGGAGACAAAACCAAACCCATCTAATTGTCCATCAGCAGGGGTAGATACAGGCTCAAATTACAGCGTTTTCTGTGGCTCTTCCTCTGGGATGGCACCCCAAACTTTAAGCCCAGCACTTTGGAGCCAAGTGAGGTCCTTGTGCCATCAGCACGTCTCCATAACCCTGTGACAGATGGAATGTGAGGTCTCGGAAAGACAAAGTACAGGAGGCTGCTGATGACGTGTGGACATTTCCACTCTCATTCTGCACCTCGGTACTGCTTAAGAAATCCCATTCACCCTGGCCGCAGCAAGAGGTCAGTTAGGGATCTGTACCCCGCCACCCTAACCAAGTTGCCTGAGACAAAATGTTTAACATAATCTACTTAACCCATTTTACATTTTTTTCCTTTGTTATAGGAGGAAGGTTTAAATAACGTGCAACGTTCATCTGGATTCTGTGCTGTCTTTTATAGAGAGTTCTACTCTCTTCTTCTCATGTCCTCTCACTTAACTAAATTTAGACTGCCTTTTGAAGTACAAGATCACTTTTTGTTTGTTATTTTGAAACAGGGTCTTATGTATCCCAGGCTGACGTTGCGCTCTCTGTGTAGCCAAGGTTAGCCTTGAATTCCTAATTCTCCTGCTTCTACCTTCCAAAAGCTGGGGTTATAGGTGGACAGCCCCATGTCAGAGTTACACCACGCTTTGTAAGAGTTTTCTGTGCTAAAGTTTACAGAAAGTTACAAACCTGTAGTTAGGTGGCAGAGCTAAGGGAATGACTATATACAGGGTAACATTTAAAAATGGCATCTCTAAATAACACTTATCTGCCTTTTCTAAACATCTTTGATTATTAATCAGATAATGATTCCAGCTGGCTGGGTTTTTGCTGTATAATAGAAGGGATTTTTACTTATCTTAAATTCCATGATTCATGAAATACTGGCCTCCCACCAGTTTGAGAACTTCATCTAGATCCTCCTCTGGAGGAGAAACTTCAGCACTGCCTCCCTCACTCCAGGTTATGAGGTCTTCACTGGCTCCATCTGTCAGATGGGATTCTTTACTCTTAGCACCAAGCTTCACTGAGAGAAACCTCTGTGTGGCACAGCAGGCTTCCCCAAGACCAGGCTGAGGCTTGTTAGCGCCTGTTCTCCATTCTCATAGGTTGATCTCTGTACTCTCGTTGTCTTTCAGGGTGACCATGGCTACAAGCAATCCAAAGACACTGAAGAGAGGCTCAAAGTCATCCCCAGATTTTGTTTTCCTGATTCAGAGGACTATGCACCAACCTTAGAACTCAAGAGGTAAATCAGCTCCTTCTGATTTCAGTTTGCTGGAACTGTGTATAGAATCCATTTCTGACATATGGATAAAGTCAGGAGCAGGGAGAGTCACATGAATGCACACAAGCAGAGCAAGCTGTAATGGGGCCGGGGAAGAATTAGAACATTTCTTGTGAGAGCTCACGAAAGAAAAGCATTAATTTCAGTGTTAAAGAGAAGCAAATTTATGAATCTCCTTAGTTTACCAGTCCTGTAAAATGGGTCCACATCACCTTCAGTTAGCTAATGGCCCAAAGTAACCAGGTTAAACCTAGAAACAGTGAAGCAGAACAATTGTAGTTGTCTTATTTCTCCTTTAAATTGTCAGAAAAAGCTGCAGCGTGGGTTCTGTGTTCCTGTGTAGGGTGTTCCTTTGTGGGTCTTATACAGACAGAGAGCCCAGCCTGATAGGTATGGATAACTGAAGCATTAGAAATTTTGTGGGATGAGGGGGAGCGGGGATAATGGTCCAGTAATGAAGAACGAGTACTATTGCAGAGGACCTGAGTTTGGGTCCCAGGGCCTTTGGTCCAGCGCCTCACAGCTGTCTGTAATCCCAGCTCAGGAGGAGTCCACACCTCTGTTCTCCAAGGGCATCTGTACTCACATGGACACACACACACACAAATAATAAAAATTAAAATCTTTAAAAAGAAATTTATTTAAGGTGTTTAGAGGAAATTATCAGTTTTAACTTCTAAAACCACTATCACTTTCAAATCCTGCTTGCTTTGTTTTGTTTTTGAGACTTAAAGAAAAAAAAAAAAAAAAGTACTACTGCTCGGCCTAGAACTTGATATGCAGACCAGGGTGACTTCAGACTCTCAGAGTTCCCCTGGCCTGTGTCAGTGGGCGGAATGCTGGGTGAAGGCATGTACCACCGGGTCTGGCTGAAATCCTAATTTATAAGTAGGTATCTTTGTTCAAGCTGTTATGTGGGCATATTAATTAAAACAAGTCTGTACTGTCAGCTACTCCAGGGTCCTAAGACGAGAGGATCACGCGAGTCCAAGAGTTGAAGGCCAGGCTGGGAAACATAGTGAGATTTTGTATACAAAACAAACAAGCAAAAGTCAGGAGAGGTGGCTCAGTGGATGAGAGCACTGGCTGCTCTTCCAGAGGATGCAGGTTGGACTCTCAGCACTCACACGGCAGCTCACAGCCAGCTATGCAGCTAGTCCCAGAGGGCCTGATGCTCATCTCTGACTCCACAGGCGCTGCATGAGTGTGGCGCATTCATCTGTACATTCATCTGTATCTTAAGGCATATCTTAAGGGATGGAGAGGTGGCTCAGTGGTTGAGAGCACTGACTGCTCTTCCAGAGGTCCTGAGTTCAATTCCCAGCAACCACATGGTGGTTCACAACCATCTGTAATGGGATCCAGTGCCCTCTCGTGGTGTGTCTGAAGACAGCTACAGTGTACTCACATAAATAAATCTTTAAAAACAAACAAACACCTTAAAACAATAAATAAGAAAGGGAAACTAAATTGTAATGATTAATTATGCCATTTAGGCGAAAACGCTTATATAAATGAACCATTTCTATGCTGATGACCTCCTAGCTGATTGTCTCAGTGATTGCTCGCCCCAGTGCCCTGCCTCACCTCCCAGACCCAACTGAGCCTGATCACAGCTCTCCATCTTTTAGCTTTCAATGCTAATACTCCACTTTGTCACCTGCTGTCTGTGGATGCAGTGTCTCCGGTTGGCCTGGCTGCCCCATGGTTGGCTTCTTCCTCCTGCATTATGTGTGTTCTAGAATATTTAGGAAATGCAGAAGAGGAATAAAAAGCAAAGGCAGTCTGCTGCCCAGAAATCACCACTGGAAATACTCCTTCCCAACAAATTTTGTCCATATTTGAATATAGATTCATCAGTGCTGGAGAGATGGCTCAGAGGCTAAAGAGTGCTCGCTGCTCTCGCACAGGACATGGGAGCTCACAGCCATCTAAAACTTCAGTTTCAGTGGATCTAAAACTCATTTCTGGTCTCAGTGGGCACTATACATAGTGGTACACAGACAAATATGCAGGCAAAACACTTACACTTATACACAAAAAATAAAACTGAATTTAAATATCAATTCATTATTTAAAGCTGAGGTTCTTTGGTTAGTAATCAAATTTTGTATGGGACATCTTTGGGTATTTTGTAAGTGATGCTCATTTTTGGCCCATATTTATAATGAGGAGTTAATATTTTTCTATGATTTGTATATATTAAGAATATGATTTTTTTTCCTAACTTTGTATGTGTATGAGAAGGAGGACTGACATGCATGCTCCTATGTGGAGGACAAAGGACAAAGTTCTTGCCTCTGTCTTGTTTGAGAAGGATTTCTTACTTCTCTACTGTTTATGTCAAACTAGCTGGCCTTAAGCCCCCTTCTGGGGATTCTCCTGTCTCTGCCTCCTGTCTCACTGTAGGAGAGCTAAGATTACAGATGCTATTGCATCCTGCTTGGTATAGACCTGCAGGTCTGTATCTAGGACATACTAGTGTGACAAGCACTTTATCCAAAGAGTCATCTCCCCAGCCCAGGATGTAATTCATGTTTTCTAACACTGTTCCATGTGGCCTTTCAGAACCAAACCAAAGAATTTGGAAGAGAGAGATGACATTATCAAAACCCTTTATAGCTTGCTTACCTGTATGCTTAGCTAAATTACATATTCAACAAAAGGGAAACAAGATTGATTAACAAGATTGATTAAACAAGATTGATAGCTAGCAAGAGTAAATAAGAAAAGGGGAAAAGCAATACCAACAGCTTGTCCCATACCCTCTCACAAGGACAAGGCCTGGGCATTCTGTAGGGTAATGTGACTTGAAATAAATGGGTATTTCTGTTTCCTCCTAGATCACAAGACTCCTTTTACTTGTTCAGTGAGTAATGCCTTAAGCCACTATGTTTCATTTTGTTTTCAGTGAAACGTTCTCCTTTGTGTTGACTGGGGAAGATGGAAGTCGGTGGTTTGGCTACTGTAAGAAGCTTTTGGTGAGTTCCAGATTGGTGCCACAGAGTTGGTTAAGGAACAAGAAAGGCTATTAGCAACTTGAGAAGTACTATCTCTGCATGACTTTAAGGGCTCCTTCATTATTTGCACAACCAAGAAGCTGCATTAAGGCTAGATATGACTCAGTGATTAAAAATCCTGGTTGGTCTTCCAGAGGGCCCAGGTTCCACTCCCAGCACCCATGGGGAATGGCAGCTCAGGTATCTATAACTCCAGTCCCAGGGGATCTGGTGCCCTCTTCTGGCACTTTACAGGTACTGCACATACAAGGTACATATACATACAGGCAAAACACCTACCTTGTACACATCAAACAAAAATAAAGTTTTAAAAAAGAAGTTACACTAGCTTTACATAGCAAGAGCAAGATGACGGTCACCACAGAATGATCCAGGATAGAAAGTCTGCGGGTTCCACTGATGTGTTTCTTTGCAGTAGAGAAAGTAACACAAAGATTGAATGTCAGTCCAGCACATTTGCAGAATATTGTCCAGAGAGGCGGCAGAAGAAGCTGAGTTCCTATCACCTAATTTTTTTTTTTTTTTTTGCTTAGGCACTAAGCCTGGGTAAATCATACCTTCCTCCTGAGTACTTCCCCAACCTTTAAGCTCACTCAGAATGAAGGTTCAGCTCCTGTTCTGACTGAACAATAGAGAGAAGCCTGTGTACACTTGTAGTCTGTTGACTTTGGTGTCATTGCTTAAGCCCAGAAGTTTGGAGCAAGCATCAGCCACCATAGGAAGGGCCTAGTAAATAAATAGTAATAGTTAAAATTAGTAAATCTTTCATCTGCTTGATTTTTTGTTTTGTTTTTGCAGCCAGAAGGCAAAGGAAAGCGGCTCCCTGAGGTGTACTGCATGGTCAGTCGCTTGGGGTGCTTCAATCTTTTCTCAAAGGTGAGTGAATCGAGGCTCTGTGGAAGAGAGATGTCCACAGGTCTGAGGCGGTTTTAGTGCTAGTGGCTTCACTGGAGAATACCGAGTGGTGAAGACTTGAATATCCTACTTGAGAAAGTCCCCCTCCTTAGGACGGGGTTTTGCTGTGTAACAGCCCCAGCTATCCCAGAACTTGCTTTGTAGCCCAGGATGCCTTCAAACGCAACAGAGATCCATCTGCTTCTGTGAGCGCTGGAATTAAAGGTGTGCACTCAGACACCGTCTTGGGTTTTTTCTTCTAAAGATTTATTTTTATTTTGTGTGCATGGTGTTTTGATCGCACACATGTCTGTGTACAACATGTATATATGGTGCCCTTGGGGCCAGAAGGTGTCAGATCCCCCCTGAGAGTGGAGTTATAGTATGAGCTGCTTGTGAGTGTTGGGAATTGAATCCAGGTTTACAGGAGTAGCAAGTGCTCCTAACCACTGCGCCAACTCTACAGCCCCCAGACTCACAGTTCTAAAAGAACATATCCTGAAGTACATCTTGCTCTTGCTTTTCTCTAGACCCAGCTCACAGGATATCATTGTCACTGTTACTCTTTGCCCATTAGTGAAATGAAAATGGTCTCCAGAGCTGCTGAGATGGCTGCATGGTAAAGCACTTGCTACCAAGCCTAAAATCCTGAGCTTAATCTCAGGACCTACACAGTGACAAGACAACAACTAACTCCTGCAAGTTGTCTCTGACTTCCACACTTAAGGCATGGCATTACACACATACACACACACACACACACACACACACACTCATACTCACACTCAATAAATGTAATAAAATTGGTTTTTTTAAAAGAAAAAAATAGTTTCTAAATAAGTTGACTTCTGTAATTTAGGGGTGGAAAGATATCCTCAAGGTGTGCTTCTTTGAGCTTTCATGAATCACAGAGCTTGTCTGTCTTGAATCTACTGCTGTAATTTATTTACAGTAGGATTTCTTTATGTTTCTGGTCTGAGACCTTAATAAACTCTGGGATGTGTTTGTCTGTGTGTGTGCCCATTTGCAGATTCTGGATGAAGTAGAGAAGAGAAGAGAAATGTCTCCAGCCCTTGTGTACCCATTCATGAGAAGTGTTATGGAAGCCCCTTTCCCAGCTCCAGGCCGCACCATCACAGTAAAGAGCTACCTCCCTGGGGCTGGAGATGAGGTAAGTTAATTCATCTCCTGACGTTTAGTAGCCACGTCAAAGCCAGCCTTGCAACTATAGGCACAGTTGCAAGAAGCTTGTTCATGGGAAAGAATTGATTTTACTTTTCAAGGGAATGTGTGTTATTTCCTAGAGACTCTGAAGAAACATTGAATGAATATTTAAGGTAGTTAGTTGATCCTTGGCCCCAGGTTTCCTACCTAACATACATTGCGTCCCTCTATAGTGGCAGTCTCAACATAAATGACAGATACACACACACACACACACACACACACACACACACACACACACGTGCGTGTGTGTGTGTGTATATATGTGTATTTATCAAGTGGAATGATTTTACCAGAACTTAACAGCAGCTTCATAAACTCTTTGTGCCAGACTCCCCCCAACCGCTATACAGTATCACTTGTCCTAGCTGTCCTAGAACTCTCTGTAGTCCAGACTGGACTTGAACTCATAGAGATCAACCTGCCTGTGCCCCTTGAGTACTAGGATTTAATGAATTAGGAGTGTGTCACCATACCTGGCCCAAAGTAATCGACATTTTCAGACTAGAGAAAGAGCAAGATGTTTGGTTAATGCTGCCACTGGGGTAAGGTTCAACATCAGCTCTTGGATTTCCTTTGCCTTTTCAGTCAATTGAGCTCTGCCGACCGCTCGATTCACGCCTGGAACATGTGGATTTTGAATGTCTTTTCAAATGCTTGAGCGTGCGCCATCTCATCCGGGTTTGTGCCTCTCTCCTTTTAGAGCGGAGGGTAATCTTTGTTGCCAACAGCCTAAGGTAAGAAATAAGGGGAATATGTTACTTCATGCTGGTGTTTGGCTTGCTTTTATTTTTTTACAATGGAAATATATTTAAAATATCTAGAACTAGGGCTAGAGACCTGGCTCAGTAATTACAGTATTTGTTCTTGCAAAAAACCCAGGTTCGGTTTCCAAAACCCAAAAGGAGAAGAAAGAAATTGAAAAGACTTGTGTACAAAATCACAAAGATGGCTAGGTATGGTGGTGCACACCTTTAACCTGAACACTTAGGCGGCAGAGTTAGGCAGATCTCTGAGTTTGAAGCCTGTAGGAGCAGATAAGGTGGGAGGAGTAAGGAGAGGAAGAGGAGGAGTAAAGGAAAAGGAGGAGAAGGAAAAGGAGGAGCTAAGGGAGAAATGGAGAACGAGAGAGGCAAACATGGAGGCAGATGTTCACATGTCTCCACCAGTCAAAGGTAGTTGGTATATCTAGGTTGGGTATTGGGTTACACTTCTGATTGTATGGGCATCTTGTTATTGATCATTACCAAATATATAAGCCTTTGGATAATCTAAGCATTAGAGTCTCATCTGTACCAAGCTTGTGTCGTTGGCAGGATAGTCTGGGCAATGCCCAGCCTTACAGAGACAGCTTGGAAGACTGGCAGAGCCATCTCCCATGCTGGCGTCTTGTGGGTGGCAGGGCTGGTGTTTCTGGCTGGCTGTTTCTAGCTGCGGTGTGCACGTGGCCTCTGGCCATGTGGTTGAGCTAGGCCACAGCAGCTTAGATAGTCAGCTTCACCAGTGGCCGTTTTAAAATAATTATTACAACAGAGGCCACCCAAAGCTACATAGTGAAGCTCTGTCTCAAAACAAACAAACAAACAAACAAAAAACAGCCAACAAAACAGGAAAAAAAGGTATTTCTAGCTTTTGTTCACACTTGTGGTATCATCTACCCAGGAGGCTTGAAGCAGAAGAATCACCTGAGCCCAGAAATTCAAGGACAGCCTAGGGTTGCCCCACCATATCTTTAAAAAATACCAGTATTGGTTTTCATAAGCATAATAAATGGTAGTGAACCAGATTGAGATGACTCTGTTTAAAAATTACTATATATTCACTGATCTGTGAAGGCCAGTGTGGTCACTGTGAAATTCTTTGACATGATATCGGAAATTCATTCTTTGTATTGCTTTACCTGTGACATCATGTGCTTTCTTCTGTCTAGCACCCTTTCAAAATGTGGGCATGCTGTGGTAGCGACACTGTATCCGTTCACCTGGCAGCACACCTACATCCCAGTGTTACCTGTGTCCATGATTGACATAGTGTGCTCGCCTACTCCGTTCCTCATTGGGATCTTGTCTTGTTCCTTACCCCAACTCCAGGACCTTCCCATTGAAGAGGTAAGATGGAGCGCACTGTGCCTACAGGGATACTAGAGTGCTGGCAATGGATCAAGTGGTCTTTTAAGATGGGTAGAATTGTTATTAATCTAGTAATTTTATCATTTGGGCTTCAGAAATGGTTCATCAGTTAAGACCTCTTGTTCTTCAAAGGACTAAGATTCAATTCCCAGCAGCCACATGGCAATTCACAACCATCTGTAACTCCAATTCCAGGATGCACATGATACACAGTCAGACATGTGAGCATAACTCTCATACTTATGAACTAAAATAAATGAATCAGAACATTTAAAGAATATAATAATTAATAATTTATTACCCTGTCATATTTTATATCTTTCTTAAAAATGAAAATAATTCCACGGTACATGTGCCTCTGACACTCTCTTTACAGTAGTGAGCAATGCACTCATCTATTTATTAAAAAGTTTTCTTGCCGGGCAGTGGTGTCACACGCCTTTAATCTTAGCACTTGGAAGGCAGAGGCAGGCAGATTTCTGAGTTCGAGGCCAGCCTGGTCTACAGAGTGAGTTCCAGGACAGCCAGAGCTACACAGAGAAACCCTGTCTTGAAAAAACAAAACAAAACAAAAAAAAAAAGTTTTCTTTTTAAAAAAATTTGTATTGCTTCTTTGTGAATTTCACATCATACATCCAAATCCCCATCATATTCTTGTCCCTTTGTATGTGCTCTCTGACCTTGCAACTTCCCCCAGCACCCCCCCCCCAAAAAAAGATAAAATAAAATAAAGTCTTGTCTTAGGAGCTGTAGTGTGTCACAGTGCGCCCCACAGTGCACCCTTTTGTCCATGCATCTTCACTTGCAAGTGTTCATTGCAATGAGTCATTGGTCTCTGGCTTCTGCTACATTTTTCTAAGCTGGGTATTGGTGGCACACACCTTTAATCCCAGCACTCAGAAGGCAGAGGCAAGTGGATCTTTGAGTTCAAGGCCAGCCTGGTCTGTAGAGTAAGCTCCAGGACAGCTAGGACTAGACAGAGAAACCCTGTCTCAAAGAGTAACACTTGAAATGTGTGTGTGTGTGTGTGTGTGCGCGCGCGCGCGCGCGCGCGCGCGCACGTAGGTGTGTGATGTGAATAGAGTACCATGGCACACATGAGGTCAGAGGACAATTTGGGTCAGTTTTCTCTTTCACTTTTATGTGAGCAACAGGGACAGAGTGCAGGTCATCCAGATTGATCTTGCTGGCCCTTGTTTTCTTTTTTAAAACCAACACAAAATTTCTCTGGATTTACTAAAAAAAAAAAAGTTGTTTCAAATATAGCACATGTGCAGGTAGGTGCCTTAAACAGAGTACATCTCCGTGAAGTATTACAAAGTGAGTATTTGTATGATTCAGCATTGGATTGTAAAGGACATCCCAGCAAAAGAGTCAAGTCTCCTTTTACCTGTCCCTCTCATGGTCCCTTCCCCATGCCCCGGAAAGGTCACTACTGTCCTGAGTCTTACAGTACTCATGTGTGCTGTCGTAAATATTTAATCCAAGGATTCCACCCCACCTTAGATCCTTTACTTCCCAAATAAAAGACACAAAACCTTTATATTTATAATAAGCCTTATAGCATTAGAGCTGGGCAGATATCAGCCCTCTTTGCTATTTTAATTACTTTTCTGTCAGTAACCCGGAGATATCACTTGCCATGTTCTGCCTGGGCCACTTCTACTTCAACTGGCCGTCTGGCATTGCCATGCACTCAATGATCTACCAACTCCATGGCTTCCTCTCTCTCCCCTCCCCAGGCCTCGTAACTGAAGCTCTTCCCACCTCTCCATCCAACTATAGGCTGTAGGCATCTTTACTCAAACAACAGTTTTAAATTAAGAGCAAGGTTACACAGCATCACTTGGTGTCTGTGAGAATTTCCTCATCCCTGTGGGCAACCAGACCTCAGGGGCCAGTATTTAGCATTACAATACACAGCAACAGATCAAACCTCAACAAACCTGTTTGTAATTCTTTATAATTTTACTTCCAAATTATGTGTGGTGGCTCAGCAGGTAAATGTGCTTACACTCTAACCTGACAGGAATCCTGAGTTCCAGCCAAAGGTGGAAGGAAAAAACAGACTTCGGCAAGTTGTCCTCTGAACTCCTTGGCATGCCAGGGCTTTGTGCGTAACACACACAGAGGCGGGGAGAGCGAGAGAGGGGCGCTAGTAACATCCTAAAACACTTGTCCGCCATTCTTGGTTTTGAGGCTTGGTATAAAAGGGGAGTATAGCACGTCTTTAATGTGAGTAAATTTAATAGAACTTTTTCACACTAGCGCCAATTCAAGCTTCTCTCACAGTATAGGAGACGAACTGCGGGTTCACATGTCACCAGCACTGTGTCAGCTTGTGTAGTTTAGCCTCCTCTGGTTGGTGACCTCCAGCTGTGTGCTCACTGTCGTTTAATTGGCATTCCTAGATTGCTTCTGAGGCATGTTTATTGACCATTGAATGTCATCTATTATAAATTATTTTCTGTCTTTCCCCTGGATTATTTAGCCTCCATGATTTGTAAGATGGCCTTGTTATTATTTCGTTTGATGGTTCTGGGGAATCAAACTCAGGCTATCTAACTGAGGTACAGCCCAACCCAATGTTTTTATATTCTAGAAATCAGCTTCTCGGTTTGTTCATTTTATTTTATTTTGTTTTGTTTTGTTTTGGAGAGCTCTCAGGAAGCTCCAGCTGGCTTTACACTCACTTTGTAGCTATGCATGAGCTTGAATTTCTGATAGTCTGACTCTGTCCTCCTAGTTCTGAGGTTGCAGGCCTTAGGTAGCGCACCTGATTTATTCAGTGCAAGGGCTCAAACTCCAGGCTCTGTGCATGCGAGGCAGGTGCTCTACAACCCTGAGGATTGGCCTTTCGTTTTCCAAAACGGTGTTCTGAGTTTGTTTTCGGGGGGGGGGGGGGGCGTGTTTTGTGGGATTTTGGGGTCAAGATCACTATATCTCCAGGCTGGGCTGGAACTTGGAAGGCATCTTGTCACGGTGTCCAGACTGCTGCTGTTTGATCTTGCACCACCATACCCAGCCCAGAATGGCATTTTTTTAATTCAGGGGAGTTGTTCATTTTGATGTGGTTAAGATGCCAATCTTTTCATTTATGACTGATGTTTTCATGAGCAGCTTAAATGTTCACATTAACTCAATGAAGAGGAAGATTCCCTCCTCCGTTGTCTCCCTGTTGGTTTGCTTGTGATTTTGTCTCTGACTCCACCTTGTACTTCGTTCCTGTGCAGATAGTGTGGTTTAGAGATGACTTGGGGATCTTCCGTCTCTGGAGCTACCCACCTCTTCAGCGTTTCTAGCTGAACAGGCCGTTCTTCCCCATCACACCACACTTCCCCTCACACCACACTTCCCCCTCACACCACACTTCCTGCTCACACCACACTTCCCCCATCACACCACACCAACCTAGTAAATCCCTGTGATATGTAATTGTGCACATCTTTTTCTTTTTTAAAATTCATTAGTTGTTTTGATGGATTAACTTTTAAATTGGCTTCAATGTTAAGTTAATTTTGCTTGAAACTATTCCCATGGCCTGAAAGAATCAAAAAGCCTATCCCGGTCCGGCAGTGCCTGATCTGTCTGTGAGAGTCTCTGGTTTAACCTGCCTGCCTCCTTTATTCCATAGGTGCTGATAGTTGATCTCTGTGCAGACAGGTTCCTACAGGAGGTGAGTGACAAAGGAGATGGTTACATAATGTTTGGGGACATAGGTGTCTCTGTAGGCAATTACAATTAGACAGAAAATACGTGAAAGTACTTAGAGAGTATGACTCAGAAAGAACTTTCAGTTCATACCTATTTCTGAGTTGACACTGCAGCTAACCATACAAGATTGCCCTGAAAATTTTGGCTTGAGTGTGTAGGTGTCCCTCCCAAAGGAGGAAGGAGGAAGCAGCATAAATGTCATTCTCAGAAGAAGTAACCATCCCTTCAACTCCAGAGGGGTTGACATTTAAACCTCTAAGTTAGTACAGTTTAGTGGACTGAGAAGCAGTACCCATCTAGATACGTAAGCGCCCATGTCCAACTCAGCACCAGAGAGAGAGAGAGAAAGAGAGAGAGAGAGAGGGAGAGAGGGGCACTTACTGACTTGGCTATTTGTAGATTCTCAGGCAGTTAAAATCTAAAGATGAGTAAGATCGAGTCTGGTAGATAAGCCAGGAGGCGTTTCCATGATGCTTTAGAGATGGTATAATAGCAATCCGAACAAGGAATACTGACTGGAAAAGAGGTGGTCCTATCTGATAGATGCTCAAGGGAAAAGGGAGGCAGCGATCGATAAGTCTCAGAGCAGATCTCTGTTTGAGCATGGAAACTGGATCCCTCTCTTGAAAATCAGTTGTCCCCTCAGGTTTAAACTACCTTTTGCCTTGGAGGTAAGGAATGAAACTTGTAGATGAGAGATTTTGTAGAAAAGGTAGCAGAGAGTTTTACATGATGTTGCTTGGTTTTTAAAAGTAAAGTTAAAATACACTGTAAACATCATGCATTTTGGCTCTATGTAGGTGTTGGAATTTCAAATGACTCTTCAGGCAGAATATCCACAAAGCTACCTGTGATGAGGGCTGTACCTCGTACATGTTTGACACTCTCATAAGGCTCATGCAGAGTTGCTTCTTTCTCAGGTATCTGACGAGGATGAAATTATGCCACCTAAACTTCAAGCTGCCTTGGTGCAGATTTTAGAAGATCGAGATGAAATCTTGGCCCAGGAACGGCAGTTTTCACAAGGTGTGAGATGTATGGCCTGAGAAGGAAGGGTTAAAGCACTGAACACTCACCGCAGACGCCCTTCTGTCACAGGACCTTTGAAAATTACATTTACAGAATGCTTTCTTCCTCTGGGTCTGACTCATGTGTCATTTTCTCTTTGAGTTAATCCTGTACTTAAAAAAAAAAATCCTCCTTCACCAGTACTGCTCATTTCTTCCCCTTCCCCCCCCCCCATGACTCTTATAAAGTATGTGTCATTGCCATAGTGGCATGTGCCTTTAATCTCAGCACTTGGGAAGCAGAGTGTGGGTCAGTATGAGTTCGAGGCCAGCCTGGTTTACACAGTGAGTTCCAGGCCAACAAAGGCTATATAATAAGACCTTGTCTCAAAAAATGAAAACAAGAAAAAACGGTATCCTTATGGACATTTCAGATGGAGAACTGAGGCTGTCTACTGATAGGAACAGAATTACAGGAGTGAGAAAGCCCTGTTCTGAGGTAGGGTGTGGTAACAAACCTTTAATCCCAGCATTCCAAGACAGAGACAGGTGGATCTACATATCGAGTTCTAGGCCGGCCTGGAGAAAGCTTGTCTTTAAACACACACACACACACACACACACACACACACACACACACACACACACACACCAACTGAAGTGTTATTTTGCCACATTCACTCCTGTAGTCTTGGCACTTGGAGGTAGTAAAGGATCTGAAGTTTGAGACCAGACCAGACCAGTCTGGTGACATAGAGACTGCTGAGAGAAAGAGATGCATATTGGAATGAAAATGCTTGGATAGACAAGTAGCTAGAGAGCTATGAAGTATTCCTGATTATTGTCTCTTAAAGAGCACTTGGTGTATTGCCAGTGCACTTAATACTCAATAATTTTTTTACTGCAATAAATCATAGTGTACTATGAGGTGAGAATACCGAGAAGGCAAATGATTTGTAGAAAAATACAGTACATTGTGTTTTGACATCTTACTTTAATTGGCTCATAGCCTACCAAGTTTAGTATGTTTTCTGATATGGTGACTTTTAGACAAATGAAATGTATGCACTTTATAAATGATGCAATTTATAATGGGAAGCCAAATGGTGACAGCCATAGACAGCCTGGGAACAGGAAGGGTGAAGTGCTAGTCTGGAGATTATGACCTGGCTTGCACAGCCGGCTCTGTCTGTCCGGTTGGCCTTGTTTGTGCTGCTGCTCCTGCATGACACAGGATCTCAGGCAGCCCAAAATGGCCTCAGAGTTCACTGTAGAGCTGAAGATGATCTTGAGCTCCTGATTCTCCTGCCTCCATCTCCCAAGTGCTAGATGACAGGTGTGAACCACCACACCTGACTGGCAGTTGACTTTAAGGAGCAGAATAGAATGTTGAAGAGAAGTGGTCAAAGGATGACACTCAGGGAAGGTTGAAGAGAAAGAAAACCAGAGAGTTTCTTGGTCGAGACAGGAGCCAGAGACTGGGACAGCACAGCAGTGCACAGATGTAGCAGGACTGCAGAGGGGGCCCAAGTGGAGACGCAGGCTGTGGTTGCATTCTTACAAGAGGCTTTTGAAAGAGTAATGAATGAGGTCTTGGTGTGGAGCCAGGCTGCAGGATACAGTAAGAGTATTGATGGAGGAAATGAAGGGCAGGACAGGAGCCATTTGCCTTTTGCATACCATGGGCTGTGTAGCAAGCTAGGAATGCACATTCCTAAATGTATTCTCAGTTTTTCATGACTCTTTAACCATGGCTTCCACAACTAGTGTCCAGGTTCCTACATACACAAAACTGAGATTTTCCCTTTATTTCTTTCATCTTGAAACAGATGTGACACTCGATTCCCTGGTGTCTGAAGCATTTGTCAGGTTTTTTGTGGAGCTCGTGGGGCACTATTCTCTGAATATGACTGTCACAGAACATGGGGAGCGTGTATTCCAGAGGGAGCCGTTCCGGAAGTCCCACACTTCTCGAAGTGTCCGCCACTTCCTAGATCTCTTCATGGAGACACAGATGTTTGCAGGATTTGTTCAGGACCGGGAGCTTCGGCAAAGTGGAGTTAAAGGTGGGTTTAACTGGGAACTATTGTCTCCTTATCTGATGTCTTAGGGTTCTGTTGCTATGAAGAGACCCCATGACCACAGCAGCTCTTATAAAGGAAAGCATCAAATTGGGGCTGGCTTACAGTTTAGATTTAGTTTATGGTCACCATGGCGGGAAATATGGTAGCACACATGGTGTTGGAGAAGGAGCTGAGAGTTCTACAGCAGGCAGAGACTGAGACACACTTCCTCCATCAAAGCCACACCTGTTCTAGCAAGGCCACATCTTCAAATAGTGCCACTCTGTGTGAGGTTGTGTGCACCATTTTCTTTCAAACCACCACATTTGGTGGATTCTTAGAAGGATTGAATAATAGATGTGTAGACTATCAAGGCACATCTGAGTTACTGTGAAATTATCTGCAATATCGATCAATTTAAGAATAAAAGACTGGGTCTCTTAATCTCTTACTCTCTTACCCTCTTAATTTCTTACCCTCTTGCCTCTCTATCCCCTCCCCACTCTTCCTCTCTCTCAATGTGATCATAGCCAGCCTCTACTTCTCTACTCCTGCTTCTCTGCTTCTCTGTCTCTCTCTCTCTGTCTCTGTCTCTCTGTCTCTCTGTCTCTCTCTGTCTCTCTCTCTCTCTCTCTCTCTCTCTCTCTCTCTCTCTCTCTCTCTCTCTCTCTCTCTCTCTGCCTCTACTACCCTCCTGGCTCCTCTCCCATGCCCTCAATAAACTCTATTCTATACTAAAAAAAAAAAAAAAAAGAATAAAAGACTGGGGGCTGGAGAGATGGCTCAGTGATTAAGAGCACTGACTGCTTTTTCAGAGGTTCTGAGTTCAATTCTCAGCAACCACATGGTGGCTCACAACCATCTGTAATAGGATCCAATGCCCTGTTCTGGTGTGTCTGAGGACAGCTACAGTATACTTATATACATAAAATAAATAAATCTTTTTTTTTTTAAAAAAAAAAAAGAAGAATAGACTATAGTAAGAACAGGATTAGGGATACAGAGATAGATCATCCGTTACCAAGGTGCTTGCTAGCAACCCTGACTGAGCTCTATTCCTGGACTCAGTGTGATGGAAGGAGAAAACAGACACCCACAAGTTGACCTCTGCAATCTACATGTGTGTTGTGGCATGCACATGCCCACCTCACACACATACATAATAGCATGAACACACACACAAAGTTAAGAAAATAAACAAGTACAAATTAGATCATTAAAGAAAAGACTTGTCTTAGGTTTGGGGTATATTATGCTCAGTAGTAGAGAACCTGCCTACCATGTACAAAGACCTGAGTTTGCCCACAACACTGCTAAAAAGAGAAAAAAAAGTGTCTTAGTTAGGGATTTCCTGCTGTGAACAGACACCACAACCAAGGCAACTCTCAAAAGGACAACATTTAATTGGGGATGGTTTACAGATTCAGAGGTTCAGTACATTATCATCAAGACAAGAGCATGGCAGTGTCTAAGCAGGCATGGTGCAGGTATAGCTGAGAGTTCTGCATCTTCATCTGAAGTCTGCTAGTGGAAGACTAGCTTCCAGGCAGCTAGGATGAGGGTCTTAAGCCCACACCCACAGTGACACACCTACTCCAATAAGTGCCACTCCCTGGGCCAAGCATATACAAATCATCACAAGAAGGAGAGGTTTAATTTACTTGGTTTCCAGGCTGGTGTGTTGAACAATCTCACTGATGTCTTCTTCACAGGTTTGTTTGAAGTCCGGGCTCTTCAATATTTGGAAACAATTCCTGAGTCAGAACCCAGTGGGGTGAATAGAATTTTACGGAGTCTTGGTGAGTAGCTTTGCCATATTGGATAATTAACCTTGTGGTATATATAAGTCCCCAAGGCATGACCATGAAGCTTCTTTAGGTTGCACTCTTTGGGAATACTTTAAAAAAAAAGTTCTATTTACCAGAAAATAATGTATTTAAATATACAGATAAATTTTGAGTATAATTTTAGGGTGTCCATGAACTTAAGACTTAAAATCCCTGGGGGCTGGGAAGCAGAAGAGGGTGCCTCAGTCTAATTCTGCATTTTATAAACATTATTCCTTAGGATTTTTAAATTCCGGACTGATGTGAGGACAGTGTTGTGCCTGTCACAAGACAATGGCCTTAAACTCTGAGCTTTGGGATGCATGCTCCGATTAGACCCTGTCCTTAACTAGCTGAGAGGCTGTGGCACATTATGCCGCAGGCTGTGATTTCATCCGTGCCTTGGGTTAGATTAGATCAGATAATAATCTTCAGGGACTTTAGGAAGTCTCCCTTGAGCATTTAGAAATCTCCAGGGAGTGAGCCAGGTAATGTGAAACTGCAGTCCAATTGAAAACCACTTGTATTAGATTATGTCTTGAGTTCTTTTCCACCTCTACAATTAGACACTCATGAGGTTCTTTTAGTGGCTAAACCCATCAACTGATAGCTTTCCATTAGTGAAAGAGAAAGCCTAAGTAATAAAAATGAGACTCTACAACAGTGGTTCTCGTCCTGTGGGTCACGACCATTTGGCAAACCTGTTTCCAAAAATATTTACATTACAACTCATGACAGTAGCAAAATTACAGTTATGAAGTAGCAAACCTGATTTCTGATTAGAGGTCACCACAACGTTGCATGGTCTCCACATTAGGAAGGTTGAGGACCACTGTTCTGGAGGCTTATTTGGGTGTCCAGTTTGGTGAGTTTCAGCCCATGGCTGATTGGCCCTGATGCTTTGGGGCCTGTGGCGAGACCCAGGTAGAAGAGCTTGTGTCACAACTGCTAGGAAGCAGAGCCAGGAAGGGACCCAGTCTGCAAAGGCACACTCATGACTAGGTCTTCTCCCTCTAGGCCCCACCTTTTTAAGGTTCTGTTACTTTCCAATGGTGCCACAAGCTGGGGACCAAGCTCTTACACATAGGACTTTGGGAAACACTTATATAGAAATGACATTAGCGCTTGATGAGGCACAAGGCAGCTAACCTCAGGTGGCTCTGAATGGCTAGGTTACCAGTCCTTTGGCTCGGGTACAACAGATGAAAATGAAGTAAGTTCAAAGACTTTTTCTCTTTCCAGGAAGCAAAATGAGATTTCTTCATAAGAAGTGAAATCTTTTCTTCATTCTAAGCATAACTGAAAGTGCCAAAGACAGTATTTTCCCAAGGATCTGGATACTCTGTAGAGTCCTGTAATGTCCTTGTGATTGTAAAAGGAGAAAGACTGTCGGAGGACTCCTGTTGCTGCAGACCAACTGGGAGCAGTCTAGAACCAGTACACTCTCTTCTCCTGATTTGGGGTCTGTTTGTTTGTTTGTTCATTTGTTTTTGAGACAGGGTCTTTTTTTTTTTTTTTGTTTTTGAGACAGGCCCTGACTGTGATGGAAGTCACTCTGTAGATCAGGCCTCAAATCCTGATGTCACAAATCTCAAAGATCTCACAAAGATCTGCCTGCCTCTGCCTCCCAAGTGCTGGGATTAAAGGCAGGTCCCACCATGCCTGGGCAAGTTGTTTTTACTGTGGTGTTTTATCTTTGGTTATTGATGGGTACAAGAAGCTCTGCTTTGTGCTTAGTCTGTGAAAGCAGTTGTCCTTTACAAGAAAAAGACTCAGAAATACTTGGTGTTGCATTTTCTAAAAACAATGCAAAGATGCAATTATCAGAGTAATAAGAGAGAATAATGAGAGTTTCAGGTACGAGAGAGACAGACATGGAGGACACCATGGTCACATGATTCTCATCACAGAAGCATCAGGTTGTTTTAAATTTATGGACCATTTGTGCTTTCAGATTCCAGTAGTGTCACTATTGATAAGCCCCCCTTTGTCCCATGTCCTGTCTTGGAGAATTCCACTCATGTTAGAACTTTAAAAAGCAGATACTATGGAGGGATGCAGGGCCTCAGAACACATGTCCTGCTGGGATAGCGTGCTTCTCACATGTCAGCATTATGCTTTATGGAATGGAGCCAAAATGAAAATGTCCTTTTAAGGACATACTATCTGTTTATTGAGTTTTGGTGTCTACAATTTGCAGCTCTGTGATAATCTACATGTCATCTTATTCAAGCTTTAGATCAGCTTCATGATATTTTACAAGAAGCTGGAGTACAGAGAGGCTAAGCAATTCGGCCAGTTACATACAAGATACGGCTAAGCCAAACACTTGACTTAGGAAAACATACAAAGCTGGTTAGTCCTACAGATGTAAATGAACTCTTTATAGTGATGTTTAAAGTTCTCTGTGGGGCACACCAGAGCTTCCTCTTGGCTTTGATGAGACTTTAAACTGTGGGTGTCTAGGCAAGGTTTGTTCCTTTGTTGTTGTTTTTTGTTGTTGTTTTGTTTTTTTTCTGATGCTGGATATAAAACCCAGGGCCTTCTGTGTGCTTTGCCACACTGGTTATTTTTACATCAGTGTGAGTTTTTAGTGTTTCCCAAGCCTATACCTCTTCATCAACCAGATGCTGAAAATCTAAAGTAGTAGTAGTGCCTGGGAAAGGGAGTTTGTCAGTGAAGGTGCAGTTTTCATTGATAAGTGATAGGTATTGAGGTAAATGTCAGTTGTGTTCTGTAACCTTTGCTCAGGGTAAAACCTGGCATGGAAAATATTCATTCAGACTTGGAAAGTTTGTACGTTGTATTGGGATACAACTGACTGACTTGTACAGGATTGTCATTGTCACTCAAGCAAGTGTGTCTGAATGAGTCCACTTAAGACTGGTGCTGTGCAATAGAGTTCCTAGATGTGGGTCCAGGGAAGAGAACTGAGCCTGTCTTTTAAAATGTTAATGCAGCTCACCCCAATGCAGCTCCTCCCAGACATCTCTCATTTGCCTTCTTCTTACACTCCAATCCCAATGGAACAATTCATAATCGATTGTGTATAAGATGGGGTAGGAGGGTTTACTGTGGTCAATCATGACTGTCTCTCTGCAGGGAGACTTTGCTTTTGGGAGAGTCTTACCTTCTTACAATTTAAAGCTGCTTCCTTTCCTTGAGTTTGTTGTAATTTGTTTTTGTAAATGTTGTGAATTCTAAGTATGTTTGTAAAAAGAATTGTTCAATATTTCTATCAAATGTTTACAGATCTTTTAATGAATAAAGGCATTTTTAAAAATCCCACAGATCTCTTGGAGAATTTAAAATAAATGCACTTAATATGTGTAGTAGTTGCTTTTCTGTTGCAGTGATAGAACATGGGCCAAGTAACATAAAGAAGGATGTTTACCTTGGCTTGCAGTGCCAGGGCTAAGAGTCAATTCTGGTGTAGAAGCATGGCACCAATATGAAGGCAGAAGCGGGGAGAGCAGAGAGCAAAAGTAGCCCATCTTTAGACTTCTCCAGCCTAAAGCTCTGCAACAGCGCCACCATTGGGTGACCAAGTATTTAAATCCTTATAAGAGGCAGTTCTCATCAAATCACAACACATGAAGATACAACACTTACATAAACCTGTAGACAGCACATTTACGTAATGTAAAGTCATAAATACTCAAATCCAGCTTAGACTAACCAGGCTTATAACTGTGATCAACTTTTCCAAAGCTGTTAACAGATAAGCCTTGGTTGAGTGCACATTGAATAGCATATATAATCTAACAATCCTTTTTGCATTTACCTCTTAGTCTGGAAAATATTTTACAAAGAATGTATACTAACTACAGCCTGAGAGGTTGAGGGACGACGTGGAATATTATTCTATTACCACAAATCCTAAAGGCAAAATGATTGGGTTTTATTTAGGCCCTAAAGATAAAAATGGTAGAATTTTATCATTAATTTACTTACATCCTAATCATAGGCTCCCCTCCCTCCTGTCCTTCTACTCCCTCCCTCTCACCTCTCTCATCCCCATCTCCCCCTCCCTTTCTTCTCAGAGAAGAGGAGGCCTCCCATGGATATCAGCCTTGGCATATCAAATTGCAGTAGGACTAGGCATATCTTCTCCTTTTGAGTCTAGACAAGTCAGCCCAGTTAGGAGATAGGAGTTCAGAGGCAGACAGCAGAGTCAGAGACAACTCTGCTCCAGCTGTTAGGAGTCCCACATGAAGATCAAACTACACATCTGTTACATATGTGTAAGAGGCCTAGGTCTGTCCATTGCATCCTCTTTGGTTGGTGGATCAGTCTCTGTGAACCCTTACAGGACCAGGTTAGTTGATTCTGTATGTTTTCTTGTGGTGTCTTTGATCTCTCTGGTTCCTTCAGTCCTTCCTCCCCCTCTTCCACAAGATTCCCAGAGCTCTGCCTGATGTTTGGCTGTGGATCTTCACATCTGTTTCCAACAGCTGTTGGGTGAAGCCTCTTCTGTCTGGAAGTATAAAAGAACATCATTAATAGTGTCAGGGGTGGGCTGTCTCTCATGGGGTGTGTCTCAAGTTGGGCCAGTCATTGTTTGGTCATTCCCTCAGTTTCTAGACCATTTTTATCCCCACACATCTTGTAAGCAGGACAAATTTTGTTTTTGTGGGTGGGTTGGTGTTCCTATCTCTCCATTGGAAGTCTTGCCTGGTTCCAGGAACTGGCCATTTCAGGTTCCATATCCCCTGTTGCTTCAAGTTTTAGGGTTACCCTCATATATTCCTGGGAGTTTCCCTTTTTCTGTTTCTAGCTCGCCCCAAAGTTGTGCCCGCTCCGAGGCAGAGCTTCTAAAATGAGGCCTTTTGTAGATATAATTACAGTCCTGAAGGGATGTTTGCAATGCTGGGGACTGAACTGGTTTTGCCATAGAGCCGCACCCCTCAGGTTGTTAGATCTAAAATTTTAATTGGAAAATAGGCGTGCATTTCTAGTTTCTATAAAAGATCACTCGAGGCTGCGAAATAAGGATAAAGCAAGGGAGTGCTAGAAGCCCAGCACTATGCGACTTTAAACAATGGAAGGTTAAAGGGTGTGGGAAATATATTTCTCCCCTCCAGCCAAATACAGCAACCGCCTCTTCCGAAGTCTGCCCTACCCACTACTTCAAAGACATGCACACGGTACTCAAGAAAGGTACCCTGACATGTCAGCGTGTGATGCCTAGTCTTACAGCCTAGTGGCTACAATTACCAACTGCGCATGCGCCTGAATCGAAGCAACGCCCGCCAGCGACGTGTGTGACGTCATTCAAGGCGCAGGCGCAATAGAATAGAACCGAGGCTGCGCATACTCAGAAGGCGGTCTGGGAGCTGAGTGCCGCGCGATGGCGGGCACGGGCTTGGTAGCCGGGGAGGTGGTGGTGGATGCGCTACCATACTTTGACCAAGGCTACGAGGCGCCCGGTGTGCGGGAAGCGGTGAGTGCGGGGCATGTGCGGCGGGGCTGCCGGAGGCACGCTGCCCATTCCCCCCGCGACCCCGGCCTGTTCTCGTTCTTAGGCTGCGGCCCTGGTGGAGGAGGAAACGCGCAGATACCGACCTACCAAGAACTACCTGAGCTACCTGACAGCCCCGGATTATTCTGCCTTTGAAGTAAGTGTGACGTCCTGAGCCAGCACTCCGACCAGGAGGCTTGCGGATTTTGATACCGGATTGAGGGCTTTAGCTGTGTAAAATGAACTTCACCTTCCAGGTTAACTGGTGCTTGCTGCTCATACTTAGTGCCAGTGTAGGCACCAGTCGGTTCAAAACCGCTCGATGAGCTTTTCACAGAGGTCGTACTACAAGAGCCCGCGAAATACCTTATCAGTTTCTGCAGATTTGTTCAAGACTGTCCCCCCGCCCCCGCGTGTGTGTTAATAGAGTTATAGTACATTTCACAAAAGGACCCTTTATTCTCTAAGGTCCACTCAAAAACAGGTATTACTCACGAGATTTTAATATTTATAATCCTAAGTACCTGTACACTCTGCCACCACTGGAGGGAGATTTTTGTACCAAGACTCAGGTAGTTAGCAGGTGTATGAATGACTGAACAATCGTGTCTAACTGCATATTGTTTTTAAATGGTTATTCTACAAGTGCAACCAAAACACCCTTTAGGCCCTAATCAAGTAAATGTAAGGTGTCGTTTCTAGATTAATGAATTCTGTTGAACATTTCAGCCCATACCTGTTAAGAGTTTATTCCCCCGTTATAGGAAGATGTTGATTAAAAAAAAAAAAAAAAAAAACACTTGCAGGCTGAAAGGAGACTGCTCCGTGTGCAGGGCTGTGTGACACCTTCGATCTCCATCCCAGGTGTTTAAACTGGGTTGTAACTCCTTAATAGGGGTTTCATACCTGATGTGGGAGCTGCAAGAAATTTGGCAAGAGTAAAAAAATTCTAACCCCCAAATCAATTGAAAAAAATCAAGCCCCAGATCCAAGTGCTGGTCCATGTTACATCCTGTGACTTCACAGTTTACACTGTGTTAGATCGTCGTCGTGCAGTACCAGAGACTTCCTGAAATGATTCAAGACTACTATTGTTTGTCGTGAATCACAGTGTGACGTGAGGCTGGGTTAAAGTTGTTTTCAGAGCTCCACAGCTGACTGCAGTGCATTGGAAACTGCTGACTTAGGGTTAGGCCTTGATAGGTGGGCTCTTTTATGTCCATGTCTTTTCCTGCCTAGGCAGAATATGGAGTTAAAAGAGTATGCCCATTTCTTCAGATTCTAGATAGAGTTAACCTCAGCTGGGGAGGTGTGAGCGTGTGGCATAGTGTTTTCAAGTATTAGCATTCTTTTTTTTTTTTTTTTTTTTTTTTTTTTTTTTTTTTTTTTTTTTTTTTTTTTTTTTTTTTTTTTTTTTATTGAGTAGTAATTGGGCCGGGCAGTGGTGGCACATGCCTTTAATCCCAGCACTTGGGAGGCAGAGGCAGGTGGATTTCTGAGTTTGAGGCCAGCCTGGTCTACAGAGTGAGTTCCAGTACAGCCAGGATTACACAGAGAAACCCTGTCTTGAAAAAACCAAAAAAAAAAAAAAAAGTAGTAATTGGGAAGGGAAAAGATTGACTATAATGTGTAGTACAAACTATAAAATCTCAGTAAACTACATTATTTTCAGCATGATCCGGTTACTAATTCTTTGTGTTGTTTGTGCATCAGACAGACATAATGAGAAATGAATTTGAAAGGCTGGCGGCTCGACAACCGATTGAGTTACTCAGCATGAAACGGTAAGATGAGGTCAAGCTGGAGAGCTGCAGTGTTGCCAGAGGTTGGAAAAGTGGTCGCTGCTGTGTGTGAGACGTGGGAACAAAAGAGAGTGCTGTTAAAAAAAATGCTAGCAAGTATAATACGGCATTTTTTCTTTTTTTTTTTTTTTAAGATTTATTTATTTATTTATTTATTTATTTTATTATGTGAGTACACTGTTGCTGTCTACAAACACATCAGAAGAGGGCATCAGATCCCATTACAGATGGTTGTGAGCCACCATGTGGTTGTTTGGGAATTGAACTCAGGACCTCTGGAAGAGCAGTCAGTGCTCGTAACCACTGAGCCATCTCTCCAGCCCCCATAATATGGTATTTTTAAGCAACTGTTTAGAAAGCTGGTAAGCGGGCTTTGAAAGGACAAGAGCCACCAGAGCCTCTGGGGCTGCCACAGCTTATTCAACTAGCTCACACTTATGGAAATGGTTGTCTGTTAACAGTATACCACTGTGTTTTATCTGTAAATCAGTTTCCAAACTAAAGGGTTTCTTTGCGCTGCCTGGTTTACATCCTTGGTCTCTTGTGTCTTTGTCTTTATGTAGTGGGGGGGGCGTATACCCATGCAAATTCTTTTGGAAGGAGTGAGGAAAGCTTTGAGGATACATTGGTTTATTTGCTATGTAATTTCAGATATGAACTTCCAGCTCCTTCCTCTGGTCAAAAAAATGACATTACTGCGTGGCAAGAATGTGTAAACAATTCTATGGCCCAGTTGGAGCATCAGGCGGTCCGGATTGAGAATCTGGAGCTGATGTCACAGCATGGATGTAATGCCTGGAAAGTGTACAACGAGTAAGAGGCATTGGGCTTTCTTATCCCGTCCCACCCAAAGTTGCTAGTGTCTTTTAAAGTTTGGTATACACATGTTTATAATGCCAGCACTTGGTTTGGGAAGCTGAGGTGTGGAGGAGGGCCTGCCTGGCTTATATTTTGAGTTTAGTTATCCTAGGCTCATATAGCAAAACCGTGTATCCAAAATAATAATAATGCTAGATTTGACTTGGAGTTGTATCAGAACTACACCAACTCGAGGTTGCCACCTTGAGTCCTACCTTAGAGTTCACTAGTGCTGAGCTCTCCTCCATCCACGTAACGAACAACCACCTTCACTGCACAGGATAAGAAAATGAGCTCTGAGGTGCTCTGCAGAGTACACTTGATAGAAGGTAATCCTTACCCTAGTACACTTGATAGAAGGTAATCCTTACCCTAGTACACTTGATAGAAGGTAATCCTTACCCTGAGGATGCTTAAATAATACATTTTCATGTGTCGTGTTACTTAAAGTCCTGACCAGAATAGTGGCTCACCTACAGTCCAGGAGTGTGCAGGAGGCTGGGGTATGAGGTTACCATAAGTTTCTGGCCAGCTTGGGCTATAGAGTAAGATCTTGGCTCAAAAAATGAAGCAATAAAGTCTCTCCTGGAACACAGAATCAGGGAATACTATACCATTTCTCCTAGGGGAAGTATCTATACACACACACATACACCTCTCACACATACCTCTTACAACTTTAAGTCTTAAAAACAGTGTGCTGGATGCACAGGTGTATTGCTGTGCATTTGAGGCTAGCCTAGGCACACAAAGCCTCCCCAGGCCACAAAGGTAATCCTGTCTTATTAATAGATTAATACCCAACACTTAAACTCTACACTGTGGTGCTCACTGGAGAGCTAAAATTAAAAAATGGAGTGGGTCTCATGTAGCCTTCATTATGGGCCAGCAACCCAAATCGTTGACATGCTTATGAACTACTACAAATTAGCAAACAGTGGTTTGGGCAGGCTCAGCAGTGTGGAATTTGCAAATAATGAGGATCAAAATTGTAAAGCGATTCTGCCAGAGAGGATTCTGCTGAGTCGGCTTACTAACTCCAGGTTCAGTGAGAGGCCCTTTCTACTGACAGGCTAGAGGGAGGAGGACACCCAGATCCTTCGATCTCCTCGTGGCAGATGTAACTGCACCAAAAAAAGAATAATGATCATTAGCTAGGTATGGTACTACATGCTCATATACCTGTAAGTTCAGCACTTGGGAGGCAGAGCCAGGTGGGTGGATCTGTGTGAATTCCTAGCCAGCCTGGTCTACGTGGTGGGCCCTGTCACAAAAGAAGAAAGTCATTTTAAAAGGATGGTAGAACTGGACCTAGTAGTTAGCACCTTTAACCCAAGCACCTGGGAAGACCAGGAGTCAGTGCCAAACAGATTTTATTGAAAAAGAATGGTGGAGTCAGATGGTAGGCCAGTGGTCCAGTGTATCAAGCATGCAGTTTGTGTTTGATACTGAACACCTACGTTCACACACAAATGTGAGATTGGATTCTTAAAACAGCAAGGAAACTAGGCACAGTAACAGCTATATCAGCTGTGCCTACACTATGCAGTAGAACCTTATTTCTCACAGACAAAAGAGACAGGCAGTATGGAGAACAAGGGAATAAGCCTTACAGTGAAAAGAACATAGCTTTCTAGTCTGCCTGTCTTTAGCTCACCGACCGTGTGCACGTCACTTGCCTGCCCTTCACCCACACAGCACTCTGAACATTCAGAGTGTATTTGCCTCCTCCAAACCCAGTAGCTGCTTCTCCACAGGAAGCAAATGTTTCAAAGTAAAGTTTCAAGAAGAAAGTTGAAACAGAAACATCCTTTTCAACAATCGAAGGCTAGGATCGAGCATTAGAATGACACTGTCCACCATGAGGGGATTGTGAGGCCTCAGAAAGTGAAGAGCAGAGGGTGGGAACTAGGAACGTTCAGCTGTGCAAGGCAACAAATCATTAGAGGAGAGAAGTGAATGTGAGCAGCAGCAGATCCACTGTGAGGAGTCCTGGTGTCTGCCAGCACCATACACACTGGATCGGGAGCAGCACAGTCGGGCCAGGGCTGCTCAAGGAGACCTGAATGGTGGTCTGCTATCATAAGAGAAAATTAGTGTGGTATGTGACTTCTATCTCCATAGCCAAAAGGAGTCGTGACTAGTTTGGTGGCACCATCTTTAATTTTTCAGCTACTTCAACTCAGGCCAAGAGGCAAAAAGATTGCCTGAGCCCAGGAGTTCAAGGCCATCCTGGAGAACATAGTGGGATACTGTCTCCAAAAAAAGAGGCCCTGAGAGTTTAAGAAGTAATATCAGGCCAGGCAGTGGCATTTAATCTCAGCACTTTGGAGGCAGAGGCTGCCTGGTCTACAGGGCTAGGTCCAGGACAGCCAGGGCTACACAGAAACCATGTCTCAAAAAAAGAGAGAGAGAGAGAGAGAGAGAGAGAGAGAGAGAGAGAGAGAGAGAGAGAGAGAGAGGAAAAATAATAAGTTATATCATTATCTAAAACCAAACTCAGTAAACTAATGTTTATGAATTATCTGACATTCTAGACACAGATCTCCAGGTTTTAGATTTTAGCAGAAAAACCTGACTTAGTATATAAGTAGGCAATTCACTTTTCCTCGGTGTTAGCAGATTTCAAGGTGTCTGTGCTCTCTTCCTACCTTAGAAATCTTGTTCATATGATTGAACATGCACAGAAAGAGCTTCAGAAGTTAAGGTAAGTTGGGTTTTTTTTCTATTTGAATACAATTGAGATGAGCTTCTGATAGAGAGGGGAAGAATAACTATTAATACTACATAGTCCTATGAAAGTAAAAATTCCACTTTTGTCAAGTAACTAACTTTTAATCATGTATGTTGTTGGTGTGTGTAAAATAGTTACCTTTGAGAAAAATAGAAATTCATAATAATATAGAGGTAGATATCAAGGAATAGCAAAAATCAAAGCTTGTGTCTTATGGCATGTGTTGAAGGGAAGCTGTGTGTCTTATGACGTGTTGAAGGGAAGCTGTGTGTGTTGTGGCATGTGTTGAAGGGAAGCTGTGTGTGTTGTGGCATGTGTTGAAGGGAAGCTGTGTGTGTTGTGGCTGTGAAGGGAAGTGTTGGAGAAACGTCCTTGAATGTCTGCTGGTTTATGAGAAGTGGGTTAGGAAACCTCTAAACAACTGATAGCTTGAGCCAGGGGTATGGGATACAGCTGTAGCCCTGGTGCTCAAGAGCTGGGTCAGGAGGAGTGTGAGCTCACAGCCTGGCTACATGGTGAGAGACTGTTTGAAAAGCCATCTAGGGGAACATGATTGTGGTCTGAAGGATTTGTCCCTGAACATACTTCAGTCGACAGGGAAACCTGAATTTGACTGGGCCTCCAGCCAGAGGTGCCGACACACCTTCATAGTCAGAACTAGGAAGAGCCACCTTCGGAGAGCCAGCTCCTTGTCTAAGGGCTGGCAGATTTGGATGGGCAGGACCAAATGACTGGGTAGTGCAGAGCTTCACATACACCGTGCTACATACTGAGTATATTACAGGTGCAAGGCATTGTTTTCATTGTGTGGTTTTGTTTTTAAAGGGGTTTTGGTTTTAGACAGTAGGTAGGCTGTATAATGAATATCTATTAATATACTGAGTAAAGTTAATAGGATTTGCTGTGATATTTTTGAGCTACTGTGTCTAGCATCTGGCGCTGAGTTGGCTGTACCAAAGTGGAGGTAAACATAAGCTTGAAACCTGAAAATGTTCTCTACAACTCACAAATCTGCAAACCTGGCAAGCACGCCGTGGGAATTAGGCAGGACATTAGGATAATACACTGCACACACGCACATACGGGAGAGAACCTAGAAGGACACCCATTGGCTTCTTTCATGTCCTCTCGCTAATAATACCGCAGTAAGGTTGAAAGAAAAGACCTTTATTTTGACTTACAGTTGCAGAAATTCAAAGTTGAAGAACTGGGTCTGTTGACAACCCCCTTAGGGACAGATCCCAACATGGTACTTGGAATCACATGACAAGAGACTAGAGGGCTGCATGTGTGAGATCTAGTCTCTAACTATAAAGCCACTCGTATTCAGTTTTTGGAGTTCTGCTCTGATAACCTTATCTAATCAAACCACCACCTTAAGTCCACCTCTAACCACTGTAATTGGGTAATTGTTTCATGCTCTCAGTATCTCTCAGTGGCTGTTATGCTCCAGTGTGAATGTTGGGCAGGATACACATTGGAAGTGTAGTTCTCACTGAAAACCCATAGCTGTTAGCAGGAAAAGTCCAGGAAGGCGGAGATTGTAATCTATGTATATGTTTGTGGGTTGGTTGGTGGTTGGTTTGTTTCCTCCCACAGTGAATAAATTTTATGAAATTTGTAATTGAAGAACAAATAATATAAAATTAATTCCTAGAGTTAGCTGTAATTGTGTTTGTAAGCACTAAAGAGTTTAAAGATACTTTATTGTATTATTCTGTTGATTTTTATCATGTTAATTTATCATTGGATTGCATAAATCACTTTTTACAGGAAACATATTCAAGATTTAAACTGGCAGCGAAAGAACATGCAGCTTACTGCTGGGTCTAAGCTGAGAGAAATGGAGTCAAAGTGAGTGCGTGGTTCCATCGTGGTTTTCCCCATGTTGAAGTGTTTCCTGTGTACATGGGCTGCCATGGGAGTCACAGAAGGGTCATTAGTGTGTCTGCCGTGTGTGTGCTCAGGAGGGAGAGGCATACAGAGTAACTGACCATGGACAAGGGTTGAGTTACTGCTCGGTGCTGGCATTGCAGCCCAGCTTGAGCCCTGCAATCTCATAGTAAGGAAAATTCCATACTTCGCCTCATTTGTGTCTTAGTTTGTTTACCCCTGTTAATGCATATTCTAAAAATATTCTTCTACACACACATACACACAGATTTATAGAAACCCCTAACTGTAAGCTGTGTGTGTCATAAACACCTTAGTCCCCACATGTTGAAAATTAGGAAGAGGGCTGGAGAGATGGCTCAGCGGTTACGAGCACTGACTGCTCTTTCAGAGGTCCTGAGTTCAATTCCCAGCAACCACATGGTGGCTCACAACCATCTGTAATGGGGTCTGGTGTCCTCTTCTGGTGTGTCTGAAGACAGCAATGGTGGTGTACTCATATGCATTAAATAAATAAATAAATCTTAAAATAAATAAATAAATAAATAAATAAAACCTCTTTTAAAAAAAGAGTCCTGGCACAAATATTTTAAAAAAAAAAAAAAAAAAAAAGAAAGAAAATTAGGAAGATCGTGACTTTAAGGTTATCCTTGGCTACAGAGTAGTGACACCCTGTCTCAAAAAAAAAGGTTGCAGGGCAGTGGTGGCTCACACCTTTAATCCCAGCATTTGGGAGGTAGAGGCAGGCAGATTTCTGAGTTTGTGGCCAGCCTGGTCTACATAGTGAGTTCCAGGACAGCCAGGACTACACAGAGTACCCTGCCTCGAAACACCAAAAAAAAAAAAAGTTAAATACCCAAGTGTTGTGATGGGTGTTTATGTCATTTCTGCTTCCCCTGTTCCTCCGTCACCCACAGCATTCGCATGCCACCCTCTTCATCTTGAGTGCTGTCCGTGCCAGGCACTCTTTCACAGTTCTCTCCTAGCTCGTGCTTCTTTACTTTCATCCTTGAGATTTGCTCACAGGAAATTCTGACTTAAGTCTATGGGGTTTGGTGGTGGTGGTTTGTTTTGTCGACTCTAGAATTCTGACCACCATTATTTAAACCTCTGCCCTGTTCTGTTCGTCTTATGCTGTCTTCCTGTCTCACTGATTCTCATGTTTCTGCTTATTTCCTAAGGTGACTGTCATGAGACAATTGTTGGTTCACTTAGAAGGAGTCCTGCAGAGAGCTCCTGTGTGCCCCTGCTTTCCCATAATGTGCTTCATGGTTTTTAATGGAAAGTTAAACATGTTAGTGCTCTTAGTGAAATACACGGTTAAGATAAACTCTACAAGAAATTTCACATCAGTTCATTTTCTCTTTTTTCTCTCTCCTTTTCCTTCTATTTTCTTTCCTAGTTGGGTGTCACTGGTGAGTAAGAACTATGAGATTGAGCGGACTATTGTACAACTGGAGAACGAAATCTATCAAATCAAGCAGCAGCACGGGGAGGCAAACAAGGAAAACATCCGCCAAGACTTCTGATGATGCGGCAGCAAGGAAGGGAAGCGGGCTCCAGAGACTTAGCAGGGGACTCTGTCAGAGTGACTGTTGATGACTGCCTGTTTAGACAGGATGGACTGTGTAACTGTTGTATTGCTTCTGTGTATGTCTTAGCAAAATAAAGATTGCCAACATGTTGCTATTTTTATAGCTACAAAAACCTGGGTTTTCAAAGTGAGTATGAATTTAGAATAATCTTGTCATATTTTCTAGCAGAAGTCCTTTTTTTTTTTTTTTCTTCAAATTTTGTAATGAAGCTCCTTTATTTTTAAGGCTTACAACACGTTCAGGAAACTGGGAACCTTGAATTTGTGTTTTGTTGAATAAAGTTACAGTTGTAAACATTTTATGTATGGCTGCAGTGAACTTTATTGATGGTATTTAAAGGAATGAGGCTCCCTTCTAGAGATCTATGATAGAAACAGGTGTAGTGAGAATTCCGGAATTTTGGTTTATGTTTTCATTTTAACCCCAGGTGTGGGGATATAGGACTGCAGCAGAGGTGTGGTTTGCCAGCTGCAGGTAGTTTCTGCAATTGGGTGACATTGGGAATAATGGAAACTTCACAGGGATACAAAGTCTAGGGCCCGAGAGGCAGTGTGGGTGGTTGAGGTTTGTTAGTATTCATGCTCGAAGAAGCAGCAAGAATTAAAATTAGATTCAAGGATCTCTCTCTGCCCTTCTCTCTCTCCTAACTAGTGATAGGGGTGAAACCCAGAAGGATAAAATTGAGAAGAACCCACAGAGTGGCAAAAGCCAGCTGCAATGGGAGATGCTTGGTGCCGGGACCTGAGCTGGGACAGGGACTCCTGCAGCAGAAGGCCTCTGGCTCCCTCTCTGCTCCTGCTGGGACCGCTGGCTCAGAACTTGTTACTCCTTGGAGGCCATGAAGGAAGTGAGCTTGACAAAGGTGCTGAAGTGACACTGATCCTGCATCAAAAGTGAAGAGTGGAGACAGCCTGGTCCTCAGTCCAGGATGCCCTTCATGTGCCTCACCTTATTGATGTCATCGTACTTGGTATCGAAGCATGTTAGGTCCACAGTGGACACACTGGGGGAAGGAACACAGAAGACCATACCAGTGAGTTACCCATTTAGCTCTGGGATGACCATGTCTACAGCCTTAGCAGTGCCAGTCAATGTAAGGATGATGTTTTAGGCAGCCCTGTGATTCCCTGGGTGGCGGTGATGATGTGACTTGTGATCCTAAGCCCCTTGATAGTGCTAGGTGGGGTTGGGGGTAAGCAGTTGGTCATGCAAGAGGTATTACTGTCAGTCTTGAGCAATTCATACTTCTCATGGCTCACACCCATCACAAACAGGAGAGCATCTGCAGAGGGGGCAGAGACGACGACACTTTCAGCTCCACGCTTCAAGTGAGCTTTGTTCTCCATGGTGGTAAAGATGCCAGTAGACTCTAACACGCTTGGCACTAGCATCACCCCATCTGATGATGGAGTCTCACTGCTGGAAGACGGAAGTGGCCTCTCCTTTCTTTGGTGACAAGTTTCCTGTTCTGAGCCTTGACTGCTGTGGAGTACGCCATGGATAGAATTGGACTGGAACACATACACCGTGTATTTGTAATCAGTGAGGAGTCATTGACGGCAACGATGTCCACTTTACCAAGAGTTGAAGACAGCCCTGGTAGCCAAGAGCCCAGCACAGCCCAGTGAAGCCACTCAGACCTTCATGGTGTCTCGGACTAGACTGTACTACACAGAAAATGCTGCTGTCTCTGTGATGGAGTGTTTTAATTAATGTTGGATGTTAACGTGACTGGATTGCCACAAGTTGTGAAGTGAGGCTGCAGTGATCCCTTGGAAGTATGGATTATTCAGACCCTGGAATTGGTTTGTGGTACTGTCAGGTCCAAAGGAAACTTTAGTTTCCTAAACTGCAATAGGCAGTGCTTGTGTACAGCAATGACAGTCCTGACTTCCCTTAAGCTGGACTGCAGAGGGATTGTTGGCAGTTAAGTAAAACCCAGCATTTCCCAGGAACTTCTGAAACAGGCTCAGCCAAAGCATCATTCTGACAGAAGGGACATGTGGCTCTTCGTTTGACACACACCTGTGACTGCATAGCAAAGCCCATGACCCCCTCAGCCCCTATTCTATTCATACATACTTGTTATATACCTCAAAGCCCATGCTGGCCCCTCACTACCTCCTCTACCCTAAACCCTCTCCCCCAGCTGCTGGTCATCCTTATTTTCCACTCCCAGCTTTTCTATCCCTGGCCACATCTAGTCTGTTAGAGAAAGTCTGCTCAGGGAAGCAGGAGGCTGTGTTTAAAGGTAACAGCCTCACATTGGTGAAAGGCAAGTGTTTGGGTTTTAGCCTAGGAATTTCTGGCTTCTTGTAGCCATTTTTATAGTGAGAGTCAGGAGCAACACAGCAGAGCAGAAATATTGGCAAACCTTGTAGTTTGACCAGAGAAGCAGCTTGTTTAAAGGGTCCTTCCTAAGGAGTACACAATTACTAAGAGATTAGTGCCATTCAAAGGGTGTGTGGGAAAGTCTAGGTGTGATTGCTCACCTGGGGGGGGGGGGGTCCCAGCACTTAGAGAGTTGGTGTGAGTTTGAGACCAGCCTAGACTACAGAGTGAAACCCTATCTCAAAGGAAGTGCACTTCACTAGGACAACATAAAAAAATCTTTGAAGTAATTTTCCATGATTAGTAAGACCCCATCTATCATAGCCTCAAAGGCAGCACAATATAAATTAATTTCAAAGACTTTAGGAAGGGCCCTGGGACACCCTGGTTGCACAGAGTCATCTAGGGTATTGTTTCTCAGGGATTTTCCTCCATATTTAGCCATCAAAGCATTCAGAGATTGTTACTGAGGTTGAGATGGACCCTAGTACACTAGTCCCACCCCCAACCTCCGGCCCCAGCCCCCAGCCCCCAGCCCCCAGCCCTCAACCCCACCACCATTTACTCTTAAACCAATTCTGAAGGCAGGAGTTAGGTCTTATAGAGGCTTGGCATGAGATTTCAAAGGAGAGAAAACCTGAGACTGTAGAATGGCTGGGTCAGGACCCACAGCAGCCCCTGGTGGTGAAGCATGAGACTGGGCAGGAGGCCAAGACTAGTGGAGAAATAACCTGCCAAATCTGAGAGACTGGCTTACAACTAGCAAGGCCAGAGGGGTGGTACTATCCAAGACCTTTGAAGTACATGCCACACCACTGTGGACCCCATTACTAGTCACCAAGCCCTAAGTTAATGTTAGCCCCACTAAGTTTCTATGTCTGAGAATTCTAGTCAAACCCTCCCTTTCTGGACTCCTCTGGGTGCCTATTTCTACTGGGAATGGGAATGTTTGGCCAGAGCTGCTGTATAAGTTTGTAACTTGATTTTCACAGTGCTTCAGAACTGAAGGTATTGACTGCCCGAGGGGATTTTGGGCCTGGACTTTGGAGCAAGGGAACTCTTAAGATTTTGATGACTCTTGGCAAAGAACTGAAATGCATTTTTTTTGCATTGTGAAGAGAACATGAGCTTTTGAAGCCAGAGGCAAATGCTGTAATGTGAATCTTAAATGTATGTCCCCTCCAAAAGTCCATGGGTCAGAGGCTCATTCTCCCACAAACAAGGGTCGGTGGAACCTTTAAGGGGCAGAGTCTGGTACATAAACATTACATCCTGAGGGGCATGCACTTGGAAGAGATATTAGGGTAATCTGGATCTATCACCCCTCCTAATACTGTTATTAGCCTGTTGGTTTAAGGGCATTAGAAGCCCAAAATGACCAGAGGGAAGTCTGAGCTTCCAGTTCAATGGAATGTTTTTTGTGGTTTCTGGCAGGAGCACTCCCCACTCTGGAATCAAAACTTCTAGGCCAGCAGAATGTAGGGTTGTGGAAACAGGATGTGAAACTTTCATAGTGGGTCACTAGGAGTGATAGTGAGTGGAACTATCTCCTTTTCAACCCCTTGATTCCTGAACCCGTGAGTCCTGGCTATGGGAGAAACTGTACCATATATTGAACATTGATTCAAAGCATATACCACCTTCTGGAGAACCCTGCCCCAGCCCTCCGTGCTGCTGCTACCAATTTGACACTGTAACTTCGTCGTTAGTAGGCCATTCCATCTATCATCCCAGCTGCTTCAGGATGATGGGGAACATGGTAAAACCAGTGGATTCCACGATCCTGGGCCCACTATCACACTTCTCTGGCTGTGAAATGAGTTCCTCGGTCAGAAGCGATCTTGTATAGAATACCATGATGGTAGATAAAGCATTCTGTAAGTCCAAGGATGGTGGTTTTGACAGAAGCATTATGTACAAAAAAAGCAAATTCATAACCAGAATAAGTATCTATTACAGTAAGAACAAACATTGCTTTGTTCAAGAAGGAAGTGGTCCAATGTAGTCAACCTGCCACCAGGTTGCCGGCTGGTCACCTCGAGGAATGGTGCCATATCTGGGGCTCAGTGTTGGTCTCGGCTGTTGGCAGATCTGGCATTCAACAGCAGCTGTAGCCAGAACAGCCTTGGTGAGTGGAAGTCCATGTTGTTGAGACCAAGCATAAGCCCCATCTCTGCCACCATGGCCACTTTGTTCATATGCCCATTGAGCAATGACAGGGATGGCTGGGGACAGAGGCTGACTGTCCACAGAACGGGTCATCTTAGCCACTTGATTGGTTCCCAATTGATGCTGATTCCAGGAGATCCCGAGAAATATTGTGGCATTCCAGTTAAAGTTGGAGCTTATGGAGACTGGGGGATTAACGGAGTTTTGGCTGATGTCTGATTCAGGCCCAAAAGCTCAGATTGTCTCTCAGACTTATCTGTTAAGCAGGAATATTGAAGGACTGTTCTCCCTTGACTCTGCAAAGTTTGTAGATTGACTTTGTAGTATCCTATTTGCCCACAGTTTGGACGGCATGCTGGCAGCAGTCAAGTCAAGGACAGGTTTTTCCCAGGCCTAACTTTGCCATATTTGAAGCAAACTGCATAAGGAGTTTCTTCAATGCCCATCAACTTCTTTGAAGTAGTATGGGGCACTATCAGGGTGTATCAGTAGTATGGGGCGTTTTTAGGGTGTATCAGTAGTATGGGGTGCTATCACATGTTGGTGACTCATTGTCAAGAAAAGCCTCGTGTTATTAAAACATCTTAAATGTCATGTCCTTCAGATCTGTGAAGTGTTTGAAGACAGTTTATCTGTCTAAAATATATCTGAATAGGCAAGTGCTGCTTATTTCTTGCTATTTACTATCTGTTTCACTTTGAAAACATCTACAGGAGGCTAAATGAAGCTTATTTCTGTAACTAAACTAAATTCTGTAAATTAACTAAACTAGTACCTAACATGACCATAAGTTTGATTGACTGACTACTAACTTGCAATTTTTTAAAAGATATATATATAATTACATAAGTACAGTGTAGCTATCTTCAGACACACCAGAAGAGGGCATCAGATCTCATTACAGATGGTCGTGAGCCACCATGTTGTTGCTGGGCATTAAACTCAGGACCTCTGGAAGAGCTGTCAGTGTTCTTAACTGCTGAGCCATCTCTCCAGCACTAACTTGCATTTCTTAATTATCCTAAACAATTTGTAATAGTAACTTTCAAGGACTAGAACTTTACATTACATTTTAAAGTGACTTAGATATGTACAATACCTTAACAAGAGTTGAGACATATATACAGTATGTTGTAACAAAAATAACCATAAATTTTAATCAGTATACAAAACCCCATACCAATATAAAAACATTTGGCTCGTTGTTGCTTTCTAGTCTAAAAGTAGATTCAATAATCTACCATTTTATCCTATCATTCTATATCCCCCTTTTTTCTTACAATCCCCTCTTCTCTCCTTTTCCCCCTAAAATTAGATATGAGAGAAAGGATAGAGGAAAGAAAAGAAAGAGAGAAAGCGATCCCTGAATCTAACCACCTTTACTTTGTTTCCTTCCTGACCAAGACCATTAACAACTTCTGACCAACCACCCTTAAACAATGATAAACATCCATCGTCTATCTAACAACCAAAAGCCACCCAGGAATGGGAGCATTATTTTCTTAAGATTGCTTCCTGTTGTGGATGTGTAGGGGGAGCAATGACATCTTTGGGGGGCTCTAAAAACATTGGGATATTGGCCAAAGTCCTGGGAGAGCTACCTGCATCGTTTGCTGTCCAGTCTTCATGTGATGGGAAAGCACAGAACTTAACTGAGGTCCTGGCTGGAACAGTCTGTGGGGCTGGACCAATTGAGCTAGACCTTTGAAGTTGTTCTGGATACAGATTTTTGAGGGAACAGCTACTGAGGCAGTCTGTGAGGCTGGATCACCTGGGTTACTTGTCTTGTTGTCTTTATTGATGTCCAGTCCTCTAAAAACACACAAACTTCTAAAGGTAATATACATTTCTGTATTAGCATATGTATGGAATGTGCAGTGTGCACAAATCAATTAAAGATGATTCTCTGCTCTATGTTTGAGCAGGAAAGGCATCAAATTCTGTAAGTCCATTTGAACTGTATAACTAAACTTTAATAAAAATCTCCGTCCATGTCATATAAAAAGATGGCATGTAATACTAAGTCCTGAGGCCTCTGTAGCCAACAAGACGTATTCACTAGTCACAGGTCTTCCTGTCTTAGCCAGTCCGAGTTGTTTCCATGTGGAGGGTTAGTGTTTGCATCATGTGCTTTGTTCTTCTTCTTCTTATCTGCAGTCAAGATTTTCAGGTCTGCCTTGGTCAATTCTAATCTTCACTGATTTTGAGGAAATCCACAGCTTTTCTTTTCCTGTTGAAACAAGCACATATGCCTGGCGGTGGTGGCCCACACCTTTAATCCCAGCACTGGGGAGGCAGAGGCAGGAGGATTTCTGAGTTCAAGGCCAGCCTGGTCTACAGAGTGAGTTCCAGGACAGCCAGGGCTATACAGAGAAACCCTGTCAAAAAAAACAAAAAAAACAAAAAAAACAAAAAAAACAAGAAACAAGCACATAACCTAGGCCCCAATGCAACACATTTCCTGACTTCTATTCTGAAGTTAACACTTAAAACATGTAGACTGGTTTCATTCAGCAGTCTTTTGTAAAATTCAGTGGTTTTCAGCATCTGTGTTACCTATCTCATTGACATTTAAAAACTTTAAAGTCAATAAGGCATTATTTATTCTATCTCTGAGAGCTCTCACATTCCCCTCTGTCTAATGAGCACTTCCTTTAAAGTCCTTTAGACCTCTCCACAACTGCTTGTCCTGTGGGATTGTAAGGTACATCAGTAATATGTTCTATGTTATAGTATTTAAAGAATTGTTGCATTTTACTAGATACATATGCCAGAGCATTATGATTTTAATTTGTAAAGATCTTCCTAATATAACCATCACTTCTAATAAATGTGTAATTACAGAATCAGCCTCCTCAGAACTGAGGAGTAGAAGCCCATTGGAATCCTGAATAGGTGTCAATTGTATGATGCACATACTTTAGTTTTCCAAACTCTGCAAAATGAAGCACATCCATTTGCCTGTGGGGAGCTAACAGAAGGCAGCTATCATCCTTGCAGCCATCTTAAGCCATATACCCTGACAAGAGACTTGTTTTCAACAGCCTACAACAGCTGAGCACACTCTGATAACATCTTGTTTTATATACCCAGGATTTTCCCTTGGGTGTGTGTGACTTAAAGGTGTGACTTAAGAAGTGAGACTTATAAAAGGCGAGAGGCAGACAGAAGAGGGGACTGGAAACTTGGAACTTGGAGGTACTAGGGACTAGGAACAAGGGACTTGGAAAGAGAGAAGAGGAGAGACTTGAGAATAAACGGGACTGAATTACACTCTGGTCTCCATTCTTCGCATCTGCCCTCACTCTCTCTTGCAGAAGAACCCTGATGAGCAGACTGGAGCAGCAGTACGAGCCGGGACAATTTAGCCACACCCCCCCCCAAGCTTTTGGCAGTGCTGGTTCCAACATTTGACAGAGCAGTCCCCAACATCTGCCAAATTTTATTTCTTTGATTATCTTTAGGGTTATTCCTGTTCCAGCAGGTATTGAAGCTTGATTATACAAAGAACAAGTAGGGTAATTCTTTATAATTTCCTTGGCTTGTTGTCACATTGAAGCAATTTTTTTTTAAACTTCTACTATTTACATGATGGCTTTTATGAGAATTCAAATCCTCTAATACATTTTATATTAATAACTGATTTATCTCCTCATGTCCTAAAGCCAATGGTCCTGGCCTCTGTGTGTGTGTGTGTGTGTGTGTGTGTGTGTGTGTGTGTGTGTATACACACACACACATATATATATTACTTATTGCAGCTGTATAAATAACAAAGTTAATTCTGAATTATCTGGAATAAGTTCAGCAGTTTCTATATGCAAAACAACTCTCTGCATATTGAGAATCATTAACTACATTAAGAAGTTCTGAAAAGGGCTGGTGAGATGGCTCAGCAGTTAAGAGCAGGGACTGCTCTTCCAGAGGTCTTGAGTTCAATTCCCAGCAACCACATGATGGCTCACAACCATCTGTAATGGGATCTGATGCTCTGTTCTGGTGTGTCTGAAGAATAAAAAATAAATAAAAAGAAAAAAAAGTTTAAAAAAAAAAAGAAGTTCTGAAATATCCAATAGACCCATGAGTATAACATAATTCTGATTTCTGAACTGAAGCACGTAGACTTTGTATTATTTTACTTATACTTTCTGACTTATAACCTGCCATCCCTGATTTATTGGCATTGTATAAAAGGCAGGAGCTTAGAAATTGGTGTTTCTCTCACTATGTAAGGAAGAATGTTATTAGTTCTTTTGATAAACTGAAGTTGCTTGTTTGGGGGATATCTGTTGTTAATTTCTCTCAAAAAATCATTACAAACTTTTTTGCCAGTCCTCACTGAGGTATAATGAGGTAATTTCAGCATTAGTGTAAGGCACTGCAATCTCTGCTGGATCTATTCGTGCTAATTAACACAGTCTTGTTATCCCCTTTACAATCAAATCAGAAACCGTTTCTACATAAGCTGTACACCTTTTTCTGTTTATGTGTTAAAAGTATACATTCTAAGATATGATCTCTCGGTATAAGAATTCCTGTGCGAGAATCAGTAGAAGGCAAATAACTAGAACACAATCCAGTGCAGACCCACCCTTGTGTCCTATAATCTCACATTCCCTCTCAGCCTCAGCTGATAATTTTCTTGGATGATTTAAGAATGATTCGCCTTGTAAGGTTTGAAATAAATTACTTAGCTCTTGAGGAGTTAATCACCTGTGGGCCTTAACCAATTAATATCTCCCAACAATTTTTGAAAATCATTAAGAGTTTGTAATTGTTCTCTTCTAAGCTGTACCTTCTGTGGCTGGATTTTCTGTAGACCAGTCTTATATCCTAGATAATTAACAGAAATCTCCTCTTCGTATTTTTTTTCAGGAACAATCTGTAATCCCCAACAAGGCAAAATTCTCTTATTTCATTAAACATTTTTTTCCTAAGGCATCTGCATCTGAATCAACCAGCCAAATATCATTCATAGAATGGTAAATTATAGATTGAGAAAACTTTATGAATTATTTTTAAGGGCTGTGCACATAATATTGACACAAGGCAAGACTTACAAGATTCCTTGTGGCAAGACTTTCCGATGATGCCTCTTAGTTGTCAGGTATGGTTAAATGTGAGCACAGTGAAAGAAAATCTCTATCTTGTTTCTCAAGGGGTATTGAGAAAAAGCAGTCTTTTAAATCAATCACCTAGGCCATGCCTTAAGTAACAAAGAAGTTAAAGGGAGTTTAGGTTGTAAGGAAATCATTTATTAACTGTTCTCAAATCTATTAACATGCTCCACTTCCCAGATTTCTTTCTTTCTTCCTTTTTTTTTTTTTTTTTTTTTTTTTTTTTTTTGAGACAGGGTTTCTCTGTGTAGTCCTGGCTGTCCTGGAACTCACTCTGTAGACCAGGCTGGCCTTGAACTCAGAAATCCACCTGCCTCTGCCTGCCAAGTGCTGGGATTAAAGGCGTGTGCCACTACTGCCAAGCCCAGATTTCAAATATTGAGGAATTCCAAGAGATAGTACACTCTTCCAAATTCTGAACCTCTAGGTGCTTTTGGACCAACTATTCTAATGCCTGTAACTTTTCCTCATTTAAGGGCCATTGATCTACTCAGACAGGCTAGTTAGTTAGCTTAGTGCTAGGCATTGGTATCCTATCAGCAGTGGCTCCTCATCTAAATTTGGAGAGCCAACCTCTGCTGCGTCCTGCCTAAGGACAGCTTGGTCAGTCTGTAACTGTCTTTGATAACAATTTTAATATCTTTATGGGAACATCAACTATTTTACAGTTTGTCTTTGAAGTTGGAGGAACATTAATCTGTGCTTCCCATTGCTGTAACAGATCTCTTCCCCATAAATTTATGGCTCTATCTGCCACATGTCAAAGGCCCTCGTCCACGACGCAGCAAGGCAAGGCCACTTGGGGAGGCAGAACGCCTTGGGGAGTTTGGCTGGGCTTAACAGCTGCTGCCAAACAGGTTCTGGGCTGTAGGGACGCACCAAGACACCACTCTGGGGGTGGGAAAGCACAGTCTGAGATGTGGGAAAGCCAGAGCTAGTTGGGGGGGTCCCTGGGCTTGTGACGAGGCCAGGGCTATGGGGTTCTCAGACTCTTGGACATTCAGGCACTGCTGGGAATTGTGAAAAAGCAGAGAAGGAGAAAGGCACCTGCAAGCTGGGGACAGCAGCTAGCCCAGGGCCAGGGGATAGGGGGAGCTCTGGCTTGTCCCATTATAGAATTGTTCTTAGCTTGGTGGAAGCAGGCATGGTGGTGGTTGTGGCTGGGAATAAAGAGAGGCCTTCTATGAGAGATTAGGCTGCAGCTCTGTAGACAAAGGCCTTCTTCATGGCTCTTCATAGCAGATCGTGATGAAAAGAGACAGTCCATGGCTTTAAACAGTTTATTGTCATGACGGAAAATAGATTCATAAAACCATACCCCACTTCTCAGGATGGGCCTGAGATTAAATACATTTTGCAGGGAGGAATGTCTGGGATGGGAACCTTATTGGCTAAGCCCTCCAGGCCTCTAGGTACCTCATTAGTATGGAGATCTCTGTTTTGAGCCTATGTGACCACAGGACACATTTCTTTTATGTGAGAAGCATGGCACTTATTCCAAGTCAGGAGTCTGACAGGGAGGTGAAAGTTGACTAAGCCTCAGGTGTGTGCCCATCGAGTCTCCAGGTCTCGACCTGCTCTACTACACCAAACTTCCTTGGCATGCTTGTATGTCCCACAACATATGGCTTTAATTTCCCTACTTGACCTTCTGGTCCTATGCATTTAATTCACTTTAGACTTTGTTTTCCCTGAGACAGTGCCCCAGTTCCTTGGAGCTGTATAGACACACTTTGAAGTGACCAAATCAGATTTTAGGAATCTTGTGGAACTGCTGTTTGATCTGCTCATGTATCCTTCCACCTCAGTCCATCTAATTGTAATTTCAGCGTTGGTCTCTTATCATTTATAGCAGCTTGCCAAAATAACGTGCTTTTGGTATCTGCAGAATCTCTTGTTCCATCCATAGGAGCTGCTCCATCTCTATTAGTTTTATTTTTGAGCAGCTCTGTTTGTTCTGTCAGGCTTTGATTGTTCTAGACATGCACCTAGGCTGACAGGAAATAAATGACTCACGTTGTTTTGTGTCAGGCCTTGAGCGAAGCCCCTTAGTCAGTTTTTTGACAGTAAGGAATTGCCTCAGATACCTTTGGATGACCTAAATTCATAAGCCCTGTGTCCTTTCCTTCCACTTCTACTACATGTCACAGGAAATTTTCTTCCTGAATTATTATTAGAGAAAACTTTGTCCTTAGGAACTGTTGGTCCTTTAGGGAATGAGCTGATCGTTCATAGCCACACCAATGGGGTTTTTGTTTTGTTTTATTTTAAGATTTTTTTTTTAAAATTTCATATGACTACACCGTAGCTATCTTCAGACACACCAGAAGAGGGCATCAGATCCCATTACAGATGGTTGTGAGCCATCATATGGTTGCTGGGAATTGAACTCAGGACCTGTGGAAGAGCAATCAGTGCTCTTAACTGCTGAGCCATCTCTCCAGCTGCCATTTTGAGTTTTTATATCTTTTGTAATTGTCCAACCACAACTGAATTGAGAGCATTAGACTAAATATCCTCAGTAGTTTTAATCCATTCATAGATAGGTGCAGAACTGGTCCTTAAAGGCTCAACGGACTTTTTGCATTCATCATTAGCATCTTAAAAGCTAAAGATTCAGTTAAAATTTCATGGAGCATCTGATATTGTTCTATTTAGAGCTGTAGTTAAAGCTTTGTAAAAAGTCAGTGAAATTTTCTTTTCAATCCTGGGTTTATCTTTGTATGATTCTGATCATTCATGTTCAAACATAATCTTTACTCTTAATTCAGGATATTGACCTTCACCTGATCTTTGACAATATTGATGCCTCTGGTGCTATTTCATTGCTCCATAACTGAAGCTTCCCCTTTCTACCATGTTAGCCATTGTAGCTGAAGTCTAAGATAGCTGTCATCAAATCTCTCCAATCTTTTGGAATTATACAATTTTGGGTGGCCTAGTTGTTAAGTTTTGTTTTGTTTTGTTTTTTTACATATGGTGAATGTAACACATAGGTCATTATTGCTTCTTTAAATCTCCTCAAATCTAGTGCCTTTATGGGCCCCCATTGAAATTCTTGAAAACCTTGTATATTTTTCATCTGCATCTAATTCCATTATCGTAGCTGGAAAAAAATCTTTTTAGAGTTTTTAATGGACTTGGACTGACATTTTTCAGTCTAGTCACAAGGCAGTGGTATAAGGCTTAAGATCGAATTCATCTGAAAATTATTTTTGATTCAAGGGAGTGTGTAATTTTTGTTCTATTGTCTGTAACTTAGCATGGATTTTTTTTTTCAGATCTTTCCTTACCTAATTCTGCTTTACTGTGATTCTTTTTAAAGATAATATATAAATTTACAATCATTACCAAAAATATTCTTTTTTCTTTCTCTCTCTCTCTTTCTTTCTTTCTTTCTTTCTTTCTTTCTTTCTTTTTTAATAATTTTTTTTTGAATATACAGTTGGTGTTTGGCCTACGTGTTTATCTGCATGAGGAGGTTGGATCCTCTGGAACTGGAGTTACAGATAGTTATGAGCTACTGTGTGGCTGCTGGGAGTTGAATCTGGATCCTCTGTAAGAGCAGCCAATGTTCTGAACCACAGAACCATCTCTCCAGCCCCCTAAATATACGTATTTCTATACTGATAATGGAAACAAAATTATACACAGTCCAAGTGCCCTCTATCATTGTACTTTCTATTTTTTAACATAGAAAATATTGTCTTTTTAATTTCTTTAACTCTCGCCTTCCTTTGGAAAATTCACTTTATTATTTTCAAACTAATTATTTCTTGTAGGGGTAGTTCTGATACTAAGGTCCTGTTTTCCAATTGGTTCTTGATCTGTCAAAACAGAAGCCATGGGCCAATTGCTGGGCGGAAAGGACAGGCAGGACTTCCGGGACCCTGGAGACAAGCAGGGAGACGCAAGGGAGGAGAGGGGTGTTTGCTTTGCTTCTGATGAAGAAAAGTCGACCATCCATTTGAGATCTCGAAGCAGAGTGATCATACAGGCTGCTCCTACAGGCGGGTGGTCAGGTATATTTATCAGGGACTAGATTCAACTGACCAACTAAAGTTAGGGCAGGTGGGAGGTGCAGAGCTAAGAGTAGTAATAAGGGCACACTTTCCCAGGCGGGAGATAGTAGCGCCCAGCAATTGTGCCTAGAAGGCAAGTTGAAAACGAACAACTATGTGTGTCATTTATGCGTGGATTCAAGAGAAGCTAGGTGGGGGCTGATAGCACAGCCCACTTCCGAGAGCATAGGCAGGGTAGCGAAAAGTTACATGCAACAATTTCTTTCTATGATTTTTTTTTTTTTTAAACACCCAGTTTCTTTCTTTTCTCTTGCAGTGTTTCCAAACTTAATACCTTCCCCTTTTAGAAGTTTGGTTCTTCTCAGTCACACTGCAGCTCCAGGAAAATGTTCCTTTAGCCCTTCTGTCTGTCTGCAGGCTTCTCAGGCCAGTATGTGTTTATGGCAGCTGGCTCTGTCCCCTTGGCTCAGTCTAGCAGACTTCCCTTGCCGGTTCTTGCTTCTGCCAGCCCTGGCTGTTACACTCTGCCTGCCTGCTCTCTACAATTTTCCACCCATCACCCTCTCTACAGGTGTAGGTTTTTTATCCTCTGCTTACAGAGAAGGGGTAGAAGGGATGGAAGGGGAGGGAGGGGTGGTTCTCTCACTGGAGAAAGCAAGGCTTCCATGAAGAGACTTATTCAGTCTCTGTGTCACTAGCTCATTCAACTCTGTCTGCAGCCATTGTCTGCCTACACGCACAGCAACACAAGCAGCATTCCTTAGCCTCGGGCCTCTTCCCACAGTTTGCTGATGCCTGTTTTGGACCCATGTGCTGCCACACTGGGCTGGGCCATTCCCCACTTTCCCCTGGGAGATCTTGCAGAGGTTGTACAGGATGCTCTGCTTCCCTGCTCCCCAGCAGGGAACCAGATTTACTGCTCAGCAGGGACTACTTGCTGGCTTGCTAAGTTGCTAAGAAACCATCTTCCCAGCTGCTTACTGGGCTTCTGTACCTTGCTTGGCCTAATACCTGAATCTACCTAAGTTTGGCTTTCTAGCCCCATATTAGGTGCCAACTATAGCTGGACTGTCTCAACCTACCAGCTTCCTAATGACAGAGACATATATATTTATGAAGCCTAGGCCTTATTGCTTAGGATTATTCCCAACTAGTTCATATTACTTAATAGCCCATGTATCCTAATCTACATTTTGCTACATAGCTGGTTACCACTCCGTCAGTATCAACACCTGTTCTTTCCTTCGTGTTTGGCTGGTGAATCTCCCACGCCTGATTCTTTCCTGGAGTTCCTATCTTTGCCCAGATGCTCTCTCTGCCTTTCCTCTCCTGACCTGCTTTAGGCCACCAGCTCTTTATTGAACCAATCAGAAGGTGACAGAGAAAAATGTTTATGACATACTGAGACAGGTGATGCTTTGTAAAAATAACAATACCAAGCTCTGGCCTATATTCAACTCTCTGCTGGAACAGAAATCAACATTTAAATTATACAAAGACAACCTTTGCACAGTGCACAAGAAGATTATCCCAGCACTTGATGAATACAGCAAATCACCTTCTGCCCTAACTTTGCAGCCTTCCTGTCAGGCCTTCTGGACCTCACTCTGCTCTACTCGCCTATGTCAGCAAGATTCTTTCTTAAAATAACACAGATGAAAGGGCATGCCTACAATCCCCACACTCTGGAGGTAGATGTCATAAAATTGGGAGTTCCAGGGTAGCCTTGGCTACAGAATATTATCTTGTCTCAAATTTATAACAAAAAAAAAAAAAAAAAAAACTTAGAAGACTTCCAGAAAGTGGAACCAGAATGAAAATATGGAAAACAAAGCAAAATAAGAAAATAGGATCAATCAAGAATGTCAATATTCAATAGATTCCAGGTTCAAGAATGAAAAAGCCAAGGAGAACTTATAAACAAGACAGTTTTAAAAAAAATCTCTTGATGCAAAACTCGGGCCAAACTGTGAGAATGGAGCAGAAACACGGATTCAAGTTGCCTTGAATGACAGTTTCAATGAGGAAGTGGCCACATGAAGTTCTCATAGTGACAGGGCAAAGAAAAGGTCGTAAGTCAGTGCATCTACTACCTACACTGATGGGAACACCACCAACGTGGGTTAGCATGAAGTGAGGAAACCAGAGCCTGGTTAGAGGTAACCTGAGGATATTCTTGGCTTTGGGGTTGGTGGAAATATGTGGTCTGTTAGTACACTTCACTACATTAGATCAGATGTAGAAGTGGGAGATAAGTTGCTGTAATGGGAACCCAAAGCGGCCCAAGGTGGTCTGGTTCTGCATCTGCTATATCCACAGTCTCCATGCTCTAGTGAGTCATTGGGCCTTGTAGAATTTCAAACATGGATATGGCTTTTTCTGGGAATTTTACAAACTCTACATCATGAATATCCAGATTCATAAGGTTCTAGTACAATAGATGAAAATAGAGAGGTTGTAAAACATAGTTGTTTAGATTTTTAGAATGCCAAGCACAAAAGAAAATCCTACAAGCTTTCAGTAAGTAGAGAAGTGCTCCATAGGAGGAATCAAGAAAGCAGACTATCCATCCAGATGGTGGCTCATGCCTTTAATCCCAGCACTCAGGAAGCAGAGGCAGGTGGATCTCTGTGAGTTCAAGGCCAACTTGATCTACAGAGTAAGTTTTAGGACAGGCAGGGCTACACAGAAAACCCTTGTCTGGGAAAAACAAAAAATAAACACCACCACAACAACAATAAAAAAGAAAAGAATCAGGCTATCCAACAGTGAATTACTATAGAGAAATCTTAATCCAGCAACATAGCTACTCTGGCAAGGGATTACATCCAAAGACCTAGGTCTGTGTAATCAGACTAAAATATAGATGTGTCTTTAGCACATGTTTTTAATTCCAAACAATGACATCTAATTGAGGCACAGATAAAGTGACGAATCAGAGACAGATTTAACAGAGTGAGTCAAAGATAGGATATGCCCAACTATTATGAGAGCAGACAGGAAAAACAGGTGATTTAAGAGCAGTGCAGGGAAAGAGGTGGAGTTGAGTTCAGTGAAGTTCAATTAAATGTAATTGAGTTCATGCAGTTTTGTTCAGTTTGTGCAATCAGTGCAGTTCAGTTTGTGGAGTTCAGAGGCAATTTTTCCAAATAGAACAATTCAGTCAGAAGCCGAGAGAAGCCAGTTTGAATCAGTCAGCATGGAGAGGAGTTTGATCTAGAACAGCTGAGTTGAACCAGCCAGCCAGAATTCAGAAAGAACTAGAAAGGGTGAGTTCATTCAGCAGTAAATCTTGAAGGCTAAAACGATTGTGGTCTAGGTTAGCAAATGGAGTGTGGAAGCTGAAGCCTCAAGGTCTGAGCTTGCAGAAAATTAAATTGTATAAAGGCTAGAAGCTTCCAGGCCTAGGGATAGTTAGATAGGAGTGCACTGGGTTCAGCCCAGGCCATGCATTTATAAAACTTGGATACAGCTCTCATCTCATCACTCCATCAGAGAATATAAAAGCAACATTTACAAATAACATCTATAATCTCAACAGCTGAGACAGGAAGATCTGAAATTGCAGGCCATCCTGGGCTACATGTTGATACTCGGTTGTTTTGTTTTCTTTTTCTAGATAGACCTGGCTGGCCTGTAGACAGGACATTCTGTAGACCAGGCTGGCCTTGATCTCAGAGATATATACCTGCTTCTGCTGAGTCCTGGGATTAAGGGTATATGTCACTACCTCTGGGTGAGACCCAGTCTTTTTTTTTTTTTTTTTAGATAGGATTTTCTCTGTATAGCCCTGGATGTCCTGGAACTCACTCTGTAGACCAGGCTGGCCTCAAACTCAGAAATCCGCCTGCCTCTGCCTCCCAAGTGCTGGAATTAAAGGCGTGCGCCACCACTACTGGAGACCCAGTCTTAAAAAACAAAAGAATTGGGATGCCCTAGGATTTCTCCAAAGCCACATGAGAGGCAGGAAGACAATGAAACTATACCTTCAGATTCATACACAAATTTATTTTTAACTAAGATTCTGCATATAAACCTTATTAGTGGACAAGTATAACAAGACATAATCTTGTCATCTGAGATGTTGACATTATTTCTTTCTGTTAGGTCTCAAGCATTGAATGAATGTCTAACTCAGGTGCCTATTAACATATCAGAGCAGACCTGGCCACCAGATTCTCCCAGCATCCCTCAGTCTCTACCTATTACAGGATATGGCTGCCATAGCTGACCCACTCCCCTGAACTCTCCAGCACAGGGGCTGGTCTGGTCTTCTCTGTCTTTTCCAGATATAAGCTAGATATTTTGGCTATGCTGGTCTTTTCTTACCCTTTATCCTCCTGGTCTCTTGGTGTCCTACAGCTCCCCTTACCCCTTTCTTCACCCAGTCAGGGTCATTTGTACTCTGGACTGTCCCAGATGTCTCTGCCTCTGGTTATGTTCTCCACCATATCTACAGTAAACCTTCTCCTCTAACATACCTAGGAGCTGTCATGTCCTTTTTTCTGTCTTTTTTTTTTTCAATCACCTTCTTTAGTATCACTTGTCAAAGACCAACTGCAGAGTGTGTACATGGAGAAGCAGTAAAGAGAGTCTGCCAAGGAGAAGATGAAAGAGGTTCTTAGGATTGTATCTGTACGTGCTCAGGAGGCAGCCATTTCCAACTGGAAGAGTAACAGTTGTTATTACAAAGATGCCCAATAAATTATCCCATCTTTCACACTGCGAAGGCATGGCTTGGCCTGACTACACTTAACTTACTGCAGCCCCGCCTTGGCAAAGCTCCTATTCTCCCTTCTCCCTCCCCTCCACCCTGCTGGAAATGATCTGCTCAGTCTTATTCTTGGCATGTTAAAATGTAGAAAAAAAAAACTCAGTTCATTCATGACCTATTCCTACCAAATGTGGAGAACCAGCCTGGCTGACAGCCTTGCCAGAACCTTCAGAATATACTAAGCCCTTTGTTACCTAAAAGTCAGTTGTGGCTTTTCCCCCTGACTTCACCCAAAGTGGGTTTTATAACCATTAGTGAAACTAAAACAGATCATAACCTATTTTTATTCAGCTTGTTTTCAACTGGGGACTTACCTTCATCCATCCATAGAAACAGTGACTTTTATTATTATTTATTTATTTATGTTTGGTTTTATAAACAGAGACTCTCTACATAGCCCTGGCTATTTTGGAACTCACTACTTAGAATCATTTCTGGCCTCAAACTCAGAGACCCACCTGGTTCTGCCTCCAGGGTGCTGACATTAAAGGCATGCACCACCAGGCCTGTCCACTTTCTCAGTATACCTAAAGCTTGCTTGCATCACAGTTGTCTATCTGCTATTTTTCATGTTCTTTTACAAGTAGATAGTTGTATTAGGCTTAATATTGGTCCCTGAAGATGACCAGACCCAAGTCCTTATCTTTTTGGGATTACCTAGGTAGACACAAAGTAATGGCAAGGGAGTTTATAAAAGGCAGGTGAGAAGCAGAGAAAACAGAGGATGCTGATCTGCTAACTTTGGAAATGAATGAGAACCTTGGGCCAAGGAATTCAAGGTGGCTTCTAGAAACTGGAAAGCTGAAGAAACAAATCTATCTACCAAGTGTTCCCAAGAAGTTCTGCTTTGTAGAGCTGCTTCAGGCTTTAACTGTCAGCACTGGGAGGAAATTTGTTTTAACTTAAGCCTCACAGTTTGTGATAATTTGTCACAGCAACAGTAGGAAACTAATACAAGTAACTAGCAGATAGTAACTGGTTGATTAACATGTTTTAAAAATTGGTGTTTGAGTTGGGCATGGTGGCACACTCCTTTAATCCTAGCACTCAAGAGGCAGAGGCAGGTGGATCTCTGTGAGTCTGAGGCCAGCCTGGTCTATAGAGTGAGTTCTAGTAGTGACAAGGCTGCACAGAAAAAAAAAAAAAAAAACTGTCTTGAAAAACCAAAAGAAAAAAAAGTTGGTGTTTGTTTTAGGCAGCTCACAAAATGCTAGCAAAAAGAAGAAAAGTTAATCATTGATAAGCTTGCCAAAGGAAGACACATTTTATGGGAGAATGTCTTCTTCACTTTTTGGTGCCAGGGTTCAAACCTAAAACCTTACACATGCTAGTACATCTGCCTGTACTAGAACCCAGATGTACTATTTTTATACATATTACAGTTAGAAACACCATATTTCTTTTGATTTCAATAAAAATTTGTTGGATATCATGGAATCAAAGATTAAATAAGATAGGACTTGGGGTTTTAGCTCAGTGGTGGAGCTCTCTCTCTGACACGTACAAGACCCTGGTTCTATCCCTAGCAACACCCTTACCCATAATAAGTCAAGCTAATGAGACACTTTATAACTTATTAATAAATGGACCTTTATGTTTTTGTTTTGCCATACTTTGTGCCCTGCAGGCTTATACATAATACATCAGATCTTGTTTCTTTTATTCTTAGAATGCATTTCTGTAGATTGCAGTTCTCTTTGTGGTGACAGTTTAAGCTTGAAAATTCCCTGTAAGCTGTAATTTGCTCATTTGGCTGTCGAGGACAAGGGCAAAGCTGGCTGCAGGATAAACCAAGTTCAGGTGTTCGATTTACTCTTTTTTACCTGCTTCTTTTTGTTTCTTTTATTTTCTCCTCCTCTTATCTGTAGGCTTCCTCTATGCAGTGAGTCAAAGGCACAGGCAGAATCAGACCTCCATCCTACAGGTTAGCAATCTAAGAGAAAGGCAGTTATGTCAACAGAAGTGATCCAGAGAGGGTATAGATTCTGTTTAGTCCTTGGGTTTAGAGGTGTGGCTGGGGCCTTGGCCATCCTGGGTCAGGTGTCTTACTTTTGGTCATGGGATGGAGCACTGTAGTTAGTGTTGATTAAACTGGATACGGTTTTATCAGAATAGGCAGAATGAAAAGAGAAAGCTGACAGTTGAAGATAGTAGTCTGTTATGTGCTGGGTCTTCCCTGGGTTGAGAGATAACCCCTTTCACTTAGCTGGCACATTATGATAAACCATTCAACACCCTTGTACCTTCTATGTTTTATCTTCTTTTGTTTTTTGCCGTAGTGTGTGCATGTGTTTGTGTGTGTGTGTGTGTGTGTGTGTGTGTGTGTGTGCCTGAAACTATGTAGACCATACTAGTTTGAAATTCATAGTGATCCACCTGCCTGTCTTTTGAGTGCCTGAGTGCTAGGATTAAAGGTGTGTGTCACCATGCCTAGGCAGACTTGTTATATTTATTATGGTATAATTTCCTTAGTGGGAAAATTAGGATGTTTTTACTAGTCTGAGACATGGTTTGGCCTAGAAATTGGCCAGAAGCTGACAGCTCTTGAGCCCATTGTTGTGACTTGTTGAGGACAGGGTTAAAGAAGTCATTACTAACAGCATCCGCCGGCTTGCTGGAGGGAGGGCTGTTTTTCACTGAACCTGTGGCATTTCGAGATTGTGAGTCCTGAGAAACAAGTATTATACCATTCATACCATTTACTTATACCCTTGCCCCTAGAGCCCCCTCCTGTCTGTCTGTCTGTTTCTCTCCCTCCCTCCCTCCCTCCCTCCCTCTGTTTCTCGATGCCTCTCTCTGTGTGTGTCTCTCTCTGTGTCTCTCTATCTGTCTCTCTTTCCCCCCCTCTGTGTCTGTCTATCTGTCTGTCTGTCTCCCTCTCTCCCTCCCTTCCTCTGTTTCTCGATGCCTCTCTCTCTCTGTGTCTCTCTCTGTGTCTATCTGTCTCTCCCCTCTCTGTGTGTCTGTCTCTCTCTTTGTGTGTCTCTCTCTGTGTCTCTCTCTCCCCCCTCTCTTTCTGTGTCTGTCTCTCTGTGTCTGTCTGTCTGTCTCTTTCTCTCTCCCTCCCTCCCTTTGTTTCTCCCTGCCTCTCTCTGTGTGTCTCTGTCTCTCTCTGTGTCTCTCTATCTGTCTCTCCCCTCTCTTTCTGTGTCTGTCTCTCTGTCTGTGTCTGTCTGTCTGTCTGTGTCTTTCTATCTGTCTCTCTCTCTCCCCTTTCCACCATTCTTTCCCTCCACTTCCTTTTCTTTGTACTTCTATCATGGGAAGACAGAACAAGAAGACCCTCACTATATTCTAAATCCTTCCTAGTCTTCAGAACCATGGAATAAGCCAACCAATTTCTGTTTGTTACAATTTTTTAAAATGCTCTCTTTAAATATATTGTACAGGTTCAAGGTTATCCTCTACTGTCTTTTTGCTTGGTTAAGTTCTTACCTGTTTTGAGGTGGGATTAAACCCAGAGCTTATTGTCTCAGTTTCTGTGTCAAGGACTGTTTGTGCTTTCTTTATTATTTGCTTTGTTGTTTATTTCCCACTTACAGGTGTTTGCCTGCATGTCTGTGCACCACTTGCTCCTGTTATACTCACAGGTACTGAAAGAACGAGTGAGATCCACTGGAACTAGAGGCACAGATGGTTATTAAGTCCCATGTGGGAATTGAACCCAGGTCCTCTAGAAAAAAAAAATGACCAGCACTCTTAAGCACTGAAATATTTCTCCAGCCTCCTATTATAATATAACTTTATAATAAACTTTAATTGGCTTCACCTAATCTCCTAGTTTCCCACCCACCTGTTCACTTAGGGCATATGACTAGACTGTGTCCTTTAAAAAGATACCAAATCTACTTATACAGTACAGATCGCACCCTCAGTTTCCACAGTTCACCAACCAGGAGTCATGTGCTTGGGTAGAGATGATTTATCTTGTACCATACAATGAATTCTCATCAAGCTGTGGACTCAGGCCCTGCCCTGCTCTGAGTTACTTAATGATGTAAAGAACAGTGGTTTACAGGTTGTGCCTTGCCCTGTGTGACTCCCTTTTATAAAGCAGCCGTTTGCTATACTCAAGTGCTGAATACAAATGCAAGGCAGAATAACTGTGAATCTTTTAATTTAGATTTATGTGTGTGGGTGCTTTGCCTGCATCTATTTATACTATTTATATGCAGTACCTGCAGAGACAAAAAGAAGAAACTTGAGACTAAAGTTACAGACTGTAAAGGAATTTTAATCCAGCAGTATGACTGCTCTGGCAAGAAATCACATCCAAAGACATGATCCAGTGAGAATGCAGACATGTCCTTAGTACACACCTTTAATACTTAACAACGAAGGTAAGGTTAGTTTGTAGAAGGAAGCAGCCATGTTCGAAAGTGATGTCTAATTGAGGGGCAGACGAAGTGATGAATTAAAGAAACTATTTGTGTCAAATGGCAGAATGAGTCAGAGATAGGATACACCCAACTCACATAAGAACAGCACAGGGGGGCTGGAGAGATGGCTCAGTGGTTAAGAACACTGACTGCTCTTCCAGAGGTCCTGAGTTCAATTCCCAGCAACCACATGGTGGCTCACAACCATCTGTAATGGGATCTGATGCCCTCTTCTTGAAGACAGCTACAGTGTACTCACATACATAAAATAAATAAATAATTCTTAAAAAAAAAAAAAGAACAGCACAGGGAAGAGAGGCTACTTAAAAGGAGAGAGAGAGAGAGAGAGGTGTGTGTGTGTGTGTGTGTGTGTGTGTGTGTGTGTGTGTGTGTGTGTGGTGTGGTGTATGACAGTTTTACTGCGGCAGTTCTACAAAACAGGTTTCAGAGGGAACATTGTGAGACCAAATCTTTTAAGAACAGACTCCATTTTAGAGAACCTGACTGGAGTTTGAACTCAGGTAAACTAACAGGCTGTTAGTTGTGTTAGTACAACACAGGTACCCAGCATTAGTTTCCAAGTTGCTCTCCAACAAAACCTGAGCCTAGCTCCAGTCTCTAGGCTAATCCCCAACAAGACCAGTGTCTCCAGGTTATTCCCCCAACAATCCTGCATCCCCAGGTTACAAGTCCACCCCCTGCCTAACAACCACCAATGCAGAGGAGAGCAGTTTATGATATGACTCCCAGCACCAGCCAATTATGTTAAAGGCCACAATAGCTTTCCAATTAGATGCTTGCACACTCCTTCTCCACTTGCTGCTTACTAGAAAGTCTTGCCTCGATAGATATTCGGGGTTCCCCCATCACCAAAATCGTCCTGCGTGACAGTGGTGTGTTGAGGGGAGCCAAGCTAGCTTGAATACAATAAAGACCCTGCTGTGAGTTGCATCAGATCAGCTCTTGTCTGTTTTTTGCGGGGATCACTAACATTTCCCTGGCACTACAACACAGGTAAAAGCAGAATGAGCCAAGCAGTGAGGAGTCAGAAAATTAAGACATATTGATGGTACACTCCTGTAACCCCAGCTACTTGGGAGGCTCAAGCAGAAGGATTCCAAGTTGTGTAACAGCCTGAGTAATAAGATACTGCCTGAAAACTTGGAAAGGAAGAGTTGTCCAGTGGAATGTCACCTGCTTGGTATGTGCAAGGTCCTGGGTTCAATCCTCAGTGGAGAGAGGGTGGCAATAAATTCGATACATCTTGTGAAATTATTTTTAATATCTATTTTATTTTGTACATGTGTCTGAATATATGTATGCATAACACATGTGTGCTGGAGCCCGAGGAGGTTAGAAGAGATATTGGATCCCCTAGAACTAAACTTATAGACAGTTATGAGCTGCCATGTGGGTGCTGGGAACAGAACCTGGGTCCTCTGAAAGAGTGGTGAGCTGGATAGTTTTATATCAACTTGACACAAGCTAAAGATATCTCAATTAAGAAAATGCCTCCATAAAATTGGGCTGAAGGCATGCCTGTAGTGCATTTTCTTAATTAGTGATTGGTGAGGGAGGGCCCAGCCCCTGGTAGGTGGTGCTAAGTATGTGTGTCTATGTGCACTCAACTGCAGGTGTCTGCAAGAGGTCAAAGGTGATAGATTCCCCCTGAAGCTCACTTACAGTAGTTGTGATCTACCTGATGTGGATGATAGAAACAAAGTCTACAAGAACAGTCCATGCTCTAACCACTGAGCAACCTCTCTAGCCATGAATTTACTAAATAACAATGCAATTCACAATGTCAGTTTATGGAATAATAGTGAATTGTGAAAATACAAAAGCATGTCTGTTTATGTCAATGGCATGGCTCACTCGCATTGCACAAGTCAACAGGAAAGAAAGACTGTTCACACAGGGGGATGCTGTGCTGATGAGAAGGATACTGGGAACCCATTTGAAGATGGAAGGAAAGAGCTGACTGCAGAAAATGTCTCCTGGCCTCCACATGTATGCTGTGGAAGATATGCATATGATCATACATCATATACACATATACATATACACATATACATCATATACACACCTGATAATACTTTTTTAATTAAAAAAGGAAACAATAGTAGCATAAAACAGTGAAAATTAGCACAACTACATAAAATTTTACAACAAATAATGACACTGGTTCTCAATTTTCTTCTAAAGTCACTGAATATAATCAATCACAAAATTATAAATTATTATTATTGGTGGTGGGTTTTTCTGTTTTTTGGGTTTGTTTGTTTTAGTTGTTTGATGTTTAGAGACAGGATTTTCTGTGTAACTGTCCTGGTACTTGAGACCAGGCTGGTCTCAAATTCATAGAGATCTGCCTGTCTCTACCTCCCAAATGCTAGGATTTAAGGGACATGCCACCATGACCAGCTTATAAAAATATTTATTTAAAAGATCAAATATCAGTGTTTTTCTTTTAAAGATTTGTTTTAGGCTGGGTGTCATTATGCCCTTCCTTAATCCCAGCACTAGGGAAACCAAGGTAGATGGATCTCGAGTTTGAGGCAAGTCTATTCTACAAAGAGAATTCCAGGATAGCCAGAGCTATGTAGAGAGAGACCAGATCCTGTCAATAAAGAAATAAACAAACAAACAAAATTTAAAAAAAAAGAAAAGAAAAAGTATTGTTTCTATGGATGGATGAGGTAAGTATCTAGGAGAAAGTAATCAGCCTGTGCCCCCCAAAAATTATCTTATTTTTTGATTATATGTGTGTATGTCTGCATATGGATATATACATTAACGAGTGCAGTTACTTGTAGAGTCCAGAAGGGGGCACTGTATTTCCCAAGAGTTAGAATTACAGGCAGTTGTGAACCACCCAGTGTTGGTGCTGGGAGACAAACCCGTAATCTTCTTCAAGAGCACTTTGAACTCTTAACTCCTGTGCCATCTTGAAGACCCCCATACTCAGGAGACCCTTCCTCAAGTCTCAGGAAATCACGACCACCCAAAGATCACAAGAAACCATACCTGGATGCAATCAGCAGAAGCTTTATTAGGGAGGTTAGCTGGCGGTCAAACCACAAGCTCTCTAGCTCCAAGAGCAAGGTTTGGCCTTGAATGGTGGGCTAAGGGGTCTTTTATAGCATGGGGTGGGGAAAAGGAAGGCATTTTCGCGCGGTTATACATGATTGGTTGCATTTTTGTGCGGTTACACATGATTGGTTGTTTTACAAACTTTGAACATAGCACTGGGAAGACCAAGGGAGGGAGGGGTAACCAAGAACAGTGGAACATTTTAGAGGAATCTAGCCCAAATGATCTACAGTCATGTGAAAATCACTCTACACACTCATTCTTCTCAAAAATGTGGTCTTACCAAGTCACTGTCCCCTATCCCATCATTACAAAACATTTCTCACTTCCTCCAGTCACAGCCCCACCTAGATGGCTTGTATTTTTTATGGTTAGGAATGTGTCTTCCTACCTTGGGCCTCTTCCACCCATAGGTGGGCCTATTGCTTGAGGCTTGAGGAATGTAATTCATCCAGCAAGTGTCCTGGGGTATGAAGGCCTGAAATCTTATTTTCAGTTCCTCGTTCTGGAATCTGCACTTTTCTGCCCAGGTCTAAGGGCAAAGAAATCTACCCATATTTCATAAAATGGCCTTTATAATTTTTCACTCTACAATCTCTCCAACACTAAATGTTGGAGATTTCTTGTGGCATACAAGTATGATACAACAAGAGCATCTTTTTATGTCAATGTAGCTAATCATTTGTTGTAGGAGGAGCTAAGGTGGGAGGAGTAAGGAGAGGAAGAGGAAAAAGAAGAGGAGGAGCTAGAGAGGGCAGAGATTTAGGAGGATGAAGAGCCACACAGGTATGGGAGCAGTCCTGGGTAACAACTTATATTTAGGTTAACTAATTGGGAAACACCTCTAATTGTATGGGCATATTGTTGTTGAGCATTACCAAATATATAAAACCTTTGATTAATATTTAAGCACTAGAGTCTCACTTCCTACTGGGCCCCTGTGGATGGCAGGATTGGCAGAGCTGAAGACCCCCAAACTCGGGAGACCCTTACTCAAGTCTCGGGAAGTCGCGACCACCCATAAACTCCAAGACACCGTACCTGGATGCAATCAGCAGAGGTTTATTAGGGAAGAGAGCTGGCAGCCAGCAGTCAAACTGCACACTCGCACAGGAGTAGAGTTTGACAAAGCCAGTCAGTCTGAGGAGGGTTTTTAAAGGGAAAAACCACAAACCAGGGGAGTGGGAAGGAGGGGTGAGGGGTTGTCAAGGATACATAACATAAAAATAGTGGAACATAAATCACCCCAAATGATTTAGAGCCATGTGAAAATCACTCTGCACACTCATTCTTCTCAAAAATGTGGTTTTACGATGTCACTGTGCCCTACCCTGTCATTATCAACTATTTCAGGTTAACTATTTCTCACTTTTCATAGCCCCACCTAGATGACTTGTATCTTTTTCTGTGGTCAGGAATCTGTCTTCTTGCTTTGGGCCTTTCCCACCCTGAGGCTTGAGGAATGTTAATCTAGCAAGTGTCCTCTGATTCAGGGATAATGCCCTCCACCTGGAATGTGTCCCGGGGCAGTGATAGTAAAGGCCTGAAATCTTACATCCAGTTCCAAGTTCTGGAACCTGCACTCTTTCTGCTCAGGTCTAAGGGCAAAGAAAAAGCCTGCATATATTTCACAAAATGGTCTTTATAATTTTTCACTCTACAGAGCCATCTCCCATGATGGCGTCTCGTGGGTGGCAGGGCTGGTGTTTTTGGCTGGCCATTTCTAGCTGTGGCGTGCATGTGGCCTCCGGTGGGGGAACATGGCGGCTGAGCTACACAGAGCCACAGCAGCTTAGATAGTCAGCTTGACCAGCAACCATTTTAAATAATTACTTCAACAATTTGTAATTGGTATAATTATTACTTTGTTATCTTCTGCTGTTCAATACTGCTGAATGCAACATAGGACAGAATAGAAGCTCTTCTCTGGCAGCATGTTCATGGCAGACCTAGCATTCAGTATGTCTTTCCCTTTATTCAAAGAGTACATATGGTAAAGAATGAAATGTAAATTTATCTATGCCAGTGTTAGAAATATGATCATAAAAGCCAGGCATAATGGTGTATACCTTTTAACCCCAGCACTCAGGAGGCAGAGGCAGGAGGATTTCTGTGAGTTCAAGGAAAGCCTGTTCTATATTATGACTTCTAATGAGAGAACTGAGACAGGCTGATTCCATGACAGGCTTCAATTTGGCAATTCAGGAGACTAGGCCTAGATCTTTGTTTCCCAGAGCTGGGCAAGTTCAGGCAAGTCAGTTATTGAACAAAAAAACCCAGTCCTTGGGCACCCAATCAGAAGCTGCCCCACCACCTGGCCTGAGGCAAGGGCAATAGGTCAGCAACAGCTTCCAGCACCCCCTTTCCCCCACCCCCCAACACCGAGAAATGGTTCTGGAATGGTTCTTGGATATAGAGCCAAGAAATTTAGATAAAGGTCATCTACCCATCCCTGGAATTCCCCTACTGTACTTTAAATTGGGCCTTTGAGTTCACTTGGACATCTCCATCTTTGTGGTAAATGGTAGACCCCAGTATGCTGGACTTATGCAAAATAAAACACTTTTTGCTTTTGTATACTATTTGAGTTTGGGGTATCATTCTTTGGCAAATCACGGACTCTTATACTAAGGCAGTTAGAACTACATAGTAAGATCCTGTCTCAAAAAACCCAAAACCAATAAAAACAAAGCAATGTGATCATGCTGGAAGTGGTGGTGCATGCCTTTGATCTCAGCACTTGGGATGTAGAGGTAGATTGATCTCTGAGTTCTAGGCCAGCCTGATCTATAGAGGAAGTTCCAGGACAGCCAGGGCTACACAGTGGAGCACTGTCTTCAAAACAAAACAAAACAAAAACCAATCCCTCCAAAACAAACAAAAAAAGAAAAGTGAGCATTTCAGTGAGCATCATATGTTATTTGCCCTTCCAGTGGCACGTGTGTGTGTGTGTGTGTGTGTGTGTGTGTGTGTGTGTGTGTATTCCAGAAAGGGTATTTTTGACAACACTGATAATCAATTTGTTGCTTCATTCCTTTCTCTCTGAAAACCCACCACCTGTAATCTGGCAAGGACCTGTTGTCTATTTTATTTCAGAACTTTGTTCTTGGATTTTCTTTGTGTTCAAAGTGGTCTTGCTATGTAGCCCAAGGTGGTCCAAGCTTGTTATCCTCATGTCTTGGAGTCTTGAATGCTGGGATGACAGGTGTATACTGCCGTGGCTAGCATTCATAGGACATTTAAACTAAAAGATTGCACTGTCCTAAGGAATGAGGTATCTGCTACTGCTATAGTTAGTGATTTACAGACAAGTGGTACTAATGTATTTGGAGGCTGGGAATAGAACTCAATAGAGAGCTTTCCTGGACTGCATAAAGCCTGCTTTCAGTTCCCAACACTAGGTGTGGTAGTGCTTGTCTATAATTCTACCCTGAGAAGGTAGAAGCAGAAGGATCCAAGAGAGAAGTTCAAGGTTATCCTTAGTTACATAGGCAATTCAAAGCCACCCTCAACTACATGTGATCCTGTCTCAAAACCAAAACTAACCACAAAAATAAAAGCCAAATGATGTCACAATTCCCTTTTGACCCTAAATGCTACTGTGTGAAAATTGCAAGTGTGGACTTCCTCTGTAGTATAATTGTGGCCTTCCTATGAGCACTGTAGAAGTACTCAACAATACCTTCTGTTAACCAAGGGTGATATGCCCTTCCAAGATATAGTGCCCTGACCCACGGGAGCAGTGAACTGGGACTGGGGGACCACCTGAAGGAGAGAACTGGGAGACAAGGGGCACGAAGAATGGACAGCAAGTCAAGAAGTCTGATCAAGCTGTCAAATTTTTATTGTTCCCTCACCAGGTTATATACACATAGAATCAGGATATGGGGTAGGGAAGTGACATAGGGTCTCTTTGTTTTAGGTGTTCTCAGGGACAGGATGTTGGCTGGGTAAAAAGTTCAGCAGAAGCCGGGCGGTGGTGGCGCACGCCTTTAATCCCAGCACTTGGGAGGCAGAGGCAGGAGGATTTCTGAGTTCGAGGCCAGCCTGGTCTACTGAGTGAGTTCCAGGACAGCCAAGGCTATACAGAGAAACCCTGTCTCAAAAAAAAAAAAAAAAAAAAAAAAAGTTCAGCAGAAGGAACAGAGCAGAACAGGTTTGCTAGGTACCTGTCCATAAGCTCTATGGTCATTTGTTTTTAACTAAGCTAGTACTTTCCCACCAAGGCGACCTGTCCACAAGATCTATAGCTACTTGTTCTTAACTGGGCTACCTATCCACAAGATCTATAACTATTTGTTCTTAACTGGGTTAGTACTTTCCCACAGAGGCCAAGACTTTGTGCCAGTAAGCACATATGGCTGACAAAGCAGTTAACTGTAGCCGCCTGGGGGACCTTGGCCTCTGACCGCTTCTGGTGAGAAAACATGATGGTCCAGGTAATGCCGCAGCTTTTCAAAATATCACTCGTTTCAGGTGGCGCACCAATTTGGGGAAAATATTCACTAGAAATTTAAGGTTATTCACCTGAGAGTTGTAGTTATATTTTTTTATTTTTAAAAAAGTGAGTGAGTAGTGCTGAGACAAGTCACGTGACTCCAGCGTGGGAACTCTGAAACAAAGAAACTGCCTGTAGGCAGGCCCCTGCTGTGAGAAACTACAGGCTACTCTAGGAAGAACCAAATAGATAAAAGTATAAATCAGTTGTGTAAAGATAATATAAGATATATTGCTTTAATATGCCTCATAATTTTCAAAATGAGTATGATTATATGTTTTGTTGTTATATTTTTCCTCTGGAAAAAAGGGTCAATATAAAGAGTTTTCTGGTTACTGGCTCAAAGATATGCTGATTTGTATATTACAGAATATACAGCCTTGGTGAATAAATCTTGTAAGGCAAGTTGAACCAACCTGCTTAAACTCTTGATGTCCTGTACTTACAGCTGGATCTAGTTCAGATACACAATCTTTGGTGTGGCCCCCCTATTTATTCTTCCCCCATTTCAGATAACCCCAAGGGGCTGATTAATCTCTTTGAGACTGTTTTAGTGTTCTTCAGGACTGAAGAGCAAGAGAAGATAAGGCAGGAAGCCAGAGAGTATGTTCCCTCAGACATAGGAGCACCTAAAAGCCTACCACCAGACTCCATTGGCAGGTCTCAAGGGGGCTGAGATCAGATGAGTCGCCCACAGAGGCTCATGAAAGCATTCTGTCAGTACACACTGCGGCCTTTATAGACCAGGCTAGTGGATATCATGAAAAAGCTTCAGAGGCTAGAGGGACTGCAGGATAAGTCATTAAGAGGATTTAATGTAGGTTGTTGCGGAAGTCTACCATAATAGGGAGACAAAGAAAGAGCAGAGAAAGAGAAAAAAGAGAGAAATAGAAAGGCGACAGGAAAGGAATTTATAGAGAATCTTGGCTACAGTAGTTAGAAAAAGCAGAGAATGGAGACTCCAATCAAAGAGAGACAGAAAACTCCCTGAAAAGGACCAGTGTGCACATTGCAAGTAGAGGAGCCCCTGGGATCTAGAGTGCCCTAACATATGGAAGCTGGGGGCAAGAAATCCCAAGCCTTGGAAAGATTGGGGTAGATGGGGTTTGGACCCCCTCCCTGAGTCCAAGGTAACCTTGAAAGTGGAAGGGAAACCCATTTAACTCTTGGTGGACACAGGGGCTCAACACTTGGTCCTCCTCCAAGCCAATAGCCCCATTACCAAGATCTTGGTTCCAAGGGGCCACTGCCACCAAAATGTATTCATGGACTACCGGAAGAACAGTGGACCTAGGGATGGGCCAGGTATCCCATACATTTATGGTCATACCAGACTGTTCCTACCCTCTGGTGGGGCGAGACTTACTCTTCAAGATGGGGGCCCAGATACACTTCCTGCTCGATGGGCTGCAACTGGCCCAAAAGGAGAACCCATGGGTGGAGGAATGACTTCTCCTACTAACCCTGCCAAGAGCCACGGCAACCCGCTTTACAGACGGGAGCAGTTTTCTCCATGCTGGTCAGAGACGAGTGAGTACTGCTGTGGTAGATGGCACAAATGTCATCTGGGTTGAACTTCTACCACCCTGGGCATACTGGTGAAGAAAGCAGCCTTGGAACTTGGGGCCGGCAAGATAATTAACATCTACATGGATAGCAGGTATGCTTTTGCCACAATCCATGTCCACAGGGCTATACACCAAAAGAGAGGACTGCTCACATCAGAGGAAATCTTGAGTTTCTTGGACGCCCTAATGAAGCCGACAACTGTGAGTACTATTCATTGCCCAAGACACCAGAAGGGAAAAGACTCAGTGGCCAGAGACAATAACCAGGCAGATCAAGTGAAAAGTGACTATGCAGGAGCCTATCCTGGTTATAGACTCTGCTGGGGAATGGAACTAGATTAAGACATGGTCTCACTTAAAACATATAAAAAAAGAAAAGACTCAGATTGCTAGCCACCCTACCAACTATTACTTAGAGAAGAAAGGGCAATGGCACACACAAGAAGGGAGAACTATACTCCCCAGAAAGCAAGCAAAAGACTTACTAGGCCAAATGCACAGATGAACTCATTTGAGAGATAAGTGCATCCAAGCAGTCAAGGGATCTAAGGTATATATAATAAACCTAAGGTTTTGGGCCAGAGAGATAGTAAAATAGTGTAAGGTATGCCAGCAAGCAAATGCTTATACAGTAAATGCTTATGCAGCCAAGAGTAAACAGGGCAAAATACCTAGGGAAGGACAGCCTAGAGTATATTGAGAGGCCAATTTTGCAGAAGTTAAGCCAGGAAAATATGGATACCCTCTAGTATTTGTAGATACTATCTCTAGATGGGTTGGGGCTTTCCCCACCAAGCAGGAAACAGCTACTGTGAAGCCAAGAAGATATTAGAAGAAATCTTCCTGAGGCTTCAAGTGCTTGAGGTAATTGGATCAGATAGCAGTTGTGCTTTTGTTTCTAAGGTAAGTCAGGGATTGTCAGAGAGAGATACTGGGGACTAATTAGAAGATCCATTGTTCATACTGTCCCCAGAACTCAGGACAGGTAGAAAGAATGAACAGAACCCTAAAAAGAGACCTTAACTAAGTTGTCCCCCTTGTCCTGGCCCTTTTCCTGGCCCACTCTGTTGGACCGTGGCCTGCATGGGCACTTATGGGTCCTGTTGGGTTGAATTGTGAGTCCTATATCTGCTGTGCCTCAGGGAGGCCGAGGCACAGGAATTTGACTATGTTCACTCCAGGCCAGTGCTGGGTGGAGGTCGAGGTGTGGAAAGCCTTGGGACTTTGCTCTGGGAGTAAGAGAACAAAGTCTGAGGTCCCTCAGGAGTCAAAGCTCTTGGGTTGGGGGTCCTTGGGCCAGGAGGTGGCTGGGAACCGACTGGTCTCAGCCCTTGGGCTCTCATGTGCCACTGAGAGGCCACAGAAAGGCTGAGACTGAGTGGGGGGGGTGGCATATAGGCTGGATCGACTTGCAACTGAAAGGGTTGAGGGGGAGAAGCTCCAGTTGCATCCTGTGGGGAATGAGACTCTTGGCTGGGTTATGGCTGGCTTGGTTAGCTTACTTGAGTTGCTGGCCTTCTTGGCTCGAACGTAGAGAAGTCATCAGCGGGAGATTAGACAGTGGCTTGGTAGTTGAAGACCTTCTCCACAGTTCCCCACAGTGGGCCTCAAAGAAGAGAAGTAGTCCATGATCTTAAAATGTTTATTGTCATGGTGGAAAATGGATGAGGCTATACTCCATATTCTCACGGCGGGCCTCCTTTTGCAAGGAGGAGGGTCTGGGGAGGAATGCTTAATTGGCTACACCCTCTGGCCTTTAGGTATCTCATGAATATGGAGAGCTCTCGAGGCTCTGTGGCCTGTGTCATGCCCTCTACCTGTGCTAGGTGACCAATGGCCACAGACCTCTCTGTGAGGGCTATAGCTATGTGAAAGGAGCCAGGGGCCCAGGAGCAAGGCCAAACTCCTACCATCCCTGGAGGGTCTCTGGGGTTCAAGGCCTACTTACTCCACCAGGTACCCAGCTGCCTCTCACAGCCTGCCGCCCCACACACTCCCTTGACCCTGTCTCTTGATGCCTCCCCCCCCCCCAGAAGTGACTTTTCAGGCTGATAAGAATCTTATGGCTTGATTGTAAGATTTCCAGATCAGCCACCAGGTATTGTGGCCTACACTTAGTGCCTTGTATAACGCAGGTACCCCAGAGGTTCTACACAAGTAAGCAAAGTGGAAAAGGCTGTTTCTGGTGCTGTTGACCATCCTGACCTCCGTTGAAGTGGATGGAGTAACTGGGTTCATATAATTCAAACCAGCACCTGCACCTGATGCCAACTGGAGAGATGCCAGACACCTGAGCAACCCCCTCAAGCTCAAGAGTACCTGCTGTTCTACAAGGCCAAAGAAACCATTAGATGGCTATGGTGTACCTCCCTTCCTGTGCTGAACCTCAGCACCCCCCACAATCCTACAAAAGTGACTAGACCATTCAGGGGATAGGAGAAAGATAGTTAAGGATTCAGTGGCAAAGGTACAGGAGGGACTAGCCAAGAGAGAGAGAGAGAGCAAGCCCAAAGATGGTTTAAGTCTTGATTTAACAGCTAACTCCTCTTGGTTTACTACCTTGATTTCTTCATTGTTAGAACCACTGATAATTTTGTTCCTGCCTCTGACTTTTGGCCCTTGCGTTTTATTCTTTTTTTTTTTTTTTTTTAATTTGTTTACTGTATTTATATGAGTACACAATAGCTGCCTTCAGACAGACCAGAAGAGGGCATCAGATCCCATTACAGATGGTTGTGAGCCACCATGTGGTTGCTGGGAATTGAACTCAGGACCCCTGGAAGAGCAGTCAGTGCTCTTAACTGCTGAGCCATCTCTCCAGCCCCAGGCCCTTGCATTTTAAATCCACTTAGTTGCTTTTATCCAATAGCTTCAAGGTTAACTCATGCACAAAGAAAAGGAGGCAATGAAGAAGAAAATTCCACCAGACCCCTCCCCTCCTTGAAGAGAAAGGTCATAACACACTTAAGCACCCCGCCCCTCCAGAAGGCAGAGGCTAATTAACACTCCTCAGACCACAGGGGGTGGGGACGGACCTGCAGGTTGGAGGGGTGGGCAAAGCATGTGGACAACAGATCATTGGCCACTAACAGACAAGGGAGGTCCTTGCCGCCTCATTCCCTAAAGACCAATCAGTTTAAAAAGTCACAGTGTTCTGCCAATCACATTGTGCCTAATGGCTATTGCACTAAGGACTGTATAAAAGCTCACTGAAGGAGGGCCATGGGGTCGCCTCTCCTTTTGGGATGCAGAATGGCCCCAGCATGCTGGAACATTAAAATTCCTCTTGCTCAGGGCGGTGGTGGCCCACGCCTTTAATCCCAGCACTTGGGAGGCAGAGGCAGGCGGATCTCTGAGTTCAAGGTCAGCCTGGTCTACAGAGTGAGTTCCAGGACAGCCAGGGCTACACAGAGAAATCCTGTCTCGAAAAAAAAAAAAAAATTCCTCTTGCTTTTTGCTGTGATTCTCATCTCTGTGTGGTTCACTCAGGGGGTCTCTGGTAAACTAAGACTCTGCTCACTAGAGTCCTACAATCTCACCTGGGGCAGGGAGGCGGGGCCTTTGCAACCTCCATTAACTACTCAGTGACTGTGGATTTTAAAGCAGCTGGAGGACACTAGGGTGGTTTTCTTCTCATGAGGCCAAGTCCTAACAAAGGAAACTGTGGGCTCACATGCTTCAGATCCGGGGGATGGTAAACTGTTCAGCACCCCACAGCACCCATTCCTGGAGAGACTGGAGATAAGAGCAGGGGCAACCGCCTGGTGGTGGTGGTGCATGCCTTTAATCCCAGCACTTGGGAGGCAGAGGCAGGTGGATTTCTGAGTTTGAGGCCAGCCTGGTCTACAGAGTGAGTTCCAGGACAGCCAGGACTACACAGAAAAACCCTGTCTCGAAAAACCAAAAAAAAAAAAAAAAAAAAAAAAAGAGCAGAACAGAGGCAACAAGCTATTTGGTGCATTAAAAATAGTTGGGGCTAGTGGGGTCTGGAGAGATGGCTCAGCAGTTTAGAGTACTGGCTGCTCTTTCAGAGGACCTGGGTTTACTTCCCAGTTTCCATGGTGGCTCACAACCATCTGCAACTCCAGTCTCAGGAGATCTCACCCCTCATTGGACCTGTATGGGTACTAGACACACGTGTGGTACACTATATACATGCAGATAGAGGACATGCATACACCTAACATCAATATATCAAAAAAAAAAAAAAAAGGCTGAGCTGGGGATGACTTAAATGGTTAGGGTGTTTGCCACAGAGCCTGACAATCTGAATATCTAAATTGAGACCCCAGGACAAGGAAGCGAGGTACATATTTTAGCTATCAAAGCAGACCTGGCCTTCAAGCTTTCCCAGAATCCCTCAATCCCTACCTGGCATACCCTGCCCCCAACCCTGAACTTTCCCCCAGAGGCTTTTCCCTATATAACCCAGACATTCCTTCTCTTCTTCTTCCTCCTCCTCCTCTTCCTCTTCCTCCATCTCCTTCTTCTTCCTCCTTCTCTTCCTCATCTGTCTTCGGGTATGTGTCCCTTCTCTTTCTCTTCCCCTACCCCCCATGGTGACTCCTCTGGCCTCAATCCTTGGGGCCAGTGAACCTGCCCAAGTGCGGCTTCCCAATAAACCTACCTTTAATATAATCTAGCTTGAATTGGCTCATTTCACTGGCGGCAGAGAAATAACCTATCAATAACCAGCTCCCATAAGTTGCCTTCTGACCTCTACACACTTACTCTGAAATATATTGAACACACATATTTAAAAATAGTTGTTGTGGCTGGCAGTGGTATGATCTCTGTGAGGTAAAAATGAAACTTAAGCCGGTGCTGGATGAAATACTTCTGACCAAGCCTCTTCCCTCCTCCCCACATAAAATCTGCACAATTGTTTCTTAAAGATTTATTTATTTATTTATTTATTTATTTTATGTCTATGAATACACCATTGCTCTCTTCAGACACACCGGAAGAGGGCATCAGATCCCATTACAGATGGTTGTGAGCCACCCTGTGGTTGCTGGGATTAGAACTCAGGACCTCTAGAAGAGCAGTCGGTGCTCTTAACCACTGAGCCATCTCTCCAGCCCCCAAGCCTCTTTTTTGTTTTGTTTTGTTTTGTTTTGTTTTGTTTTGTTTTGTTTTGTTTTGTTTTGTTTTTGAAGACAGTTTCTCTGCGTAACAGCCCTGGCTGTCCTGGAACTCACTTTGTAGTCCAGGCCAGCTTGAATTCACAGAGGTCCTCTGTCTTCTGAGTGCGAGGGTTAAAGACATTTTTCTTACATATTTAAACACAATAGAACTTTTGAAATCATCACAACAAAACTTCAAGAGTGGCTACTTCGGAGCAAAGTGCATCCTACTCACACTCACCTGTGACCTTACCATAAGAATGGGTTCTATTGACGAGCTCCTAGGGAGGAAGGATTTGTAATAAACAAAAGCTTCTATTGACTGAGAGGATTGCTCAGGATTTGGGGGGTAATTCAGGTGAAGCCTGGCTTCATAGAATAGCAAAAGATCCCCAGGTATTAATTAACACTTCCATTCATGGGCTTTTGGATGGTAAAACAGGCCTGCAGCAGCACTTTCAAGGAAGAGCAAAGCCTCTGTGTTTGACCATTCTGATTTCTCTAGTGCTGTGAGCTGCACTTTCTACAGGCATGGTGGCAAACATCTTTAATCCCAGCATCTGGGGGGCAGAGGCAAGCAGATCTCTGTAAAGTCAAGGCCAGCCTGATCTAAGAGTGAGCTCCAGGACAGCCAGGACTTTGTCTCAAGAAAAAAACAGTGGCCGGGCGGTGGTGACCCACGCCTTTAATCCCAGCACTTGGGAGGCAGAGGCAGGCGGATTTCTGAGTTCGAGGCCAGCCTGGTCTACAGAGTGAGTTCCAGGACAGCCAGGGCTACACAGAGAAACCCTGTCTCAAACAAAACAAAACAAAACAAAACAAACAAAACAAAAAACAAAAAAAAAAAACAAAAAAAAAGAGAGAGAGAGAAACAGTGGTAGCTGAGTGTCTATAATTTTAGCACTTGAGACAAGAAGGCAAGGAGATCAAGAGTTCAAGGCCAGCCCAGGTTATATGAGACTTTGTTTGTATAAAAGCAATGCAAAAACAAAACAAAATCTCTGACAGGCACGTTGCTCCACGGTTGAGCATTGCCTGGCACACACAAGGCCATGGATTCAGTCACCAACACTGATAATAGCCAGGAATGGTGACACCTGTAATCCCAGCACTGAGAAAATGGAGTCAGGAGGATTGTTCTCAAGTCAAGGCCAGCCTGAGCTACAGAATGAGATTTTTTTCCCTAAATATCTCCATCCAATAATAATAATAAAACTGAAAGTAACTATTGTTAACATTTTTGTCTAAGCTCAACCCTACAGTTACCTGGCAATAGCCAGGTATGCCTGACTGACTATAAAAGGGGCTGCTCGCCCCCTCTGCTCTCTCTTGCTCTTGCCTTCTTGCTCCCCACTCCCTTCCCCCCTCTTTCTCCGCGTGCGCATGGCTGGCCTCTACTCCTCTATTTCTCTACTTATTCTCTCTCTCTCTCTCTCTCTCTCTCTCTCTCTCTCTCTCTCTCTCTCTGCCCCTACTACCCTCTTAACTCCCCTCCCCATGCCCTGAATAAACTCTATTCTATAGGGGAAGGGATGCCTCAGCATGAGCCTGTTGAGGCACCCCCTCCCCCATACCTGACCACACCTCCACCATATTCCCTCTCTCTTTATCTTTTTATAAACACATCAACTATATTCCATAGCTGAGCTATTACTTTAATGGCAGAAGATGTGGTTAGCATGTGAAAGGCTCATTCCTAGTAATGTGTTTATAAAAAGATAAAGAGATATGGGATATGTTCTGTGGGTGTGTGGTGAGGTATGGGGCAAGGGGATGTCTCAGAGGGCCCATGCCTAGGCATCCCTTCCCCCTGAGGGACCAGCCATACGGTATAGTATAGAATAGAGTTTATTCAGGGCATAGGGAGGGGAGTTAAGAGGGTAGTAGAGCCGGGGTTGGGGATTTAGCTCAGTGGTAGAGGGCTTGCCTAGCAAGCACAATGCCCTGCATTCGGTCCTCAGCTCTAAAAATAAAATAAAATAAAATAAAGAGGGTAGTAAAGGCAAAGAAAGGCAGAGAGAGAGAGAGAGTAGAGAAGTAGAGGTCGCCATGAACGTGAAGAGAGGGGGAAGAGAAAGAGAAAGGGGTGAGGGGACAAAGAGATCAAGAGAGAGCAAGAGGCCGGGCGGTGGTGGCGCACGCCTTTAATCCCAGCACTTGGGAGGCAGAGGCAGGCGGATTTCTGAGTTTGAGGCCAGCCTGGTCTACAGAGTGAGTTCCAGGACAGCCAGGCTATACAGAGAAACCCTGTCTCGAAAAACCAAAAAAAAAAAAAAAAAAAAAAAAAAAAAAAAAAAAAAAAAAAAGAGAGAGAGAGCAAGAGTGCAAAAAGAGAGGAGAGGACAAGCAGCCCCTTTTATAGTGAGCCAGGTCTACCTGGCTATTGCCAGGTAACTGTGGGGAGGAGCATATCTGGCTGTTGCCAGGTAACTGTGGGGGTGGAGTTTAGACAGAATGCTAACACCTAGGACCAATAAACACACAACTACAAGTGTGTCCTATGGCATAACATATTATCCAGCCAAAGAGTCTCTAGTACTCCATTCTCTGGCTTACAAGATAGGTGGACTTTGTCTTGCCTTTCTAAAACCTGACTTGTCATGACTCCTCAGCAAAGAACATCCAGTTCAGTCAGTAAGGAAACGCAGACCTTTGCCTATGCCCTCACTCCCCTTCTGTTTGTTTGTTTGTTTGTTTGTTTGTGTTTTTCGAGTCAAGGTTTCTCTGTGTAGTCCTGGCTGACCTGGAACTCACTCTGTAGACCAGGCTGGCCTCGAACTCAGAAATTCTCCTGCCTCTGCCTCCCAAGTGCTGGGATTAAAGGCGTGCGCCACCACTGCCCGCCGCTCACTCCCCTTCTCCATCACCTCATCCCACAACTGTTTTCTCCTCCATGGAGCATTGTGGGCTGAGTGCTCAGTACTCTGCCTTCCCTGGATTTACAACCCACAAATTATCTTCATCTCCAGTGTGTGTGTGTGTGTGTGTGTGTGTGTGTGTGTGTACATGCATGTGTATGGAGTGTGTGCATGTGTATGTGCCTGTGTTTGTATTTGCCTGTGTGTGGGAGTATATGTGTGTCTGCATGCTTGTGAGTGTGTCAGTCAAAGCTCCTAGAGTTGTACCACATGTCATGGTATCTATCATGTGAATGAGCATAGGTTAAAATCTGAATAGACTGAGATGATTAGAGACAAAAAGTACTTCAGAGACCTTTTAGTTCAGCCAGATTTTACAGTCGAGTTAACAAGACTCAGCCATCTTAAGTGGCAATCTTCCTCTGAGCTGTCACACGGCTTTGTACATCCTGTGCAGTGTTTATTGCTCTCCAGTGTGTTTTAATGCTCTTTCTACTTGCTCTACCGGTCTATAGGCTTTCATAGGTCACTTCTCATTGACTGGCTTCTTGAGTGGCCTGGTTTCCTAAGTCTCTGTCTTGGGTCAGCTAATCTGCCTTCCATCCCCACAATGTCAGTGACGTGCCCTGTATCTTGTGTCCAGTCATGACAGGTGACACTTCTACCTGAATGTCCTGCAGATTCTCAGATTCATTTATTGTCTTTGACCCCTCTCTCATCCGTTTCTACCCAAGTGGTCACTAGGTAACTAACATTCACTTACTTCGAACATACCACAAGATCGATCCCCTTTTGTACCCACTGCTGGTGAGTTCAGAACTCATATCACAATGACAGACATACCTTCTTCCCTCACTCTAAGTTTCTTTTTCTACTGTCTCACTATCAAAGTAGTTACCAAAGTAATCTTGTGCCAGAATTAATCTAAAAAGGCAATAAGTTAGCTTTAAACTCACCTTTGGTTCTCTATGAGCTATGATTAACATGTAAACTCCTAGAGCTGGTGAGGAAGACTGGCCCAACAAGAGTGTGGTAGTTTGAATATTCACCTCCTGCTGCCTGCAGATCAGGTTGTAGAACTCTTGTCTCCTCCAGCACCATGTCTACCTGCTTGCCTCCATTTTTCCCACCGTGACAATAATGGACTGAACTTCTGATACTGTAAGCCAACCCAAATAAATATTTTCCTTTATAAGAGTTACCGTGGTCATGGTGTCTCTTCACAGCAATAGGTACCCTAAGACAAAAAAATAAGTGTCAGTTGATGGAACAAGGTGGCAGGTTCAGACAAATCCCACCATGTGACAGGTCTCACATGGCAGCTTTATTAAAAGGGAGAGGTAAGAGGGACACAGGCTGCCTCGGGGGGGGGGGGGGGGATATACAGCAGGCAACAATGGGACTGTGTCTCCTGTTCCTGGGTTGTCTGATGACCCACCATCTCCAGGTGGGACTGGACTTGGAGGTTGCCTTATTGCCAACATTAGCAGGCAAGCATCTCCACTGCCCTGCCCTCAGGGACCTAGTGATGGCAGGATAAGTAATCACTAGAAGCCAAGATGTGACACACTTCCACTGTTGCCATGAGTCACACGCCTTCCCAATGCACATGCTCTATATCCTCTTATTAAAAGCCAGTGCCTTGGGCCAGAGTGAGCAGGGCCAGAGCAAGAGGGAGAAGAAAAGGAAAAAACAAACAAACAGTCAGGGCCTCCTCTCACATCCTTATTTTTCCATCCACCCTCACTCAGGAACAGCCTCTGCTTGCTATCCTGTCCCAGTAAATCTCCCATGAGCGATTTGTCACATTGAGTGACTTTGTGGCATCTTGTTGTTTAAATCATAACAGTAAGGCCCTGGGTTCAGTTCCCAGCACAGCAACTGAAAGGACAATATAAACCCCATATGTCCCTATTTAAAGACCCCATTTGTCTCCATTTTGAGGACCAGGCCTGATTTTTAAAAAGTCCGTGCCGGGCGGTGGTGGCACACGCCTTTAATCCCAGCACTTGGGAGGCAGAGGCAGGCGGATTTCTGAGTTTGAGGCCAGCCTGGTCTACAGAGTGAGTTCCAGGACAGCCAGGACTACCCAGAGAAACCCTGTCTCGGAAAAAAAAAAAAAAAAAAAAAAAGCCCGTAAGGCACCAGCTTCAGGAATAGACCATAAGTCCCAGAAACTAGGTCATAAGATACCAGCTCTAAGGACAGATCATAAAATCCAGAACAAGATCATAAAAACCTCTCCCAAAGAACAGCCTGGGGATAAGCATGGAGATGGGGAAATACCTTATCTCAGGATGGGCCATCTGTGCTGGCCAGCCCTATTTCATCACAGAGTTGGATGCTCGTGACATAGGAGTGTAGATCACTGATCACCTGTGACCTGCACGCACCCACCAATGAAATTTTAGATTACCTAATCTTTCTCGAGAGTTCCCCCACCCCACCCCGTTCCCTATAAGAAGGCCTGCATACCTTTATTTGGAGTCGACATTTCAAAGAATGGTTGATCCCTGAATGCTGGCTGTTTCTGCAGAATAAATACTCTTTGTCTTTGCATACTATCTGAGTCTGGGGTCTTCTTTCCATGGTTTTTTGGACTCTTACACAACAAAGCAAATAATAGGTACATAACCACTGTATAATAATATCAACAAATACTATAAATAATGGAATGCAAAACTTTTAAGAGAAAAGCCAATAACCCAGTGGTTGAATTAAGCTCCCAGGAGGTGTTTTGTTTAAGAGACATTGTCTCCTGTAGCCTTAGCTAACCTGGGACTCATAGTCATCTGATCTGTCTTCCTCTGCTTCCTGAGAGCTGGGAATCAAAGGTGTGTATCACCATTCCTGGAGGTGACTATCCATTGTCACTCAATCACTATGTAAACATAGACTACGGTATGTCTGTATGTGGGTATGTGCATTAGGGCACATTAGTGCATGTGCCCAAAGGTAAGGAGAGTGAGTCAGGTCCCCTATCCTGAGGAATGGATGGTTGTGAGCCTCTGGAAAAAGCTGTGACTCCTTTGCAAGAACAAGAGCCTCTCAACCACAGAGCCCTCTCTCCAGCTCTGATATGACTGTTTAAAGGGTTAATTCACAGAATTCACTATGCCTGACAGTCTTTTCAGATCCCCTGTAATTTGGAGAAATGCAAACAACCTAATGCAAAAATAAAACAAACAAACAAAACTTCCCAGAAAAAAAGGACCAAAACTAGAGGCTGGAGATGTTTTCATGGTAGGACATTTACTTAGAACATACAAGGTCCTAGGTTTTACTACCACCCTCTCAGGAGGATACACTTGTTTGCCCTGATTTGACTATTAGACTACTGAAACCATGTGTAGGCACTGTATTTTAAATCTATTTTTATTAAGTTCTTACGTCTCTACCTCCCTTCCAATCCTTATTCACCCTAATCCCTTCCAACTTCCAACCCCACAACACTAGGTAGGAGAGAAAGAAGGTTAGAAGGAAAAGGAGGTGTAGACCTTTATATGCTACTTCCTGCTGATAGGGGCATTGGGTCCTTGGGGCAAGTCCAGGCTTTGTTGTTAGGATAACTCCAACTTCTCTCTGCGCATGAACTTGACAAACTGAAATAACAGCAACCAAGAGGATATAGGGAAGAACAGCCTCCTTCCTCTTTGGTGTGCCTCTGGCTCTCTCAGGGTTCTGCATTTATACCCTCCAGAGTCCCCAGAACTAAACTATTTGCAGCTGGCAGAGATCACTCCCCTGCTAGTGTACAAGGCAAACCATAAACACCAGCTGTGAAGCAGCCTCTTATTCCACACCTGGAATTAAAACAAAAACACGTCCACATAACATAACTGTGTTTTTAAAGAAACCACGATTCTCACTACAACCATGGTCCCCAAGAATGTGCCATTTCCACTGGAACCTCATGTTCAGAGAAGGAAGAGGCCAGAACCTGTCATTAGTAGAGAAAGAACTTGATTCCCAATAATAGTTCACATGGTTCTAACACCTTACCAGGCCACTTGGCAGGAGAGGCTAGAGCAGAGACAATGATGGATCAAAGTGGGTGGACCACTTTATTATGTACACCTCTTAACCTCTATTTAAACCTAAACCTTGTGTCAGATCCCCAAATGTGGACTTGGGAAAGGCCACTGAATCTCTCTATTTGCTTATCTTCCCAATGTGTGTACTTTAAATAAATCTCCTTTCTCTGTTTTTGGAGTATTGAGCATAGGAGGACAAGCCAGGCTTGTATAGCTTTCAGGACCCAGGCTTTGACCGTAACAATTCTGGCAACACTTTCTCCAACCAGGTCCTACCTGCTTCCTAGTTTCTGCCAAATTATGAATCTATCAGTGGATTAACCCACTGAGTAGATGACTCTTCACAACAGTTGCTTCCCCAGAGCCCTACCTCTGAACATTGCAACAGGGACCAAACCCCAACATAGAAGTCAAAAAAAAAAAAAAAAAAAAAAAAAAACCAACAGTGCACAGGAATATTACCAGGTATATACATCCATAAAAACCATTGCCATTGTTTCAGGGTCCCCAGTACATTGTTTCATTAAAAAGTACATAGGGCCAAACCTTAAGAAGTTCCTGATAAATAAAAATCACTAAAGCCCACAGTTTTGAATTAAGCTTCTGCACTAGGATCCAACACACCAAACTAAAGCCACTCATGCCCAAATTTCATGTCACTAGGCTCAAACCAAGACCTTTGTCTGTCCTTGAAAGAAATCAGAATGAGAGCAACAACAGGCAACTTTCTCAAGCAGGCCAGCTTCAGTTGGAATAATCCCTCTGGCCTTAGTCTTAACACACACAGCCTTTGCTGTAACTTGCTATTAGCCTCCAGTGTGGTGGTTTGAATATGCTTGGCCCATGGGAAGTGGCGCTATGAGGAGGTGTGGCCTTTTGGAATAGGTGTGGCCTTGTTGGAGGAAGTGTGTCATTGTGTAAGTAGGTTTTGAGGGCTCCTATGTTCAAGCTTCACCCAGTGTGAAAAGGGAGCTCCTCCTGGCTGCCTGCAGAAGAGACAGTCCTCTGCTGGCTGCCTTCAGATCAAGATGTAGAAGTCTTAGCTCCTTCTTCAGCATCATGTCTGCCTGGATGCTGTCATGCTTTCCACCATGATGACATAAGCCAGCCCCAATTTAATGTTGTCTTTTATAAGAGTTGCTTTGGTCATGGTGTCTCTTTACAGCAATAAAACCCAAATTCAGATGGTCAGCCAGTTATTTTTTTCTGCTGTTCTTGTCCCTGCCTTACTAGGAAATTAATTTTGAGGTAACAAATTTCCTCTTTTGTTTGTGTTTACCTCATCCTTTCCTGTTTATATAACTTGCCTATTCTGGTTAGTTAACTGGATCATTTACTCTTTTTTCTGGAATAGTTATTACCCAATTCTAGAATTAAAAGTGAAGTCAATCTTTAAATAATTAGAATATTGTTGTGTTGTTGACACAGGGCCTATGTATTCCAAACTAGCCTTAAACTCACCGTGTACCACATGTGGCCTGACACTTTTTCTCCTTTTGTGCCCACTTCATTACTGCTGGATTCCAAGAGGTGTAATGCTACCAAGCTTAAGAGTGTGGTTCTCTTTGACACACCCTTGATATCTCTCTCTCTCTCTCTCTCTCTCTCTCTCTCTCTCTCTCTCTCTCTCTCTCTGGACTAAGTATATTTTACTCTTTTCACATTTATGTGTGACAGTATGCATGGTTTCCTGGTAACTAGGGAAACCACCCAGGCATCGTTGTTCAGAATGTTTTACAGGTTTGTTGCTGTTTTTTAAACTTATTTCTGTCTTATGTGGATGGGTAGTTTTTGCTTGTGTGCATGTCTGTGTACCATGTGTATCCAGTGCCTGAAGAGGCCAGAGAAGAGCATGGGATCCTGTGGAACTGGAGTTACAGACGGCTGTGAGCTGTCATGTGGGTTCTGGGAACCCAGCCCAGGTCCTCTGCAAGAGGGTGCTCCTAACTACTGAGCCATCTCTTCAGTCCCAGTGTTTAGAATTGTATTAGAATTTAACTATATAAACAGGATATATATTTTTTGCTTTGTTTGAAGGGTGTGCGTGTGTGTGTTATGTATGTGGTATACACACTCATGTATGCATGCAGGTGCACACACCCATGTGCACTCATGGAGACCCATTAAGAAAGTCAGATCCCATCTTTATCATTGTACATCTTATTCTCTGGTCTCTCACTGAGCCTAGAGTAGGGCTGGGGTTAGAAGCTCCAACAAGCTTTATTCTGTGGGTCTTACAGCCCTGGGATTACAGAAATGAGCATGGCCATGCACACATTTTTACCTGAATTCTGGGCATTTGAGTATGGGTCTTTAAGCTTGCACATCAAGTGCTCATACCTGCTGAGCCATCATCACAGCCCCAAGATTAATTTTGTGATGATCCATTTGTCTCCAGTTCCTGACACCAGACCTCACTTTGCTCGTGTTTCAGGAAACACTGAGGAGCCAGGTGTCGTAATACAGTCCTTTGCGAAGGTATGGAAGTATTCTAAATCTAAAGCTATCCTTTTCTTTCACTGTTTGGAAATCTGAATATTGAAACAATGGACCTCAGGGCCAGCAAGGTGCATCAGTGGACAGCAGTGCTTATACACAGCCTGAGTATCCACATTTGACCTTATAACCCACTGCAAATGGAGAAAAACAACTCCTGGAAACTGACCTCTGACCTGCCACACATATGCACACACTCACACGATAATCATTTAATTAGTAAATTAATTAAAACAATAGGTTCCACAAAATTACAACTTCCCCAGTAGGCTCATACTGGGAGAAGGAAAAATCTGGGACCCTGGTGCTAGCCAGAAGAGAGACTTGTCTCCTATAAATAAATTTTATGTCAAAGTTCTGTCAACATCTTAGATCACCTTGCAGGAGAAGCCTGGACCAGAGACAGAGATAAAGGCAGGGTTGTCATGATCAGGATGGCTTAGGTATGCACATCCCTGACCTCTATATAACTCTAAGTCACGTCAGGAAACCTGAAGGTGAGCTTCAGGGTGCTTGTGGGAGGTGGGTAGGCACCTGGACACTTAGTTTCCATTTTCCCAATACAGCCTCCTTGACTGCATTTTCCTTTTCTGCTTCTCAGCACAATTTATTTAATTATCCTGTCGGGGACTGGTGGCCATAAGAAAGAACACACATGTTTAAGTGTATTTATTCTTGACCATAAATAACCAAAATAACAATAGGAATTGTTGGGGTCCTAGTATCCAGCAGCCCTAACAAGCCAGGCTTGGCCACCAGGCCTCTCATCACTGGAGAGCCAGGTTAGAGATGTTTGAGACCACAGCCAGTTTTTTTATGTGTTCCAGAAACTCAGTGTGTGTGTGTGTGGGGGGGGGGGGGGGGGTGTCTGGGTGTGTGTGTCTCGGTGCACATGTGTGCAAGGGTATCCGCCTGGGTGTCAGGACAGCTCAGTCTGTCCTCTCCTTTTATTATGTGGGTTTGGGAATCAAACTCCGGTCATCAGGCTTCGCACCTCAGTCTTCTTTTCTTCTTTCCTTCCTTCCTTCCTTCCTTCTTTCCTTCCTTCCTTCCTTCCTTCCTTCCTTCCTTCCTTCCTGTCTGTTCATTTGCTCATTCCTTAGTTCTTTCCTTTCTTCCCTCCCTCCCTCTCTCTACCTTTCTCCTTTTTTTTTTCCCCAATGTTTTTATTTCTCTATTTTATGTGTAAGGGTGTTTTGCTTGTTTGTGTCTGTGTACTATGTACGTGATGCAGTGCCCAGGGAGACCAGAAGAGGGCAATAGAAACCCGGGAATTGGAGTTAGACAGTTGTGAGCCGCCACGTGGGTGCTTGGAATCAAACTTGTGTGCTCTGGAAGACCAGTTAGTGTTCCTAACTGCTGTGCCCTCTCTGCAGTCGTCCCAACCCCCTACTTTTTAGATAGAATCTTACTGTATAGATCTAGCTAGCCTAGAACTCCACTGTGTAGATCAGGCTGGCCTCATAGTTTCCTTGCCTCTGCTTTTTTTTTTTTTTTTTTTTTTTTTTTTTTTTGGTTTTTTTTTTTCGAGACAGGGTTTCTCTGTGTAGTCCTGGCTGTCCTGGAACTCACTTTGTAGACCAGGCTGGCCTCGAACTCAGAAATCCACCTGCCTCTGCCTCCCAAGTGCTGGGATTAAAGGCGTGCGCCACCACCGCCCGGCCGTCAGGAGTATTCTTAATATGCAAATGTAAAATATAAAATTTGTATTACGGTTATGATGCATGTAAATATTGAATGTTCATCTTTGTCAGAAATCTTTATTTTAAATTTTCTTTTCATATTGAGAAGTAACAAGACACGTAATCTCTACAACCCGTGACACTGAGGATCAGGTCCGAAGGAAACCCCAAGAGGCCATGTGGAATGTTCAGAAATGACAGGCTTGGCTCAGCTCGAGCTGAGAGCCTACAGCCAGCATTTCTCAGGAAACGTCCAAATGGGTTTCTGCCTGCTAGGAAGGGCCACCTCCCTTTCTATATGTGTATCTGTAGCTACACATCAGAGTCCATGCTAGCCTCCCAGCCCACTCAGTCCCTGTTAACACTCTGGCCCTTCTTACCTCTTCATTTACCCTAAATCCAGGCTGCTCAGTACATGGGCTCCCTCCCTCTAGCTCTTCCCCTCCCCCTCCCCTCCCTTCCTCCTCCCCTTCCCCCTCCTCCTCCTCCTTCCCCCTCCTCCTTCCCCCTCCTCCCTCTCCCCCTCCCCCTCATCTTCTCCCCTCTCCCTCTCCTCCCCCTCCCCCTCCTCCCACTCCTCTTCCTCCTCCTCCTCACCCAGATGATTTTTCCACACCTGCTTCCCGACCCCTGGCCCCATGTCCACTCTGTTTCTTTTTCTTGCTCTTCTGGACTTATCCAGATTCCTCTAGCTGTTCTCGCTCTCTCTCTCCCTCTTTCTCTCCCACAATAAAATCCTTCCTGTAAATCAAGGAGTGGCCCTTTCTTCACTGTGCCTTCTCTTACACAGTGTAAGCTTATTCTGTGTGCCATAGAAAAGCATCTTCTGTATGAAGACTTAAAAAAAAAAAACTGATATGTTGAGTTTGTAAAGTGATTAAACTGTTAAGAATATGCTTTTATTAAATGCTCAGGAGTTTTCTATGTTACTTTTTGCTAGGAAAACTTAAAAATGTAAATTTAAAAGAGTGTAGAGGGAGGGCATGAGGGTCCTGTGCTCACAGAGAAGCCATAAGAGAAGCAGGAGTGTGAATCAGAGGGGTTTCTCCTTCAGTGGAGGAGGTAAAACCAGCAATTGCATTCCATCTAGAAAGCTGAGAGTGGGGCTAGGGGTGGGAGCTTTTTGTTATCTGTGGGGACAGACCTTATCCTAATTTCATAGAATGACTATTCCAGACCCTTCCTTCCCTAGACCGTTACTCACCCTTAGGGGAGCTGTCACATGTACTTAATGGCTTGCTGACCTCCATTCTCACCAGTCAGAGGCCACATTGGATTCTGAGCCTTTTAGTTATAGGACCCACCCTCATGATCACATGCACTTTGTGAAAGAGTCTCTATGTAGTCATACATTAAGCTTTATTATGTACCTGGAATTGAAATGATTATGGAATTATTGTAGCCTAGAGATCATTTTCCAAATTCTATTGTGTTTAAATATGCCTACAATAAGCCACCTGGTGTTAGACTCCCCGAAGTCTGATCTAGGTTGATGAAGTCAGTCTACACCTGTTCTCTTAAGATGTCTGACACCTGCACAAATCCCCTCAAAAGATTAATTTTAGGATTAGCCTGTAAGTAGAGATATTCTTATATGATTTCTTAGCTTTGCTTCACATGTTGTCAATGTTCACTTGGGCTAATTCTGCTATTGAGATAACTTATAATAGATATGATGAATTTTTTCTTGTAACTAGTGTTATGAGGTTATATAGTTTAATACCTAATTTTATGTGTATATTGTAAAACTATCAAGGAAAACACTCTATTGTTCACAAATTGTTAATGTTAGGGTTAGGGTGTCTGTTATGGAATCATTAAACTTTTTTTTCTTCCCCTTCCCTTCTCCTTCTTGCTCTGGCCCTGCTCACTTCACTTCCACCCAAAGGTTTTTTACTTTTTATTATTATATGTAAGTACACTGTAGCTGTCTTCAGATACCCCATAAGAGGGCATTAGACCTCATTAAGAATGGTTGTGAACCACCATGTGGTTGCTGGGATTTGAACTCATGACCTCCAGAAGAGCAGTCAGTGCTCTTAACTGCTGAGCCATCTCTCCAGCCCAGAATCATTAAACTTAAATTTTATGTTTGTAACAAAATATTCTTGAAATATATGTAATATAATGTCTTTTAACTTTGGAACATGCAACAGGATAAAATATTATTTGAAATTTTGTTCATTTCAAAAGTTTTTTTTTTGTTTGTTTTTTTGTTTTTTGTTTTTCATTTTTTTGAGACAGGGTGTCTCTGTATATCTCTGGCTGTCCTGGAACTCACTCTGTAGACCAGGCTGGCCTCAAACTCAGAAATCCACCTGCCTCCGCCTCCCAAGTGCTAGGATTAAACGTGTGTGCCACCATTGCCCGGCTTAAAAAGTGTATTTAACTCTGTGTAAGTGTGCGCCTGTGTGAGTTAATGTGTACAACATTCCTGCAGGTGAGAGAGGGTGCTGGATACCCAAGAACTGGAGCTATGGGTGGTTACGAGCCGTCTGCTGTGAGTTGCTGATGTTGCAGGGCAGGACAGTGTAGAGGTCCTCCAGCTTGTCTTCTTGTTGAAGCCACTTCACATTCGTTTAACTGGAATTTGATCTCCTTGATAGAGAATTTCTTGGAAAATTACCCAACTCTATTCTAGGAACCTGATGTAAAGATGCCCCAGCTAACTTGCTCTAGCTTCTGTTAAACTGCCTGCTCCAGCTAAACAGTTATCTGTATTTTTTTATCTATCTGGCTGGCTATCTATCATCTATATATCTGTAGTCTATCTATCTATCTAGCTAGCTAGCTAGCTTTTTTTCCCCACCAAGACACGGTTACTCTGTTGCATCCCTTGCTATCCTGAGACTTCCCCTATAGACCAGACTGGTCTTGAGCTCAGAAATCAGAGATCAGCTTGCCTCTGCCTCCTGAGTGCTGAGATGGCTTTCTCTAATTTGAGATCAGCCCCACCTTGTTGCTGGAAGTATTAAATCTGATCTGCAGATCCAGCACTATGCCCAGCACTGGCGGGTCACATGGCACCAGCAGGCCACATGGCATCAGCTCCAAAATCTCTCCACCCATCATGCTAAGTTCCCGCTGGCAGGTCACTACTACATCATCCCTGTACTTCAAAACCTTCACATCCTTTGTGGGGCACATCAGGCAAACTCACACTTTGCTGCCAAACTTTTCTCTCTTGAACTTAGTCCAGTTGCCACAAGAAGAAAATCACCACACAAACTTAGTTCAGAAACAATGGTAACTCAGTCTCTGGGCGCAACAACTAGAATGCTAATCTTGTAAGCCATACTAAATCTAAATCCTCCCGTGGCGAGTCCTGGTGGATTCATCATAAGCAGGGAAACATCTTGCCCCTATGCTATCCTCATCCAAAAGGACTCTCTCTCCCTCCTGCTTCCTCTCTTCCCCTATCCAACTCGCCCAGTGGTTGGGTCCTTTATTCATTAGAGGATGGTTCACAAGAAGTCCTGAGTACATGACTCATTCCTTGTTCCAAACAGCTGTCCCAGGAGAGTGGAATTAGCACTAGAATACAAATAGCACTAGGCCCATCCACAACATCTTGTGTTAAGGCCCGTGCCCTCTTGTTGGGGACATACATCCTTTTGACCTGGCCAGGTTGCCCAGAGAGATCCAATACCTTTGTCTGGTCTTTCAGTCCCACCAGAGCAAATTAACCTCCCTTCTTATTTCCAGTCCAGAGCACTCATTTGCGGCTTATTTAGTCACTTGACTCATGCTCATGGTCATGCTGTCCTGGTCCCTGAGGGGATGTGGGAAGGGGCCAAGTGCACGTAGGGAGGAAGAAATAGTTTACAGAGCTTCTTGCCAGTCTTGCATGGTCATAGAAGGGACAGCATGAAATGATTTCCACCCCTGTAACAAAGCCATCAGGGCATGGGCCTCCATGAGTATTAATAGTTGCTGGGACAGTATGAGCCCAGGAGGCAAGAGTGTGTTTATGTCCTCAACAAAAACAGTAAATGCTGTGACCTTTAGGACAGCCCTTAAGGCTGTGGTGAAGAACTCTGAAAACATGAGTTGAAAAATAATATAAGGATGCGATATGAATTATATGAGGGGTTTCACAGACCTAAAAAGAACATAGGCAGCTGTGCTATGAGCCAATTTCCAGAAAGATATTAAGGAAGGAAATAAAGAGATTTGAGGAGGGTTGATCACAGAGCAAGATCCCACCCAGCTAAGTTTATTGTTTGTGCTTACAAAGGCCTGGTGAATTCCTGAATTCAAGGTCAGCCTGGGACAGAGCTAGTTTGGCTCAGGTGTGGTGGAAATGGCAATTTTAGGATAGGATCCCACCCAGCTAGTTTATTGTCTGTGTTTACAAAAACAGCCAGATCTCTGAATTCATTTTCAATTTTTCTTTTAATGTGCTTGTTGTCTTTCTAGAAACCAAGAGGCTGGGGGATTCTGATTCATGGGATAATTAAAAGGGTACCTGAAGTAAATGACTGAATTGACATGTAAATAAAAGACTGGGCTTTGGTCTTTGAGAGCTGAGCTATCTGGAGATCTCCAGAGAAAGCTGTCTGGAGCAGAACACAAGAGTTGTTCTTTTGCCACTCCTGAACACTCCTTCCTTAGAACCCCTCTCCAAGTCAACGCTGGTCTTTGGCACCCTCCCTGGTCTGCTCTAAACAGATGGTTTCACCTGGGGAAGGAGGAAGTAGTTCTCTCAGTCATACCTAGGGCGAAAATGAAAGTTTACTTTCTTACTCATTCATAGTTTTTGTTCCCATTTCTACCAGTGACTTGTATAATTAGAAGACTCAAATCCTTCCCTTTTCATTACCAACCTACTCAAAACTGTTTTAAGGTATAAGGTGTTGGACACTTTTAGCTAAATATTATTGGGATTAAAAGCAACTTATCCAATTTATCCAAAGTAAGTCAGGTCACTGAAGGACCTCATAAATGGCTTGCTGGGTTTCTGGAAAGGCTCTGTGAGACTTCTTGGATTTTTATCCCCATATACTGAAGACCCCCATCCTTGGGAGACCCTTACTCAAGTCTCGGGAAGTCTCGACCACCCACAAACTCCAAGATACCATACCTGGATGCAATCAGCAGAGGTTTATTAGGGAAGAGAGCTGGTAGCCAGCAGCCAAACTGCATACTCTCGAAGGAGTAGAGTTTGACCAAGACAGCCAGTCTGAAGAGGGTTTTAAAGGAGTAAACCACAAACCAGGGGAGTGGGAAGGGGTGTGTGTGTGAGGGGTTGTCAAGGATACATAACATAAAAATAGTGGAACATTTCAGAGGAACTCACCCTAAATGATTTAGAGTCATGTGAAAATCACTCTGCACACTCACTCTTCTCAAAAATGTTGTTTTACCATGTCACTGTGCCCTACCCTGTCATTGCCAACTATTTCAGGTTAACTATTTTTCACTTGTTCTGGCTATAGCCCCACATAGATGACTTGCATCTTTCTCTGTGGTCAGGAATGTGTCTTCTTGCTTTGGGCTTTCCCCACCCTGAGGTTTGAGGAATGTTAATCCAGCAAGTGTCCTCTGATTCAGAGATAATGCCCTCCACCCGGAATGTGTCCTGGGGCAGTGACAGTAAAGGCCTGAAATCTTACATTCAGTTCCTCCTTCTGGGACTTGCATTCTTTTGCTCAGGTCTAGAGTAAAGAAAAAGCATATATATATATATATATATATATATATATATATACATATATATATATTTCATAAAATGGTCTTTATAATTTTTCACTCTACAATACCTCTGAAAACCACCCAGTCATTGCCTTTGTTATGCAATTGGCCCTGGGAATAATTAGAAAGCTACAGAAATTAGAGGCATATAAAAGGATGAGTAGGTCTCAATGTTTAGAAATTGCTCAGGAGGTTTACAACAGCTGAAGACAGACAGGGAAAGAAACTCTCCCATAAAGTGATAACTACCCTTAGGGAAACAGACAAGAGAGGAAATAGGGGAAGTAGACCAGGAGAAAGAGTCCAAAACTCACCAACATTGATGAAGCCTTGAGTGTAGAAAGAAAGGAGTCACAGATCAGATAATTGGTGTCAATTTCTGTTTACCTGGTCCCCAAGGCTCACCACCTTACTGTCAACATTAGCCAGACCATTAACCCTTATTCTAACCAGGCTAATTTCTCAACTTCATGGCCAACTATATTAAACAAGAGAATAAACTCACTTAAGTTACTTGTTTTTAGGACCAACAAGGGCTCCCTAGAACAGTCAATGATTTGATTCATGCCCATAGAACCAGGGGAATGTGACAAGGCAAAAACAGTACAGAGGTTTCTCCATCTTGTATTCTTGATAAGTGTAGAGGAATTTTAATTCCACAACATGGCTGCTCTGGCAAGACAACATATCCAAAGACCGTCTAGGTCTGTGTGATCTGAGTGGAATGCAGACCCAAATACCTGAGTGTGTTCCCAGCCAGCTATAATAAAATCTTTCAATTGACTGTAAACTGGTCATCTTTGGTGGCTCTCTGTAACACTGGGAACTAAACCAGAGTCCTGTGTAAGATCAGTAACCACTGAGCAATATCTGTACCTCTGAGATTTTGTTCAACTTTTTCAAAGATTGCTGCCAAGAATGACAACTGAGTTCAAGTCTCAGGACTCACATGATAGAAGGAGAGAAGCAACTTCCAAAAGCTGTCCTCTCACCTCTGCATGTGTCCTGTGGGACACACTCAAATGCCCTTCACACATATATACACATAAACACATAAATATAAAAAAATAAGATAAAAAGAAATTAGGAAACAAAAATTAGTAAAGAAAAATGTGTTTATTACAGTTTGGTCAAATCATGGAGGCAAAAAAAAAAAAAAAAAAAAAAAAAAAAAAAAGCCCAAAACAACAAGAAGAAACCCAATTATTTCCCCACTGTGGTTGTGACAATCTTGCAATTTACAGAAAGCCACAAAATAAAGGCGAATACATGTGGAACTTTAACTATAAAATATGCTGATAGGTTCTTTTCTGATGAAAGAAAATCCTGACACCGGGCTATCTCAACCTGTTGCAAAAAACAAATTTAAAATTTTTAATTAAGTTATTTAGTGCATGTGTGTATTTGCAGGCAAAGACTCATGTATATATGCATGTCACAGCATATGTGGAGGTCAGAGCACAAATTTTAATTATATGTATGTGTGTGTCTGTTTATGGGTATATGCATGTGAGTGCAGGTGTCAGCCAAGGCTTCTAAGCTTCCTGGAGCTGGAGTTACAGTTGAGACCACCCTGGTATGAGTGTTGGAAACTGGGCTTAGGTTCTCTGGAGGAGCAGCACATGTTCTTAACCAATGAGCCATTTTCTAGTCCCTTCTCCCATTTTTTGAAAGAGAAAAATAATCTTGGCTTAGTGTAATTTATAAAACCTTCCCCTCACTCAGGGCCTGGCAGAGCTCCTGGACTTGAGAGAGTTCTTTGTCCATAAGTAGGTTCCTTTGATGGGTAGAAAATGGAAAATCCTTTTCTTTTTTTAAGATGTATTTATTATATATATATGAGTACACTGTAGCTGTCTTCAGACACACCAGAACAGGGCCTCAGATCCCACTACAGATGGTTGTGTCACCATGTGGTTGGTGGAAATTGAACTCGGGACCTTTGGAAGAGCAGTCAGCACTCTTAACTGCGGAACCATCTCCCCAGCCACCAAAAATGAAAAACCTTTTATAACGTTTCTTTGGCTGTCACATTCAGCTTCTGATACCCATAGTCCTGCTAAACACAATAATTCTGAAAGTAAAAATCCAAAGATAACCTGATCACCTAAGGGAGAGGCACAAAGGTCTCTTATTTGTTTAGATTGTATGTGTCCGAGTGTTTTCCTACATGTATGTATGAACACCACATGTGAGCCTGGGGCTCACAGAAGGCACCTGAGCTGCCGGAACTAGAGTTCTGGATAGCTATTAGGAATCGAATCCAGATCCTCCATAAGAGCAACCAGTGCTCTCAGTGCTGAGTCATCGCTCCAGCTCCGGGACTGTCTCTCTTCACCAGGGCTTTATCTTAGGATCTCACGTCTTCTTCTGTATCTTTTCCTCATAACTCAACCTTGAGGAATTTTCATTGATATGATGGACTTGTTAGAAATCAGAGCCCTTCCCATTCTGGAAAGCAGCAAATACAAAATCGCCCTCAAGAAAATGAACTTTATGGATTGAAGAGATGGCTCAGAGGTTAGGAGCACTGACTGCTCTTCCTAGAGGTCCTGAGTTTAATTCCCAGCAACCACATGGTGGCTCACAACCATCTGTAATGGGATTCCATGCCTTCTTCTGGTGTGTCTGAAGACAGCTACAGTGTACTCATATGGACTTTATTAAGAAAGTCCTGGAGGCAGGCGGATTTCTGAGTTCGAGGCCAGCCTGGTCTACAGAGTGAGCTCCAGGACAGCCAGGGCTACACAGAGAAACCCTGTCTTGAAAAACAAAACAAAACAAACAACAAAAAAAAGAAAGTCCTGTGGCCACAGGGCCGGGGTGGGAGGGTGGTTATTATTGGACCTTGAAGTGGGAGAGTACGTCATGTCAGAGGTAACACGGTGAGGCCTTCAAAGGAAAAATAGACTTTCCTTTAAAACCTAGCGAGTTGGGCCTAAAGAGATGGCTCAGTGGTTAAGATCACTTGTTGCTCTTGCAAGGATCCAGTTTGGTTTCCAGGGTCCACAGAGGGGCTCACATCCATCTATAACTCCAGTTCTAGGAAATCTGGCATCTTCCTCTGGCCTCCTTGAGCACCAGACACACGTGGTGCATAGGCAAGTACTCATACATATAAATTTTGTTTTTTGTTTTTTGTTTTTCGAGACAGGGTTTCCTCTGTATAGCCCTGGCTGTCCTGGAACTCATTCTGTAGACCAGGCTGGCCTCAAACTCAGAAATCCACCTGTCTCTGCCTCCCAAGTGCTAGGATTAAAGGTGTGCGCCACCACTGCCTGGCTTAAAATTTAATTTAATTTTTAAAAGACCAAAAGCCTAGAGAGAAACCGCATTAGTATTCTTAGTGTAGGGAGCTGGAGAACTCAGTGGTTAAGAGCACTTGCTGTTCAGTTCCCAGCACTCACACCAGGTGGCTCACAACCCGCTCCAAGGGATCCCCATCGCCCCACATCTGGACTCCATGGGCACTTACACAGTATATGGTGCTTGCATGTGTGTCCCTCCCCCCAACTAAATAACAAATAACTAAAAAAAAAAAAAAAAAAAAAGTGCTAGCTTAAAGTAAAAGAGATGCTGTCATGGAAAGCATGGTGGGGATGGGTGGGAAGACACCGAGGTAGAAGCGGAGGAACTAAGCAAAGAGGGAAAGAGCTCTTCATAGCTATCCCCCAGGGGTGTGGAGCCTGGCGATAGCCCAAAGCCAGTTTCAGGATAGTCATTATCAGAGCTGGAGAGGCAGAGATAAGAGAGCAAGTTTGTTTATGAATTCCTGTTGCATCTGCTGGAGATAGGGATCAGGGCATCTGGAGAGCCTGATTTTCCAGGCTGCAGATTTGATGATCTCTCAGAGAGGACAGTGTCTTAAAGTGACAGCCCAAGGTCTAATCCTGGAGTATGCTGTGCCTGAAAGTAATGTCTCAAGCACAAGAAACCAAGGTGAAAAGGTGTTCAGTGTGGGTAACCACAAACTAGTTAGGCTTTTGTTTCTGTATTGTTTCCTGGCTGTCCTGGAACTGGATCTGTAGACCAGGCTGGCCTTGAACTCAGAGATTGATCTGCCTCTGTCTCCGCAGTGCTAGGATGAAAGGCATGCTATAAAATGATGTTATCTCAGACATCAGAACCCAAAATCACTTTGCTTTTCTTATAAGACGTTTGGCTTGGGATGAAAAAAAGAAAGCAAGATTAAATCAAATTAGATCTTTTAAGAATTCTGACATTACACCAGTCAGTGGTGGCACATGTCAAGCACTTGGGAGGCAGAGACAAGTGGATCGCTGAGTTTCAGGATAGCTTGGTCTACAGAGTGAGTTCCAGGACAGCCAGGGCTCCGAAGAAAAACTCTGTATCAATCAATCAATCAATCAATCAATCTTACTTTTCAAGTAACATTTAATCATAAAACTGGAATTTTTGTTCATGTCTTTTTGTTTTTGTTGTTGTTGTTGTTGTTTGTTTTTGTTTTTTCGAGACAGGGTTTCTCTGTGTAGCCCTGGCTGTCCTGGAACTCTCTTTCTATAGACAAGGCTGGCTTGAAATGCCTAGATCCTCTTGCCACTGCCTCCTGAGTGCTGGGATTAAAGGCATAAACCATCGCCACCTGGCACTTTGGACTGTTTTGTTGGAAGATTGTGGAAATATTTGGACATGTGAAAAGGCATTAAGTGTTGTGGGAAGAGCTTTTGAACAATGCTTGCGGGCGCTTAGAAGACACAAATAGAAGGTAACTGTGGATGCTTAGTTGTGAGGTTTCAACCGGGAGCAAGGCTTCAGTTGGAAAGAGGCCATTTGTTCAATATTCTGGCAAGCTGTGTGTGCTCATCAACTGAACACTGAAGAATCAGCTGTGATTAATAAGAAATCAATGTTGTTGAAGTGAAATCTGGTGTTTCACTGGAACAATAGGAGATGATTTCCTTAGGGTGGGTTAGCTCACAGAGCTGGTGGAGGCAAAAATGTAGGTGGCATTTCAAGTTCACAGAATTTGGCAAGTAGTATGTGAGAGTCACCCAGGTGGTCCTGGTTTTGAAAGTATGAAGGGTCATGGAGAGGTTTGGAACCACGTGGAGGGTTCTAAGGTCTAAGGCCTTGTGAAAAAGCTACAAGAAACTGTTGGTGAATATGAATATTGGAAATCCCAGGGCCCTTGGCTGTCCTCGAAGATGGTGGCAGCTGTCGAGTTGAGTGGGCCCAAGCCTATGAGGTGAGCTGTGTGTGGTGCAATGACAGAATCAGAGAACAGGAACTGCCTGAGCCTTTGGCATCAGAGGAGCACATAAACTCCAGATCTGAACACCGAGCTCAGAACATTGCTGGATTTTGGTCTTATTTTCATCTGACTATTTCTATATCAAAGTTTTTTCCTTTTGAAATAGAAAAAATTTATTTATTTATTTATCCTTTATTTTTATGGAATCTCAGGGGTTCTCTGGGTAGACTCAAGCAACAATATAAATTGTATCTCAATTTATAGACCAAGCTGGCCTAGAACTCAGAGGTCTGCCTGCTTCTGCCTTCCTGGTACTAGGATCAAAGGCTTGTGCCACCACCACCTGGAAGGAGAATGGATCTTTAATGAGACCTTAGATTCCTAAAGTGTTGAAAATTTTGAAGACTGTGAGACTTTTAGACTTTGGACTGTGTTTTATATTATGCTGTTAACATGAGATCTCAGGGGACAAGAAATAAACAGTTATGGCTAAAAGCAATGTGTTTGTATGTCAAGTGGACAAAGGTCAGAGTATCTTGGTTATAATAGTTTGTTTATTTATTTAGTGTTTTTTTTTTTTGAGACAGTGTTTACTCTTTGTAGCCCTGGCTGTCCTGGAACTTGCTTTATAGATCAGCTTGGCCTCAAACTCAGAAATATGCCTGCTTCTTCCCCCTGAGTGTGGGGATTAAAGGTTTGCACCACCACAACCTGGCATACAGGTTATCTTGAATGGCCAACTTAACCATAGCCTGGAGTTACTTAGGAAGAGAATCTCATTGAGTTTTTTCTTTTTCTCTTTTTTAAAAAATATTATTTCTTTATTTTTATTTATATGAGTAAACTGTAGCTGTCTTCAGATACATACCAGAAGAGTGCATAAGATCCTATTACATTGTGAGCCACCGTTTGGTTATTGGGAATTGAACTCAGGACCTCTAGAAGAGCAGTCAGTGCTCTTAACCGCTGAGCTGCCTCTCCCACCCTCTCACTGAGTTATTGTTCAGACCAGTTAGCCTTTGCGAGAATGTCTTGATTGGTAATTAATGTGGGAGAGCCAAGTTCATTGTGGGTGTCCCAATGCCTAGGCAGATGGTCTGGAACTGTACAAGAAAGCTGATTAAGCACGAGCCTGAGAGCCAGCCAGCAACCAGAATTCCTTTGTAGTTTCTGCTTTAAGTCGTTGCTTGAGACCCTGCCCTGACTTCTCTCAATGATGGACTGTGACCTGGAAGTATAACCTGAAGTAAACTCATCCCTCCCCTAACTAACCTTTGGCCAGTGTATTATCACAACAAAAAGAAAACCAGAGCACATCCTTTGACCCTGTGGTAATGTGTCTTACGGTGATGGGCAGATCTTGGACCTAGCAAATGGATCTTTTGTTTGATGCATTCAGAAGTGAACGATCTGAATATACAAATATACAACTACCAAGCCATGCTATAGAGAAAAGCAAACAGTCACTGCTCTACCAAAGAGAAACTGAACTTTCCTGTCATGTGACCAAACAACCATTCAGTCAATGGCTGAATTGAGCCTTCAAAATGACAGGCATTTTAAACACACCTTGTTTACAAATTGGCACCAAGGATACAAAACAAACCAATGTCTGGACTATGAGAGTTTACTAAGAACTTTCCTGTTGGGGACTGCTCTGCCAGATGTTGGAACCCGCACTGCCCCAAGCTTAGGGGCCAAAATTGTTAGAGCCCACACTGCCCCAAGCTTTGGGGGCTAAATTGTCAGAGCCCATGTTGCTGCTCCAGTCCACGGGTCAGGGTTCAGCAAGAGAGTGAGGGTAGACGCGAAGAATGGAGACCAGATAGAGTGTGATTCAGTCCTGTTTATTCTCAAGTCTCTCTTCTCTCTTTGCAAGTTTTTTGTTCCTAGTCCAAGTCCCAAGGCTCAAGTTCCTAGTCCCTAGTTCCTAGTCCCTAGTGCCTCCAAGTTCCAAGTTTCTAGTTCCTTCTTCTGTCTGCCTCTTGCCTTTTATAAGTCTCACTTCTTAAGTCATGCCTTTAAGTCACACTTTTAAGTCACACCTTTAAGTCACACACACCCAAGGGAAAATCCTGGGTATATAAAACAAGATGTTATCAGAGTGTGCTCAGCTGTTGTAGGCTGTTGAAAACAAGTCTCTTGTCAGGGTATATGGCTCAAGATGGCTGCAAGGATGATAGCCGCCTTCTGTCAGCTCCTCACACTTTCCAATCAAAGAGTCTAACAACCAAAGCACTCTTTGCAAGTAAGACTCAAGCAACACAGAAAAAAAGAAGTTTTAAGTGTTCTTGGAAGGGGAAACCAGCCCATCACCTCAGAGCCTCTTGTCAGCAAAAAATCATAAATTTCAGCACAATTAACATTTGCTGTTAAGGTTGACTGGACAGAGAAAATATTCCCCTTGCATAAAGATAATTTCAAATACGCACATTAAAATAGAAACAAACCATGCTTAGGTCTTAAGTGTATGTGACACTGAGGTATGAATTTATTTTTCCACATAAAAATCTGGAGTTTTTTGAGAATCTTGAAAATAAGACTATAAAACTTTGTTTACAATAAAACACATCTTGGCCATTACAACTATGGTGACTGTTGAGATCTGCCTGCGCCATGCTCCAAGCTACTCTGTGTTATATAAAACCCATTTCCTGGATTTGGCCTTACTCTGAGATACTCCATTGTACAAGCAGCTTTTGACTCCATTTTGAGGATGAGTACAAGTGGTATCGGAGGTCATATGAGCAGCACGATCTGTCTGGCACCAGCCATGCAGCTCAGACTGATAATGACTTATTTCTGGGACACAGAGTGATAGTCTGTGAAGTTATTGGGATGAATTGGGAGTTGGGGACACATGGGCATACTAAAATCCTATTAGGGAAACTGAGCACAAGAACTTATCAGACACACCTTTACCTAATAAACAGGATAACCAGCACTGCGATGGAGATGCCCCTCCCCTTCCCCACTGACCTGACATCTATTTGATCTGAGCATCAAGGACCCGACAGGCAGAGAATTCTTGACTGTTCCCAGAACTTCAGCTCAGCTTAGTACCTGCAGCTGATGGGTTCTACCCGAATGCTGTCTTCCCATCGCCTGTTCACAAATCTGGACCTGCCACCCGTTTGTCTGCCTGTTCCTCCATGCGGACCTACGATACCTTTTCACCTCTGCAGATGAAATTATCACTGCAGCTCTCTTTTCAAACCTGTGGCCCTCAGAAGCCACCTTTATACCTCCCTTTTCTTCCCTGCAGCTTAGTTTGGGTTATCTTACCAATACAGACTCTATTTGCATTTCTATCAGCCAACTTAAAAAACTTAAAATTATTTTCAGGTTATTTTCTTTTACAAGAACTTTGCATGCATATATATCTGTGCATATATATCTATATCTGGTTCCTGTGGAGGACAGAAGACTATACCAGATTCCCTAAAATCGGAGTTACAGATGGTTATGAGCCTCCATGTGGTACAGGGACTTGAACCTGGGTCAAGAGTAATCACTGAACCTGGGTTAAGAGCAATCACTGAAGCGTCTCTCCAGCTCTCTCTCGGCCAGCTTTTGAAATCTCTTGTTTTAACCCTTTGTGATGATTTTGTGACCTACATATGTATATGTACTTACTGTGTATTGTGTGACCTGAGAGCTAACAGTAAAATAAAAGAGCCCAAGGTCACCTTGCTGGGATGATCAAGGGAAAGTGGAATACTATCTGACAAATTGCTATCGATGAACCCCCTCCACCCATACCTTATAAGTTACGTTATTCAATAAATTCTGACCCTGTGGAAAGACACACGTTGGTCTATGTTTCTGAACTAGCTCACTCATGACACAGGGTTGTAACAGACATGGTTCTGTCCAGCTGACCAGAGGTACTACCCTGTAATCTTAATTAACTTCTCTGATGTAACTTCAGAGCCCACCAAATGGTTTGTCCTTATAAAGACACCTAAGTATGGTTCTCTCCAGAAAAGCCTACACTCATGCTGTACACCTCTCATTCCATAACCCCACACTTAAATCATTGTTAAAAAGTCTTCAAATAAACTCTCCTTCATACCGTGCTGCTCCCGAAATTCTTTTCTTGATAGTTGAAGAGACAGACACAAATATCTCTCTTAAAATGTCTCCCCTCTCACCATGTATTCAGCATAGGATCACAGAAAGGAAGGAAATGTGTCCGAATGTTAATTAGAAGCCCAGAACCTGGCAGTTGCTTATGAGCCACTTAGAAAGCCTCCTCCATACGGCCTGCCCACTTTTCTTAGGTCAGGAAAGAGTGACTTTTCCTTTCTTTTCTCTGTATTTCTTTTTTCAAAATACTGCCGCAAAGCCTCAGGATCCTTTCTCTGAGAGCCCCAGCTCTCACATCATTTCTCTGACCTCCATGCCTAAGGCACGGTTTTCTCTTCATCTCCTGTCTCCTAGCACCTGCTGGGGTTTCCAGCTTGCTTGCTGTAGTGGTTTGAGTAAGTTTGTCTCACTCAGACTCGTGTGTTTGAATGCTTGGCCCACAGGAGGTGACACTATTAGGAGGTATGTCCTTGTTGGAATAGTAGTGGCCTTGTTAGAGGAAATGTGTCACTGACAGGGTGGGATTTGTGGCCCTATGCTCAAGCTCCACCGAGTGCTGAAAAGACCCTCCTCTTGGCTGCCTTCCTATGAAGATGCAGAACTCTAGGCTTGTTCTCCAGCACCATGTCTGCCGGGTTACTGTCATGCTGATCATAGACTGAACATCTGAACCTGTAAGCCAGCCCCAGGTAAATATTTGCCTTTATAAGAGTTGCCTTGGTCATGGTGTCTCTTCAATGAAACCCTAAGACACCTGGCCTGTTGCTTTTCTTTCAAATTTTGATGATATGTCCTTGAGCTTTAAAAAAAAAAAAAACGTTTTAAAATGTATGTAAGCATTTTTCACACTATTAAAACTTTTCTATAAATTTACTTTTTCCATATTAAATGTACAGAGAGGTGGCAAATACGTTTAATCTATCAAAATAAGAATTATTTGCAGTGTGGTGGTTTGAATATGCTTGGCCCAAGGAGTGGCAGTATTAAGAAATGTAGCCTTGTTGCAAGAAGTGTCACTGTGGGAGTGGGCTTTGAGACCTTCCTCCTAGCTGCCAGGAAGCCAGTCTTCTCCTGGGAGCCTTTGGAATAAGAAATAGAACTCTCAGCTCCTCCCGAATCATGCCTGCCCAGCCACTGTTATGCTCCCGCCTTGATGATAATGGACTGAACCTCTGAACCTGTAAGCCAGCCCCAATTAAATGTTGTCCTTTATAAGAGTTGTCTTGGTCATAATGTCTCTTCACAGCAATGGAAACCCTAAGTAAGACATGCAGGTTTACCAATACATATCTACAGTCCAATCTATTCAGGGAACTGAAATAGGAGGAATCACAACTCCAAGGCCAGCCTGGGCAACTTAATAAGTCCCTAGTAGGACCACATCCTCTGGGTGTGATGGAATGTGGACATAATTAAGGGAGCTGCTATAACAACCTACAGTCTTTTGCCTGCACATACCTAGGAAATAAATCAACATAATATGGCCCATAGTGTTGGTCAGTGGTGGTGGTGGCTCACAACTTTAATTCCAGGACATGGGAGACAGAGTCAGGCATATCTCTGGGTTCAAGCCCAGCCTGATCTACAGAGTGAGTTCCAGGACCGCCAGGGCTACACAGAGAAATCCTAGAGAAATCCTGTCTTTGTGGTGTGTTTGTGTGTGTGTGTGTGTGTGTGTGTGTGTGTGTGTATGCATGTGTATGCCAATAGCTCAGTCTAGGGCTGTGGTAAGGCAGCTCAGTTCCTTTCTGAGACCCTCACCTGAGATTCTAGGCTCCCCTCCCTCCTGTCTTCCTGGCATACACACTCCTGTGGCATATAGAATTTATCTTGTGAGTGCTATGGCATATGGAGGTAGAAGGATGGCTGGGAATGGAACTTCTTGGCAGAGCAGCTGACTGAGTCTCCCCACCTCCTGTAAGTAACCCCAGTAAACTGATTGATTCATGAGGCTGGACTTGGTTGGAATCCTTTCTTTTGTCTCTGTTTGCTCTCTCTTTGTGGGGTGAATACATGTTTCTTTATGCAGCCCCAGAAAGTTACAGATACTGGGGAAACCAGGGCTTCCTTTTGTGGGTTCTTAGTCTCATTAGTAAAAGAATTTTAAATGGAACTCAAGAGCCAATGAAATGGCCCAATGAATAAAGGCACCAAAGACACTTGCCATTGAGCCTGGTGACTTGAGTTTGGTCCCTGGAACCCACATGTAGGAGAGAACCAGCCCCCACCAACTGTCCTCTGATTTTCACATGGCACCAAAACAAACAAAACCCTCAGGTAGGCTTAGCAGTCAAATCCTATAAACACTGCATCAGGGAGGGGCGTCTGGGAGACCCAGCATTACTGTCTCATTAAGGAGATAATTATTACTACCATTTCCTTAGCATGTCTTCAGGCGAATCAGTTTTCTGGTGGGATGGTCTCCAGGCTAGGGGATTCACAGGGCTGGCTGGACTAACTCTGAAAGGAGACAATAGTCAGACATAGAACCAGGATTCTATTCTTTTGACCAAGAGGGAGCAGCTTTTCCTTACTGGACTGAACAGAGCCCAGTCAGCTTCATTTTTTCATATTTTAAAAAGTATGTTATCTACACACATGTTCATGTGGATGTGCAACGAGGTAACAAGAGGCCAGAAGAGGATATTGAATCCACTGCGGCTGGATTTACAAGAGTCTGTGAGCAACTTGACATGGGTGCTTGGAATATTCAGGTCCTCTGCAGGAGCATCATGAGCTCTTAACTGCTGAACCATCTCTCCAAACCCTAATTAATTAATTAACTAGCTTACTTATTTAGTTTTCAAGACAAAGTCTAACTATGTAATGTAGGCTGTTCTAAAACTATGTAGACCAGGCTGGTCTCAAATTCATAGAGATTTGTATGCCTCTGCATTCCATGTGTTGGGACTAAAGGCATGTACCAGCACATCTGGCTAGGTATGTATTTTTGAGACAGGGTCCCACAGACCTGGCTGTCCTGGAACACTTCGTCTGCCTCTGGAGGCTGGGATTAAAGGCATGGGCCACCGCCCAGCTAGGCCCTATTTTCAGAGAGATGAAGTTGATCCTTTCATTCTGGTTGTGTTAGTCAGGGCTCTCTAAAGGAACAGAAGTGACTGAATATCTGTTTAAAGGAGATTTATTAAAGTGGTTTACAGGCTGTGGTCCAAGTAGTCCAATAACGAACTGCTTCCTGTGGGAAAGGGCAAGAATCCTGTAGTTTTAGTCCTTGAGACTGGATATCTCTGCAGCTCTAATCTGGTGACACAGTTCCTGGGAATCCTATAGAGCTGCTGTTCAGTCTTCCTTGGAATGCTGAAATTGGTTCTGATACCAGCACAGGGATGCTTCAGCAACAGGATAGCATCTATAGAGAGCAAAGGCAAGCAGACAAAAAGCAGAAGCTTCTTTTTTCCATGTCCTTTTTTGTGGGCTGCCACTAGAAGGTGTGGTCCAGATTGAGGGTGGGTCTTCTACCTCAAATGATCCAATCAAGACACACCCCTTCCAGATGTGCCCATCTGCTTGAGTTTTAGTTGATTCCAGATGTAGTCAAGTTGACAACCAAGATTAGCCATCATACTAGTGCTGACAGTGAAATAGGAGGTGGGGTTCAAAGCTGACTATGAGGGAAGGGTCCATTCTTTAATGGCATTCAGAACTGCTACTGCTTGCTAGCTACCTAACAATACAAAAGAGACTGTCTTCAAAATGAAAAACAAAAGTATCAGTGTTAGGGTGGGGATGTCACTAATATTTTCGAGGCCCCAGCTTCTGTCCCCAGTATTTAAAGTCAAATGATCTGATTTCTGCTCTGATGTTTTTTTCCAGGTGGCAGATTTTATGGGGCAATCCAGTTTTTATCTCAGTTTTCCTGGAAGCATTTCAAGCACCGGGGAGTTCATCTGTTTGTCTGTTACTTTGAGACCAGTTCTCAATCCTGGGCCAGGATACAAACTCTCTAGGTACCAGAGGATGACCTTGGACTGCTGGTGAGCTGCTTCCGATCCCTGCTGCTGGGTTACCATGTGCCAGGTGTGGCACTAATGATGGAACCCAAGGCATGTTCATGCACACAAGGCAAACACTCTAATATCTGAGCTACTGACAGGCCAAATCTTTTAAGTTCAGGCTCCATTTTAGAGAACCTGACCTAAGTTTGAACTCAGGTAAACTAACAGGCTGCTACCCAGCATTAGTTTCCAAGTTGCTCCCCAACAAAACTTGAGCCTAGCTCCAGTCTCTAGGCTAATCCCCAACAAAACCAGTATCTCCAGGTTACACCCTCAACAAGACCAGCATCTCCAGGTTATTCCCCCAACAAATCTGTACCCCAGGTTACAAGCCCACCCCCTACATAACAACCACCAATGCAGAGGAGAACAGTTTATGATATGACTCCCAGCACCAGCCAATTATGTTAAAGGCCACAGTAGCTTTCCAATTAGATGCTAGCACACTTACCCCAGTTGCTGCTTACTATAAATCCTTGCCCCATAGACATTCAGGGCTCCACCACCACCAAAACAATCCTGCATGATGGCGGTGCACTGGGGGTGGGATGGGGCAAGCTAGCTCGAATAGAATTAAGACCCTGCTATGAGCTGCAACAGAGTGGCTCCTGTCTGTGTTTTGGGGGATCACTAACATTTCCCTGGCACTACACAATCACCCCAATACTAGAGACTTTTAATCATAAGCATTATTACTTCCCCCTGAAGTCAGGACAGAGGCAGAAGGATAGCAAATTTAAGAGCTACCTGATCTATGTATTGAGGCTTTTTCTCAAAATCAATCTTTTTGTTTTTTGTTTGCTTTGGTTTTTGAGACAGGGTTTCTTTCTCTATGTAGCCCTAGCTGTCCTGGAACTTGCTCTGCAGACCAGGCTGGCCTCAAACTCACAAAAATCCTCCTGCCTCTGCCTCCTGAGTGCTGGGACTTAAGGTGTGTATCACCACACCTAACATCTTTTTAAAATGTTATTCTTTTTGTCTCAAGGTCAATAGTTGGTATCTTATTTGGAATCTTTATCATTTCTTCATATAAGTTAGCTGATGCGTCTGTGAGAGCACCTCTCTCTTGCAGTATTGCTAAAACCTTGTATTTAAACCAGGGGTAGTAGAGCACGCCTTTAATCCCAGCACTTGAGGGGCAAAGGCAGGCAAGTTTCTGTGAGTTTGAGGCCAGCCTGGTCTGCCGAGCAAGTTCCAGGCCAAACAGTTACATGATGAGTCCCACCTCCCCCTCCTACCCCCCCCCCCCAAAAAAAAAGGGAACAATGAAAAGGGGGTTGGAAAGATGCAGCAGTTAAGAGCACTATCCAGAGGCTGGGGTTCAATTCCTGGAACTCAGAACCATCTGTATTCCAGTTTCAGGGGATCTGACACCATGACACCCCCTTCTAATCTCATGAACAGAAAGACATGTATACAGGCAAACATCCATACACATACAATAACTTTTCTAAAAGATTCTGTATTCAGTTTCCTCCCCAGAGCTGCATATGCAGTGACTTTAAAAGGTGGTTAGTCACTGGCTAATGTCAATTGTGGTGTTAGGGTCAGAACTCCTGCCCTGGCTGTCCTCACAAGCTCGGCTCTGGTTCCCTTCCTCAATGGGACAGTTACAGAGACATGTGAAAGTGAAAAATCCCAGAAAGGAGGTTGACTCATCGGGGTCACTTTGGGAAGAAGAATAAAGAAAGCGGTTCAGTTGAACACCCTATTTTTAGGGTCCTGACACTAGGTTTGGGTTAATTCAAGGGGAAGAGCTATGCATAATTAAGCAGACTGGTCAAGGTATAGGCCCACCCACTGATGTGCTTTATAAAAAAGAAAGATCTAAGATATGTTTGGTAGAAGCACAGTATGGTGAGGTGAAAGAGGGTACCTCTGGGGGCCCATGCTGAGGCACCCCCTCCCTCTGAGGGATCAGACATATGATGGACAGAGTATAGAATAGAGTTTATCTAGGGCATGGGGTGGGGAGTTGCGGAGGGAGTAGAGATAGAGAAAAGCGGGGGGGGGGGGGGGGAGAGGGGGGGAAGGAGAAGCCCACCGGAAACAAGTGGAGAGAGGGGGAGGGAGGGGGAGAGAGGAAGACCCAGCAGAGAGTAAGAGGATAAGAGGATAGGGCATGAGGAGGGGCGAGCAGCCCCCTTTTTAGTGAGTCAGGCATACCTGGTTGTTGCCAGGTAACTGGTGTGGAGCCTAGAAGGAATGCTAACAACCACCATGGGTTGTCAGAACTGTATGAAATCTCTTCCTCTTCCTGGGAGGCAGCTCTTCCACCATCCAGCACCCGCTTCATCTTCTTTCTTCCCCTGGCTTGCAATTGCCAATTTCCTGGAACCCATTGTTTCAATAGTCTGGTAGCTAATAAGGCACAAGGGTCTCCTTAAAGTCCTGCCAATATGGCTACATGAACTGTTCCTATTTTCCTATCCCAGGAGAAATACCAGTATGTCAGGGTTTGTTAGAACATTTTATTATTAATGCTTGTTGCCAAGAGAGTTTATATTATGTTATGGAAGCAAACCACAAAATACACAATATTTTCTCTCACTTAAAAACTAAGCAACTTGGAATTAAAGTGTACACAAGCTTTGCAAATTTACCAGAATAAAATTCTGGATATTTATACAGTTCCCACAGAAACATGAAATGTTTTAAAATCTACATAAGTTGAATTTATAAAATGTGTAGAAACGCATAATTATATTCTCAACTTACAAAGCAAAGAAGATATGGGACTCATCTGTAAAGCAGCCAGTTGTAGGAGCAGTCACTATGGCATCAGCTTCTCCTGTTTTTCACATTTTGATAAGTATTACAGCTGGAATGAGGAGCCCAAGGAGTGCAGTTAAAGAGATATATTTTTCTGTTTGCCAAGATACATAAAAAGGCTTTATTTGTGGGGCGGGGGCAGAAATTTAATCAAACAAGCAAATCCCACATCATCATCTTATTCCTCAGACTCCTCCTCTGCTGCAGTGGACCAGAAGCAGCCAGTGGAACTGCAATGCCAGGGGCAGCACAGAGAGTCCCAGCCCTGCCAGCAGGCACACTGACGAGCTTGCCAATACCCTGGGCAATGATATCCTCGCTGTTCTTTTTCTATTCAGTTAACTAATGACCTTGTTGAGCTGGTTATTATCTGCCTTGGTACCCACGATGTCTAGAATCTTCTTGATATCTTTGGTGCTAGGAGAAGAGTTACCCCTACCCTGACCTCCAGGGTGACCTGCTGATATGGACTATGGCAGCCAGGCCTCATGTGTGAGATATATAAGTTTTAATAAAAATATACACAGTACATAGAAAGACAATGGGAGAGCTTCCAGAAAAAGAGAATCACACTCCTGAAAGGGAATGGATCCTTTTATATCAGTTAGGAGAAGTGACTTTGTCTTATCTGATGGACCACTCATGAGGGGTTGTTCATCTTTCTGTATATAGACAAACTGCTTATTATATTATTAGGCCAAATTTTTCTCCCCCCACCCAACCCAAATAGGGTTTCTCTATGTACTCCTGGCTGTCCTAGAACTCAAGTTTGTAGACCAAGCTGGCCTTGAACTCAGAGATATACCTGGCTCTGCCTCCTGAGTTCTGGGATGAAAAGCATGTGCCACCACTGCCTGGCAGTCAAAAATTCTCTAACTCAACTTGTTCTTCCTGAGACTGGCCATTTGGGGTACAGTGCTGAGGTGGTTGAATTATGTCCCCCATAGTCTTAAGTCTCTTTGAACACTTGGTTCCCAGCTAGTGCCACTGCATAGGGAAGTGTGGGTGGCGTGCAGCTTTGCTGGAAGAAGTCTGTCACTGCGGTCTGGCTCTGAGATTGATTACCTCGGGCTGTTTCCAGCTCATTATCTCCTTTGTGTTTGGGGTTTGAGATGTGAACTCTCAGCTTCCAGTTCTTGCCACCATACCTGCTACCTTCTTCCAATCTGTCCCTGCTGTTACAGACTGTAAGAGCAAACTCTTTTCCACAGGGCAAGTTCTAGGATAGCTAAGACTACACAGAGAAGCCCTGTCTCAAAAAACCCAAAAGAGAAAAAAAAAAAAGTTGCCATGCTCATGGTTTTCTGTCACAGCAAAGAAAAGTAACGAATACAGGAGCAGAGATCATTAGGAGTTAGGTTCTAGCTGTTTGCTTAAGCTGTCACAAGTCACCCAACCAGGCTCTAAGCAGTCAAGTCTGACTGTTAGAGAGTAGGGAGGGTTTTTTTTTTCCTCCTGTCTCTACAGTAAGGTTTCTGTCTTCAACAGATACAATGGTATGCATAGAGTACATTATTTTATTTCATGATTATCTTTAAGAAATTTATGTACATGTGCATGTGCGTGTGCGTGTGCATGTGTGTGTGTGTGCACCATGCCATAGCACACGTGTGGAAGCCAAAGGACAACTTGTAGGAACCATCTTGTGGGTTTCAAAAGATTGACATCAGGTTTTTAGGCTTAGCAAAGAACATCTTTATCCACTAAGCCTTTTCCTTGGCAATAGATGTGTGTGTACATATATATATGTGTGTGTATAGACACACACATACACACACACACACACACACACATATATATATATACCTATATGTGTGTGCACATGTATATACATGGGAGCTGGTGAAGATACAGGATGTCTACAGGAAGGCAAAGCAACAGAATGCTCAAGGGGAGGTGAAATATTTAGTCCTGCATGGAAGCTCCTTAAGCTTCCCTAAACAATCCTATAGTTTCAGGAAGTCCTTGAAACTGACTAACTTCACTAAGCCCCTCTCTTGCCAAGCATATTTAAACAGTAAGGACTACTGAGAGACATTCTCACATAAACTATGATGTCTAGAAGAGCCTCAGACCAACTAAGCTACCTGGAAAGGACACTTTCCAACCTGTTGAGCAGGCTATGGAGTGAGCTCCAGGATTTTGGCTTTCATGAGCTGTCATCACCCTTGCTGGGGTTGGCTTTGGTGATGCACCCATCTGTGAATCATTTCTGCTCCTATAAACTACCCCTTACGCACACTCCTGTAAGTACCCCCCATAACACTCATTGGTTCACCAGATTGAACTTAGGGGGTCTCTGTACGCTGTTCTATTGTGAGTTCCCTAACTGGAATGAGTAGACACATCTCCCCAGGAATTTAGAAAAACAAGCAAAGAGGGGACCAGTGGGTAGTTAAGAGAGGGCACGGGCTGCGTATGTTCAGAGCCCTTTATATTCATGTTTGAAAATGCCAGAATGAGACTGGGCCTGGGAAGACGGCCTGCTGCCAGCCTGAAGATTCAGGTTTAGTTCCTGTGACTCACAGGTGAACGGAGAACAGCAGCCTCACTAGCTGTCTCGTGATCTCCACACACAGAGACATGCACATGACCACATACATGTGCATGCAAAATAAGTAATATAGTGAAACATTTGTTTTGAGATGGTATAACAAAGGTCATCATCTTATACAATTACCATATGCTGAAAAGCTATGCATGTCAAACTTCCATCGACTCAGCAAATAATACGTGTAAATGTGCACATTGATTGCATATCAAGTACACTTTTTTTTTTTCATATTGCTGCTATAACTTTAACAATATAGCTACTAGAGACAGGATCATTTTGCACTGGAGTGACAGTACCTCTTTTAGAAGTGCTAGAAGGAGCTGGGCATGGAGGTATGTGCCTGTAACCTCAACTTTAAGGAGATGAAGGCAGGAGGATTGTAATGTCAAAGCAGCCTTAGCTACATAATGATTTTGAAGCCAGCCTAGGCTATGTGAAACTCAGCCTCAACCTAAGAAAACACAAGAGAAAAGAAAGTGTTCGGCTGGAGAGATGGCTCAGTGGTTAAGAACACTGACTGTTCTTCCAGAGGTACTGACTTCAATTCCCAGCAACCACATGGTGGCTCACAACCATCTGTAAAGTGATCAGATGCCTTCTTCTGATGTGTCTAAAGACAGCTACAATGTACTTATATACATAAAATAAATAACTTTAAAAAAAGCAAGTGTCACTAGGGCTAGGGGTGCAACTCAGTAGGAAGCTTGCCTAACATATACAAGGCTCTCATTTCAATTCCAGGCAGTATCTTATCTGTCAGTTTATTATCTGTCCATCTATCTATCTATCTATCTATCCATCCATCCATCCATCCCTCTATCCATCTACCTATCTATCCAACCATCCATTTATTGAAGGTAAACAGGCAGAAATAAACCTCTTAATTATTCAACACAGCAGGCATATAGAAAAATGCATAAAATATAAATTACAGAAGAATCAATAATTTTAGAGTACATTATCCAAGGCAGGAAATGCAAACTTGCCAGCATTCCTTCCTAATCACTGTCCCTTACACAGATTATCACCACGCCACACTCTAATGATAACCACACTCTTTTTAAAAAGTTTGTAGTTTTAGAATCTATGTATGTGTTGTTAGTTTTGCTTACTTTAGGACACACATATATTTGTCTCATGTATCTTCACGGAAGGAGGAAGAGATTGACTGACTGATTTTCAAGGACTAGGAATAGAACCTGGGGCCTATATGCTAAACAAGTGTTCTCCGACTGAGCTAAATATCCTAGCTTATTTTATTTTTATTTTATTTTATGGTTTCTTGAGATAGGGTTTCTTTGTGTAGTTCTGGCTGTCCTGGAACTCACTCTGTAGACCAGGCTGGACTCTATCTCTGGAGATCTGCCTGCTTCTGCCTCCCCAGTGCTGGGATTAAAGGTGTTCAGTACCACCCCCTGGCACCTATCTTCCTTTAAATTTTTTCTTTTTAAAATTAAAATATAATATCATTCCCCATCTATCTTGTTTTATTTTGAAATGTGCTTCAAGATTCATGCGACATCCCTTCCCTCTTTTCAGATAGTTGGATAAATCTTTAATATTTCTGATCACACCGAGGAGGTGGTAGTTGCCCCTGTCTTTAATTCCAGCATTCAGGAGGCAGAGAGGCAGGCAGATCTCTGAGTTTGAGGCCAGCTTGGTCTACAGAGCAAATCCTAGGACAGCCAGTACTGTACCGAGAAACTCGGTCACAAAAAAAAAATTTCCAATTGCAAATATATAGTAACTGCACATCCACACAGAGTCTTTGAATACCCACAGGTCTACACATCCCTACAAGGTTCGGAGTCATGGCTGGAAAAAGAAACTCCAGTCAAAATGAGGAGAAGAAGGAAGCAGAGATGCTAAGGTGCTATGGTTGGCCTTGTGGGCAGGTGTGTAGGAGAGCTCTGGTTTTTGGAAGTGTGAGCTAGTGCTGCCTCTGGGACAGGTGGGTAAGGTGCAGCTTGGATGTCTGGACCTGGTCTTCATGGCCTTTCTGGGAAGGGGAGAAAGTCTACACGTACAGGAAGTTTGGCGATTTCCTTCATCCTGAAGAGACAAGCTGAACAAGAAGGCCAAGCTTCTGAGTTAGCCAGAAAGAGGCAGATTTTACTGGCAGAGCCTGGGTCTTAGTAGCCAAGGTGCCCTGGGGCTTGATCTCTGCAGAGCAGCGTCTGTCCTTCCTCTCTGGGATCCCTGGCAGCCCCAGTCGGGTTGCAGGGAGTGGCCCTGAGGAGTGGACAGGTGGGGTTGGAATAGATGTGGGTTCTTTATGGCCTCTGGCAGGAGGCCCTTTTACTAGCTCCATCCGGCAGTGTTTCCCCATCTGCCTCTACTCAGGCTTGATGCAAACCCAATGAATCAATGCCTGGTTTGGGGAAAGAGCCCAGACTGCAAAACTCTTCCTCCTATTCCCTACTGGTGTCTAGATTGTACAGTGCAGAGGACCTTCTGGAGATCAGCATTCCTGCCAGCCACTGAAGCTCCAGGACAAAGGACTATCTATATACATCCCTTGGGTGAAATAGTTCCCTTACGGTCAACCACTTAGAACACTTAACAAAAACCGGCTACCTTGCAATTAAGATAACAATCTGTGGAGCATGTACACTTGTACAGTTTTTGCCCTGGGTAGACAAGACTCTGAGTCTGTGCTCAAAGGCTAGCCATAAGAAGCCCCAGCAGCCTGCCCATTGGCCCTTTAGAGGCAGGATCTTGCTCTGAATAGCTCAGAGCAGCTGAGCCCCTGTCTTTCTGCCTCTACCTTCTAAGTGCTAGGGTTACAGGAGTGTACCACCAGGCTACAATACTTTCTTAGAAGGACAATATTCTGTTATCTGAACATTAAGTCAGCTATCTTTCTCTCATAGAGATGCTGTAACTCCTTCAAGTTTTTGCTTGCACTGCCAATAATATTAAATGGTATTTCATATTTTTCTCAGCCATTTCCACACTCCCTGACTCTCTTTTTTCATTTCTATAGAGGGTTATCTTTCTTTTCTTTTCTTTCTTTCTTTCCTTCTTTCTCCTTCTTTCTTTCTTTTTTTCTTTTTTCTTTTTTTTTGGTTTTTCGAGACAGGGTTCTCTGTATAGCCCTGGCTGTCCTGGAACTCACTCTGTAGACCAGGCTGGCCTCAAACTCATTATCTTTATTTTCTTATTGACTTTAAAATTCTTTCATGTGTGTACAGGATATGTACATGTCAATGCAGATACCCATGAAGGCCACAGACTTCTTTCTTTAGCTGTAGGCCTTGAACCCAGGCATTTGTTCTCCGGGGTACTGTTTAGTTCTACATTTAAAAAATAAATAAATAAATAAAAATTTAAGAAGCGATTGAGGGTCACCAAGATAGAGGAAATGGTATTTACCTGAGTTTGATCCCTAGAACCCACATAAAAGTGGAACTGACTCCCCTAAGTTATTCTCTGACCTTCATATGTACACATGAACTGCCCCCCCCAATAAATGAATAAATATAATTTAAACATTTTCCAAACAAGAATAGCAGGGATGGAGATTGTAGTTCAGTTGGGAGAGTGGTGTCTGGCAGGCATGAAGCTCTGGATTTGATACCCAGCACTGCATATACCACGCCTGGTGGTGCACACTCAGGAGGCGAGGGCAGGAGAATCAGAAGCTCAAGGCTGAGTTTGAGGCCAGCCTGGAAAACAGGAGACTTTGCCTCAAAAAAAAAAAAACAAAAACAAAAACAAAACAAAAAAACCCCTAGCATTTCGAATATATAGTATTTCGGTCACATCTGTTCCCTTTCACTTACCTGACAGAGGACTTCTGAAAAAAAAGTCTTTCAATTTTAAAAAACAAAAAACAAAACTAAAAAACCCCCCAAAACAAACAAAACAACAGCAACAACAACAACAAAAACCAAGGGCAGTACAGCACTGGCATCTAGATTTCTGAAAAGAATGAGTACCACAGGCTGATGACTAATGGCTTCAGAAGCAGATCCTGCCTTATAATGCCAATCTGTGGTATTCAAATGATGCCCTGAAAGACTTCTACTGAAAAACTGCAATCCTTCTGCCTCAGTCTCAGGACTACTGAGGTCACAAGTATGCACCACTGTGCCCAGTGAAAAAGATAATTTGGATGGCCCCTTGTAAAGTCCTCAGATGAAAATTTACACTTGATATGTATGTCTATCAGATCACCGTATATCAGAGTCAGTGCATAAACAAATTGCCATCAGCAGTGTAGGAACTTTGGCTCAGTGGGTAAAGACGCATGCCACCTGCGCTGGATCCTTGGACCCTAACGTGGTGAAAGGAGAGAACCAGTTCTAGAAAGTTGTTCTCTAACAGCCTCCACACACCCACCATGGGGCTCACAGGCACAAAACCTAAACATTAAAAAATGTAATTAAATGAAAATATAGGGTCTCGGAAACAACAACCCTTCATTATCGTGGGCATGGCTAAGATGGGTGCCTCAGTGGCTCATGGTTTCTCATGAGATTTAGGTCAAATTTCCCTCTAGGACTGCAGTCTTATGTGAAGATTCAACAAGGGGAAGACTCTTCTGAGCTCTTTTGTGCGGTTGCTGGTTCCCAAGTAAGTGGGCATCTCTACAAGCTACCTGAGGATGAGATAGCAGCAGTCATCATGGGCAGCAATACACCAGAGAGCTAATAATCAGGCAATCTGACGATTGACATCCTACCTGGTAGCACTCACAACACCCACTGCAGCAGTTATATTCAGGTTATGTATACCAATTGATTAAAACAACAAAGGCTGCAGATGAATAACCAAGAAAGGAGGCAGCCGCAGCACGACCCACAACTGTTTTACATACGGAGCATCTCCTTGTCCTCCCACCACGGAAGAGTCTGTATGCAGTTCTGTCCAGCTGCTACGGTCTCTAACACAGCAGGTGGCTTGCTTCCAGGCAGGAAACTCACCTGAACCCTGGTATTTAAATTTTTTCTCACTGGTGCTTGATCACAGAGACACAGATGGTGTGGCTGACGCTCCAGGCCCTCCTGAGCATGAGCTGATACAGCAGGCTCAAAGTGTCCACCACAAAGCACATTGTTAGCACAGACTATCAGGCACAGCTTGAGGCCCCCAGGTAAACAGACACTCTTATCAGTCAGAACATTCCAAGAGTTGAGAGTCACTCAGGAAGTAGAGCAAAGAACAGGCCTCTCTTTGGGCAAGGCTCTGGCTTTACTTGCCAGGCCAGGAAGTGAGGCTCACACCACACTGGGCTTCTGATGGGCTTCTGAGCACTTCAATCTTCAAATACAACAGGATTAATGATCAGTTAAGAAAAGTCTTCAATGTAAGGACAATGAAAGCAAACCAGGAAGGGAAAGAAAAGGTATTTGGAAGAAACAGATGGGAAAACAAGCCAATCGCTCTTCCCAGTGGCACAAGCCTGTCACACAGTGGCTCTCAAGGCTTACATTTCCTAAGGCTGAGACCCTTTAATACAGTTCCTTATATTGTAGTTATTCCCCAACTACAGATTATTTTATTGTTATTTTATAACTGTAATTTGGCTACTGTTATGACTATCTGATATCCGGTATATCTGATAGGCAACCCCAAAGGGGTCTGTCTCTATGCACAGGTTGACAACTGCTGCTGGAATCCCTGCTACTCAGGAGGGTAAAGGAGAAGACTGAAAGTTAAAGGCTTGCCTCGGTGGCACTCGGAGTTCCAAGTCAGCTTACAAATATATATATATCATATGATATCATATGAATATATATACACCCTGTATATCATATATATCCTGTGTATATATATTTCATATATATATAAACATAGCTATATATATAACCTATATATATTTTTAACAGAAGTATTTCATATGAAAAAGTTGGCAATATGAAAGACAGCAAGGCAATTGAGGTTTTTTTCTTTTTAAAACTCAAATGTAAATGTAGGAAATTAAAAAGTCAATGAATCAAATATAAAAAAATCACAGTGGAAAATATAATCAATTGACTTGACTATGCAGAAAAGAGAGAATCAGAGATGAAAGACAATGTTGACAAAATACTATATTCAAACATCAAAAACTTAGAAAACAGCACAAGCACAGTGACCATGTCCTCTGGGCTATGACCAAGTGACCAGCCTAAGAAGGAGCCATGATAAATGGAACAGGCACGGTGCATCTGTTCAGACCCAGTGGAGCTGGAGGCACCATCAGTTGTTAACTGCCCACTGTGGCCGCTGGAAACAGAACTCCAGTCTTCTGCAAGAGCAGCAGTTTATCAGGTGTCCAACTGCTGAGCTACCCAGCCCTGGCGGCTCTCCGTTTTAAAGAACTAATATCAGTAGGTATAAAAATGTCAGACAGGTCCTGATAGAGTTAGGGTAGATGAATTAGTCTCCCCATTACAGAGGCCATCCAAACTAAACTTCCATAAACTTCAGAACATTAAAAAAAAAAAAAGAGCTAAATGAGTCAGTCATGGTAGCACATACCTTTAATCCCAGAGAGTCAGGTAGGGAGATCTCTGTGAGTTCATGACCAGCCTGGTCTACAAAGCAAGTTCCAGGAGAGCCAGGGCTATATAGAGAAACTAGTTACCGAAAAAACAAAAACAAACAAACAAAAAAACAAAAAAAAATGAGAGAGTGTGAGAGTTGTGTTAAATGATACCATGTAGTAATGTTCTTAACATATATACAGAATAATTCATCCAATAGACAGGTGACATGTTCTTCTCAGCAGTCTGTAGCATATTCTCTAAAACACGGCATATCCTAGGCCACAAGTAAGTTCTTACCATGTTCTAAAGAATCAAAAACAATTTCATGAGTAGATCTGATCATAGTTCAATAAACTATAGGAAGCAAAACTATAGAGCTTACATAAGTACATTAGGATTGAAAACATATTTATTTTTTTAGTTTTATTCCTGTGCCCCACAGAGGCCAGAAAAGGGTATCTATTGAAGGCCTAAATCCTAGAGTTATAGACAGATGTGAGCCACCTGATGGAGGTGTTGGGATCTGAACTTGGGTCTTCTGCAAGAGTGGCATGAAATGATGTACTTTTAACTACTCAACAATCTCTCCAGCCCAAGAACAATATTTTGTTTGCTTGTTTCTTTATTTATAGACAGGATCTCTCTATGCAGCTGTGAATGACCTGACACTCACTATGTAGATCAAACTGGCCTTGCCTCTGCTTCCTGAGTGCTGGGATTAAATGTGTGTGCCCACCATGACAGCTATCAACATACTTTTAAATGACCACCGTGTCATTGAAAAAACCAGAAAGGAAAATTTAAAAATCTCTAAAATCAAATGGAAATTAAAACATAACTAGAATCTTCAGGACAAGGCTAAGGGAATTATAAAAGCAAAGACTGTATCTAAATACTCACTCTGTAGACATACTGAAGGGGGCTCTAGGGAGCGGCTCAGAGGTTAAGAGTACACAGCAGCTTCACAACAGTCTGTAACTCAGTTCCAGGAAATCTAATGTCCTCTTCTGGCCTTTGCAGGCATCAAGCAAAACAACCATACACACAAAATAATAAAATAGAGATAACTTTTTAAAAAAATCTCAGAAAAGGATGCTGGACCTTGTGGATCACAGCTTTGTTCTGTACCTAAACTTTCCTGGGAGAAGCAACAAAACGTCTAGGGAGCCCAGGACAGACCAAGTACAGATACTACTGGAGTCCACCTTGGCAAACCAATGAATTTTATTGGTGTTTTTTACAGAAATATATGAATAAGGGGTTACTCACAGAGCAGAAACAACTCAAAGACAACTGCCCACCCCAGCATGCTGACAGGTCACAGAGCTGGTAACCTGGAGCACACTGCACAGCCTACAGCAGCTCAACAATTTGGAGAATGTTCTTTCCAGGTACGACAGTTGGGCCAAGTGTCTTCCAGGTAGCTCGTTTTGTCTTTGCAACTTTTCTTTTCTGAGTCTTCTTGGCAGCTGCCATGTCTAAGAGGGACTCTTATTTTTTATTTTTTTTTATTGTTAACTCTGGCAGGGAGGGGCCTAGTGAGTCTGGTCAGTTTCAGAGAGTTCTATAAGCTATTTTTAAGTGTTGTTTACCTCTCCTCTCTGGTTAAGGAGCTCCCAGAAGGATGGGATGTTTTGATCACAATAGGCTTTAATCCCACCCAGCATCCAGGGGGCAGAGGCAGGTGGTACTTGGGGAGTTCCAGGCCATCTACAGCTACATGGAGAGAATGCATCTGAAAACAAAACAAAATAAAAACCAAAAACCTGAAAGGTGTCTCAGTGGATGTCATAGTCTTTGTTCTATGCTGTGAACTGTGACCAAGACAACTCTTATAAAAAGAAAGCATTTAATTAGGGGCTTGCTTACATTATCAGAGGCTTAGTCCATTATGGCACTGAGCATGACAGTGTAGCTAAGAGAAGGGGGTGGGGCAAGAAGATAGGAGGGAGGGAAGGAGAGAGGGAGGGAGAGGGAAGGGAAGGATGCTGGCTGGCAAGGGTTTTTAAAACCTTAAAAGCCCACTCTATGAGACACACTTCTTCCAAGTAGGCCACAACTCCTATCTGTCTAATCCCTTCATAAGGTTCTACACCCTGGTGACTAAGCATTCAAGTACATGAACCTATGGTGGCCATTCTTATTCAGATCATCACAGTGGGTAGAGGAACTTCCTGCCAAGCCCAACTTCTTTCCTTTGACCCCCCACATTTAAACCCACGTGGCAGGAGAGAATTGACTTGCAAAATTGTCCTCCCTCCAGTCTTCACATGTGCATGAATAGGCGCGTGTGCGCGCACACACACACACACCACATACCACACCACACACACACACACACACACACACACACACACACCATACACATTAGAAATAATATAAATAGAACCCTACAAACACTAAGAGGAGGCTTTGCATTGCTATGTAATGAAAGGCTTTGTTGGTCTTTGCTGGTCTTTGCTGGTCTTCACTGGTCTTCACTTGATAAAGAAAAATGTGCCAAAGAACTTTCTTGTGGTATTCAGGCTGATTCTGGCTGCTTCCACTGACTCACACTGATCTGGCAAACCCTTGCTGTTTCTTGCTGGGTCTTGCTGCCACTGCTACTGATTCATGTTTGGTGTTTGCTATTGGACTGCACTGCTGGTATCCTGACAAGGTTGGAATCGCCCCAAGCAACTATTTCTAAACAGGTCTGCAAAGTCCTTTTCCTATTAACCTTCTTTTGGCCCTACCTCTGGCCAGTGGGTTAGAAGGGGGTTGAAGCATTTAAGAACCCTAAATAAAATAGGTTTTGAAAAGTCTGAGCTGGCCGGGCGGTGGTGGTGCACGCCTTTAATCCCAGCACTTGGGAGGCAGAGGCAGGAGGATTTCTGAGTTCGAGGCCAGCCTGGTCTACAGAGTGAGTTCCAGGACAGCCAAGGCTAACAGAGAAACCCTGTCTCGAAAAACAAAACGAAAAGAAACGAAAAGAAAAGAAAAGTCTGAGCCTACAGTGGCTTATACCTGTAAACCCAGAATTAGTGGGTTGGGTCATTTTCAACCACATGTGAGTTTGAAGCTAGCCCTAGCCTCAAAAGCCTGGTTTAAAAACTACCTCAACCAAGAGCAAAAACAGCAAGACATTAGAAAGAATCTAGGAATGGTGGTGCACACCAAGAATCCCAGCAGACCCAAGATCAACACAAATTCAAAGTCAGCCTGGTCTACATGGTGAATTACAGAATAGCTAGAACTATTAAATATAATACTGTTTCAACCCCCTCCCCCTCAAAAAAGTCCATAAATAAACTGGAAAGATCTAATATAAATAATGTAATAGGTCTCAAGGTTTTAGAAAAACAAGAACAACCCAAACTCAAAATGAAGACAGTACAGTAGAAATTAATGAGCAGATTTTGAAAGAACAATGTATAAAATTAATCAGTTTGTTCTTTAAAAATAAAAGTAAAGAAGATTGACAAACCCAAGCTGAACTTACCAAAAAAAAAAAAAAAAAAAAAAAAAAAGCTAGGGAACGCATAAATTAGTAAAATTTGAGATGAAAGCAGGGTGGGGACCAATGAAATGGTTCAGTAGGTAAAGGTGCTTGCTGTAAAGCCTGACTACCAGAGTTCAAAGCCTGGTACCAGTATGGTGGAATGGTGGAAGGAGAGACTGACTCTTACAAGTTGTCCTTTGACTTCTGCACACTTACTGTGGCACATGAACTCATACAATATACGAATGAATGAATGAATGAATGAATGAATGAATAAATAAATAAATATTGTAGAAAAAGAAAAAAGCTAGTCATGGTGGCACATGCCTTTAATCCCTACACTCAGAAGACAAAGGTAGGCAGATCTTTAAAGTTCAAGGCCAGGCTGGTTTTTTTTTTTTTTTTTTTTTTTTTTTGGTTTTTCGAGACAGGGTTTCTCTGTATAGCCTTTGGCTGTCCTGGAACTCACTCGGTAGACCAGGCTGGCCTAGAACTCAGAAATCCGCCTGCCTCTGCCTCCCAAGTGCTGGGATTAAAGGCGTGCGCCACCACCGCCCGGCTGCCAGGCTGGTTTAAACAGCAAGTTCCAGGCCATCCAGGGCTACAGGATGAGATGCAACAACAATAAACAAGAGAAAAGAAAAGGACCAAAGGATGGCTGTTAGATGCTCATAACATCTACAACATCACTAGGGACCTTTGGAAACTTAGGTTCTGAAACATTAGAAACCCCAGAAGTTCATTTGTAGCCAAACATGACCTGCCAAAGTTAAATCAAGTGAGTATAAACAGCCAAACCCAGTGGTCCACCTCCCTAATGCTGCAGCTCTTTAACACAGTTCCTCGTGACGACTCCCAACCAGACTTTGTTACTGTAGTTTTGCTTCTGTTATGAACTTTTTTTTTTCATCTTTTCTTTTTTCATTTGTTTTGGTTTTTGAGACAGGATTTCTCTGTGTGGCACTGGACCTTGCTTTGTACTCCAATTTGGCCTCAAACTCACAGAGATCTGTCTGCCTCTGTCTCTCAATGCTGGGACTAAAGGGGTGCGCCACCATTGTCCGGCCACTGTTATAAATTGTAGTGTAAATAGCTGATATGCAGGATATCTGATATGTGACCATGTGGAAGGGTTGTTCAAACCTCCCCAAAGGATCGTGACCCACAGATCCACAGGTTGAGAACTGCTGACCTAAACAGATCATAACAGTCAATGGATTGAAGCAGTAATGGGAAAAATCCTAACCAAAGCAAACCTGAGGATCAGATTCACTGCTGAATCCTACTAAGCGTTAAGAGGAAGGGCACCAATATTCTTCATACTGTCCCATGACATAGAAAGGGAAGGTGCTGCCAAACTTGTTCTATGAGGTCACTAGTACTCCAATACCAAAATGTGGTTTGGTTTTTCTGCTTCTTCCCTTGGGATGCCCAGGGCCTGTTGCACATTGGGTGGAAAAGGATGAATCAGTGTCCGGATCGGGTGGGTCACAGGATCCCTGTAACGGTGAATGCTGGGGGAGGAGGTCTCCACTGAAGATTTCAGTATTACAGCTCTTTTAGAAAACAGCTCTCTTAGAAGACGGTTCTTCTTAGGGTGAAGTTTCAATGGCTGAGGTTTAAAGTACTGGGGATACCTCATTTACATGGAGAAGCATTACAGGAAGTTGAACCTGTAATTTAGCCAAGGATTATGTGACCTTCCTCAGGTAGAAGATTGGGGTTAGGCTCCCCAGACCAGGTGGAGAAGAGGAAGCCCTGCTAAGAAAAGATAGTTCTTTATTTTTCTCCAAGCTCAGGAGTGCTGTCTGGACATGGTAGACTTAGTGTTACAACCTTCGTAACAAGGTGTAACATTAAGACTGGATAAGGAAAACTGATTCAGACCAATTTCCCTGATGAATGTATATACAAAAATTCTCAATTAAATTCTTGTGAAGTATAGTCAAGAACATACTGAGACTTTATATACTACAATTTAGTTGGTCTCATTTCAGTGATGATAGTTTGGTTCAATATATACAAATCAGTAAGTGTAATACAGCTCATAAAAACATTTAAAGACATATGGATTAAAGCAGAAATAACCTTTGAGGAAGTTCAGCATTACTTCATGATTAAAAAAAAACCAAAGAAACTAGAAATAGAAGGAACATATTCGCACCATAATAAAGGCTGGATGGGATGAGCCTATAGCCAAACTTTTTACTAAGTGGGGAACAATATAAAGTAAACAATATAAACAATATAAAGTAAAGAGAGCAATATAAGGTATATATAGAGAAAGTCAACTATGCCTATTTGCAGACAGTATAATCCATATATAAATGGCCCCACCAGAAAACTTACTCTTCTGAGAAATGCTTCCAGCAAAAGACAGTCTACAAAATTAATGTTAAAAATCAGTAGCTTTTAACACGTATCAGTAACAATTTTTCTAAGACAGAAATCAGGGGGTAAAAAAAAAAATCCTATTCCCAGGCTTCAAAAAATAAAATAACATAACACACCTAGGGATAAAATCCAGTCAAGGAAGTGAAAGGTCTCCACAATGAAATCTTTAAGATAATGGAGAAAGAAATTTCAAGAAGACAATGGGAGATGCAAAGAGCTCTTATGCCCATGGGCTGGCGAAGTTAATATTGTGAAAGTATAGCACGAACAGCCATCTACAGATGCCACTCAGTCTCCATGAAAACCCCAATGACATCATTCACAGAACTAGGAAAAAATACCACTAAATTCATATGGAACCATGACAGAATCTGAAGAACAACACAATCCTTAGCAGAAAGAGCAAAGCAGAGTTACCACAGTGCCTGATCTCAAATTAAAATACAGAGCCATAGAACAAAACCAGCATGGTACTGAGTCAAGAACAGACGTTTAGACATTTAGTGTTCTAGAACAGAGGACAGAGACATAAACTCATATAGCTGCAGACATGTAATTTTTAGCAAAGGTGTCAGAAACATTAAAACTGGTGTTCCCCACTAGTTATAGTAGAATAAACTATAGGAGAGTATCCCAGAATAAGGATAAAGTAGAAAAAAACCAGATTAGCAGTTTCTAACTTGTGAGTCATGACCCCTTTGGGGGTCAAATGACCCTTTTACAGGTGTCACATATCAGATATTGTAACAGAATACTTTTACAGTGAGGAACTGTATTGAATGGTTGCAGCATTAGGGAGGTTGAAAACCATTGACATAGATCTATGTCTTATGCTTAGCAAAAAAAAAAAAAAAAAAAAAAAAAAAAAAAAAATCAACTCAAAATGGTATCAAAGACATTAATGTAAGACCTGACAATGAAGACCCCCATACTCGGGAGACCCTTCCTCAAGTCTCAGGAGATCACGACCACCCAAAGATCACAAGAAACCATACCTGGATGCAATCAGCAGAGGCTTTATTAGGGAAATTGGCCTGCGGTCAAACCACAAGCTCTCTGTCTCTCTGAAGAGCAAGGTTTGGCCTCGAGTGGCGGGGCTAAGGGGTCTTTTATAGCATGGGGTGGGGAAAGGAAGGCATTTTTGTGCGGTTACACATGATTGGTTGTTTTACAAATTTTGAACATAGCACTGGGAAGACCAAGGGAGGGAGGGGTAACCAAGAACAGTGGAACATTTCAGAGGAATCTAGCCCAAATGATCTAGAGTCATGTGAAAATCACTCTGCACACTCATTCTTCTCAAAAATGTGATTTTACCATATCGCTGTCCTACCCTGTCAACTATCAACTATTTCTCACTAGCTCCACCCGTAGAGCCACAGAGTGTGTGCTGTGGAGGGGTGACAGCCTGAGTTTGGATCCCAGGACTCACATAAAAAGCCAGGGATAGAATGAGAATGTAGATAGCTCGGTGGGATGGTGCTTGCCTAGCATGTGTGACTCCAAGTTCAATTCCTATCAGTTCCCAGCAGCGCGCGTGTGTGCGCGTGCGTGCGTGTGCACACACACATACACACACAGAGACAGAAAGACCAACACACACACATATATATACACACACAAACACACAGAGAGACAGAGAGAGACAGAGAGTGACAAAGACACACACACACACACACACAGAGAGAGAGAGAGAGAGAGAGAGAGAGAGAGAGAGAGAGAGAGAGAGAGAGAAAGGCCAGTTAGAAGATAGCTCTTAGGTGGCTTATAATTCCAGAAGGATAGGTGTCCAGCACCATCATCAGAGAGTTTGGCAGCAGGCAGGCTGGCAAGGCACTGCAGCAGCAGCTGAGAACTCATATCCTGATGCATGAACAGAAAACAGAGGAAGTACTTTGGGGTTGATTGAAGCTATTGAAACCCACTTCAGCTCACCTCCAGTGACACAGCCTTCCAACAAAGCCACATCTAATTCTTCCCTGAGGGCCACCAACTGGGAACCAAATAGTCAAATGTCCAAGACTTATGGAGGACACCTCACTCAAACTACCAGAGAAGATCAGAGGAGTAAGAGGTTGGAAGGAGACAAGAGGGTAACAGGGGTGGTGAAGTGGAAATTTCTGGTTTCCTTGCAGGCTCAGTTGTGTCTGTCCTGTTTTTTCTGGAAACTGTCTTATGAGAAGATGTTTTGCTGAGAACAGACACATGGGTTTTTTTTTTTTTTTTTTTTTTTTTTTTTTTTTTTTTTTGGAAGGTGCCTGGTGAAAGAGCATGTGATGTTTTGCTGGAGTAGACACTTGGGAGGACACGTGATGTTTAGAAAGAGTGTAGGTATAACCCAACAGATAGTGGACAATGCTCTTGCACTGGTTCATCTTGCAACACTGCTGGTCTTTGCTGATTTTCGATTGTGCTGACTTCATAGAGAGAAATGCACTAAAGGACTTCTAGTGGTATTCTGGCTGCTTGCCACTTCAGTGGATTAGTGAAGATCTCAGATATGCAGAAACTCACTGGACAAGCTGCCACTGTTGATTTGTGTTTGGTGTTTCGCTAGTGTGCTGGCAAACCTATATGAGACCAAATATGCATAACATATAATGGACAGTTTCTACTTCTGATAGCCTGTTGCAATTGTGTGAGTAACAAAGTTAATTCTGAGTTATCAGGTATAAATTCAGCAGTCTCTATATGCAAAACAACTCTTTCTACATATAAAGAATCAGTAAGTACATTAAGAGATTCAGGATAATCTAATAATACTAGCACAAGGATTGCATACAAGTTTGATTTTTGAACTGAGGTATATGGACTTTTGATCACCTTGCTTATTTTGTTTGACTTATAACCTGCCATCCCATCTTGTTTTCATCAGTACAGAATGTTGGTGCTCTGGAATTGGTATACTCTTTACAATACATGGAAGAATCCAATTAATTCTTTTTACGTTTGCTTTTCAGATATTTGTTATTAATTTTACCCAAGTAGTTACTACAAGCTCTTTGCCAATCCTCACTGATCACCCATAATGACATAATCTCAGCATTTGTAAGAGGTACTACAATTTCAACAGGATCTGTTCCTTCCAACTGACATAGTCTTATTCTACCTTTTATAATTAATTCAGAAATCTTTTTTATACATGTCTTCAATTTTTTAATTTGTTTATGATCTAGGAAAATCCATTCCATAATACTATCTTCTCTCCACATAATGAGCCCAATAGGAGAATGAGTTGAAGGCAAAATGACCAAAATACAATCGAGTTTAGGATCAATTTGATCTACAGATACATCTTGCAGTCTTTGTTCTACAAGAATTAATTCTTTTTTTCTGCTTCAGCTGTTACACATCTTTGGATTGTACCTTTGAATTTGAATCTCCTTGTAATGTTTCAAACAAATTACTTAACTCATACGTATTCAATCCAAATGAAAACCTCAGCCAGTTAATCTCTCCCGTTAATTTTTGAAAATTGTTAAGAGTTTGCAATGGTCCCTGTGGATCTGTACATTTTGTGGTCAAATTTTTTTGTTGGCTGATTTTATAATCTTATCTTCTTTTTGTCTTTGTTTTGGGGCAATCTGTAATCTTCAGCACGGCAGAATTCTTTGTGTTACCTTAAACATATTCTCTAAAACATCTTTGTCAGAATCGGCCAACAAAATGTCATCCATATAATGATAAGTGATAGACTGAAGAAATTGCTTACAAATTATTTCTAATGGTTTTTGCACAAAATATTGCCATAAAGTTGGACTATTTAATACTCCCTAAAGATAAATAAGCATAACTATGTCACCATCTTAAAACAATTGTAGGTTTTCATTCTAATGTCAACAATCCTTATAATATATTGGTTGTCCTAGTTCCTCAGTTCTTTTGATAACCTACTGTCTCTCAGCTGTTGTTGCTCCTTTTATACCAACATTAAGAAAATTTAGAGTTGACAAAGCATTATTTAGTCTGTCCCCAGTTGAATTTTTCTCTTCCTTTTTGTTTAATAAGAATCTATTTTAAGGTGCAATTGGCTCTTTCTATAACTGCTTGTCCTGTGGGATTATGTGGTATACCAGTAACTTGCTTTATATTGTAATATGTAAGGAATTGCTTAATTTTATTGGATACATATGCAGGAATATTATCAGTTTTAATTTGTGCAGATATTCCCATAGGGTGGAGATGAATGTGAGCAAAATACACAATGTATATGCATGGGAATATTCTGATAAATCATATATATATATATATATATATATATATATCACAAAAAAGGAAGTTAATATGTGTGAGGGATTGTGGGGTTATGGGGTTGGGGGGTTGAAGAGGAGGGACAGGAGCTGGAGACATAGTTCATTGATTATGATTATGTAATGCTTTTGTAGAGAATCCATGTCTGGTTCCCAGCATGTAGGTCAGGTATCTCAAAACTGCCTATAACTCTATCTCCAGGGAGGAGTCTGACCCCTTCCTCTAGCCTCTGTAGGCACTAAATTCATGTGCACATATCCCCACACAAGTACACACAACTAAATATTTGTGTGTGTGTGTGTGTGTGTATGGGTGTGTGTGTGTGTGTGTGTATGTGTGTAGGGGTGGGTGGGTGTTATGCTATGTTGTCCATGCTGGTCTGGAACTCCAAGTCCTCTTTCCTCAGCCTCTGAAATATGATTACAACATGCATCTCTCTCTTCAACTTTGACCACTTTCTTTCATCCTTGTTAGGAACAGCTTACTGCATTTGCTATAATTTAGGTCTAGCTAGGAGTAGGCGTGTGTGTTGGAAGGTTGCAAGTGATCTTCTAATAATGTAGACACTAGAGCAATGGAAATCTTAGGACTCTTACAAATCTGGAATGCATCGCACCAGTCTCTTTTATTGACAGCTATTCCCAGGCACAGTAGCCTTTTGTGTGCACAAATCAGCTACACTGTTTGCTGTGCTACAGTGAATGTTCAAAAATCTTTGAGCGAGTGGGTAATTATCCCCAAAAATCCCACTGCTGTTTATTTTCTCAAATGGTGCACTTTAAAAGTTGTATCATGCTGACTTGTTGCACTACTAATTTCTAGATTTTGGAAATCTATGTTTTCCACATCTTTCACAATCAATAGTTACCTTCTTTGGTCATCTCAACTATGTGACAAATGCTGTCATTTTTTATTTGTATTTTGTTGGTGGTGTTGTTTAATTTTGATGGCTGGTGTACTTTAAACATTTTTCTCATATATGTCATTTATTTTTATCTTTGTGTAATTCATTAGTTATGTTTCTTGTTTCACAGTATGTGGTTTTCGGCTTCGTGATTTTTAGAAGCCCTCTTTCTATTCTAGTGTAGCTGGTATGATATGGTCCATGCACTTGAGAAACACATGTGGTCAGCTGCCTCTCTGTTAATGTTCACTGTCGTCCAAGTCTTCCATATGCTCTATTAGAAGGCATCTCTCTCTCTCCTCCTTCTGGCTTTTAATCTTCTCATGATTTCCCAAGAATCCTAGGCAGCTTACTCAGCTCAGAGAGACACAAAGTCCTTGTCTATATTTCAGTCTCTTTCTACACTGGGTCTTTGTGTATCTAGATAAGGTCTCCTGAACTTTCTCCAGATAAGCAAAACCTGAGACCCTGGCCCCCTTTCTCCTAAAAGGGCCTAGTTACCCTAGAGGGGGTATCTATGCCATATGCCTTATAGAAATACACATCTCAAAAGGCTCTGGTTAGACTCTTCTCACAAGTCAATGGATACCTTCCAAAATTATGTCTTCATAACCAAAGGAGTTTTTTTTTTTCCTTTTTCTCTTTTCTGTTTTAAGTGTGAAGATAATTTTATAGTGTTTGAGAGAAAAACTCCAGAGCAGGCGAGCTTTGAATCTTGGCAGCAACAGAGAAGAGGGCCATGGAGGAGAGCTAGTGAAGGGAGAGAATTAGGCTGGTATGGTCAACAACGAAGGCAACAATGGCAGTGTGTGTAGCTGCATGACAGAAGGGAGTTAGCTTCAGAGAAATAACTAACTCCCTTAAGTTGTCCTCTGACCTTGGAGTCCGGGAAGGCACATGGGCACATACACATAATAAATAAATATAACAAACAAACAAACAAACAAACAGCTTTAGGCATTATTCGAGTCTTAGTAAGGCTACTGCATTCCAAATTTCTCCCAAAGGAATATGACATGTACAAGGAGTCCAATTTCATCTTTCTCATCTTGGAGCTGGTGTGGACAGGCCCACTGTGATGTGCCTGTTCACAGGAGGACAAAGCTTGGTTAGCATGTTAAGTGGTCAGCAACTTCTAGTTTGGGCCTGTTCATGTTGACGCGGTCAGGTACCAGAACTTGGTTTCATCCAGGACAAGCAGCTCTTTCTCACCTTGTATTGTTCTAGTATCACTGGGATCTTGGGGTCCTGCTGATGAGCTGGATGTAGTCTACTATTTACTTGAAGGAACAGTGAGTATTGTTTGAAGCCTTCAACAGCTACGGGTCAGGGTGGCTTAGGTCTCCTGAGCCTGCAGCTGGGCCTAATGATAGTCACCATGCCAGTGGGAGGCATGACCTGGGACCCTTTTAAAGAGTTTTTATTTGTTTTCAAGTTAGGGTTTGACTACCTAGCCCTGGCTGGCTTGAAGTTTGTTATGTAGACTAGGCTGGCTTCAAATTTATAGAGCTCCTGTTTCTTCCTCCCGAGTACTGAAGTGAATGAACTCTTCATCTTCCTATTTCTACCTCTCAAGTCCTGTGATTACAGACATATACAATTATGCCCATTTTTATATGATCCAGGATCCAATCTGGGGTTTTGATCATGTTAGGCAAGCTCTTTATTAACTAACGTACATCCCAGATATGGTATATGTTGAATTTTTTTCTTTTATGAGCTTAGGTTTTTTTTTTAAACTTGCATGTATGTATGCATGTATGCATGTATGTATGTGTTGGGGATTGAACCCATAGCCTCCATAGGCTAAATATATAAGCACATTTTGTGCTTGACAGCAGAATCACACCACTTATTCTTTCTCTTTTTCCCCTCTTTATTTAGTGTATGAGTATGTACGAGTGTGTGAATATGTGAATGTGTGTGTGCATATGTGAATGTCTCTGTATGTGTGTGTAAGATAGGACAACTTGTGGAAGTTGGTTGCCCTCTTCTACTATGTGAATTCCAGGAATTAACTCAAAACTCAGGTTGTCAGGCTTGGCAGTAAGCACTGAACTCAACAGCTACTCTCAGTTTTTAAGAAGGGAGGAGTAAACCTGTGTTAACTTTATTTGTGCGTGCATGTGTGCATGTGTGTGTGTGTGTGTGTGTGTGTGAGAGAGAGAGAGAGAGAGAGAGAGAGAGAGAGAGAGAGAGAGAGAGATCAGAAGAGGGCAGGCTGGAGTTGCATGTTTATTGAGCAACCATGTTGGTGCTAGGAAATAAATTCCAGCCCTCTGTCAGAGCAGCCAGTACTCCTGACTGCTGTGCCATTTTGCCAGGCCTGACGTTTTCGGTACTTAACTACACACTCTTAGCTTTTGTTTGCTAGTTCTTTATCAAGTCCAGACATTTCCCATCCAAAATTTATTAAAAATATCGATCCTAATTATCCTCTTGTATTTTAAATCTTACTTCTCTCCAAAAATTTGGTGAAGCAGTTAGATGAGTAACATTCCAAATTTATTTTTGCTGTATGTAAAAGGCCAGTTGTATTGTCATGTATTTCATAATTTATCTCTTTTTATAATATGACAAGAGCATACAGGCAGCAGCAGATTACTATAAAATTTTACTGTTAATGAACTAATTATTTTTGCAGGACCAAGGAGCATAGGGTTTTAAACATGTTGGGCAAGCGCTCTCCCGTAGAGCCATATGCCTAGTCCTTTTTATATTTGTTTTTGAGACACAGTTTGTATAAGTTGCCAAGCTGACTTTGAACTTTTGTTTCTCCTCCCTTAGCCTTCTAAGTGCTAGGATTAAAGGTATACACCTTCATTCCTAACTCCATGATTTTATTTTTAACTTTCTTTGTAAATTTCTTGTTTTTAAAATGTATATGGGTGTTTTGCCTGTATGCATGACTGTGTGCCATTGCACACCTGATATCAGCAGAGGACAGAAAAGCACATCACAGGTATTTGTGAGCCATCATGTGGGTGCTAGGAGCTGAGGGGGGGGACATGCAGGGTGAGCAAAGGTCATCGGCTGGAGGCTTGGGGCACCTGGGAGGCTTCATTAGAACGGGATCTCAGGTGCTGACTCAACAGTTTTTATTAGGAGAAAGGAAATGGATCTTGTCATCTAATTAAGACTATGTGACATTCCTAAGGTAGAGGCCTATGTGGGGGCTTAGAATTCCCCAGACAAGGTCAGAGAAGGAGAAACCCCTCTCATGAAGAGTCTTCCTTATCATGCTGAGCCCAGAGGCTATCCAGTCATAGTGGACTTTGACCTTAATTAGCGGAGTTTTCCCACACAAGGGCATAGAACATAACAGAATATGCAATCAACTTGGGCATGAGAAAGTTTTCTAGTGGGCTGGAGAGATGGCTCAGTGGTTAAGAGCACTGTCTCCTCTTCCAGAGGTCCTGAGTTCAAGTCCCAGCAACCACATGTTGGCTCACAACCATTTGTAATGAGATCTGATGCCCTCTTCTGGTCTGTCTGAAGATAGCTACAGTGTACTCACATACATAAAATAAATAGATCTTTAAAAAGAGAGAGAGAGCCAGGTGGTGGTGGTGCATGCCTTTAATCCCAGCACTTGGGAGGCAGAGGCAGGCGGATTTCTGAGTTCGAGGCCAGCCTGGTCTACAGAGTGAGTTCCAGGACAGCCAGGGCTTCACAGGAAAACCCTGTCTCAGAAAACAAACAAAACAAAACAAAAAGAAAAAAACAAAAAGAGAGAGAGAGAGAGAGAGAGAGAGAGAGAGAGAGAGAGAGAGAGAGAAAACAGCAGAAACAACATATAAGAAAGTTTCTTTGTAATACAGTAAAAGCACAAAATGGCAGGGTAGACAGTTAACAGTTACCCAGGCCTTAACATTTTATCTAGGCCTTAATATTTTACCTAGATCTTAACAATTAGCATGAAGGAAATCACAGTTCCACCATTTGTTTTGTATATGTGGTGTTGGGTATGGTAGCCATTCCTCTAGCATGCTAGGTAACTGCTTTACCAGTGAGTTGTACTCCAAATCCCCACCAAATTGTTATTGACAAGTAAGTGTGTGCAATTATTTTGTAATAAAAACTCTACTAATGATTTGCATATGCAATGGCCTCAGTTCTGTGCACAGCACTGCCAAAAATTAACGAATCAATTCCCTTTTCAGTGGGCTTAGTCAGACTAAGCTTAACTGGGAATCTCTCTGTTTCCCATTACCAAATTTGAAGTGTTTGTGTATTAAACCATTATTTCCTTCTGGGAGCACACAGACATAGGCTGCACTCTGATTTGGCCTATGAGCTGTATGTAGTTTGTCTTTTAAGAAAGAGCTTACGAAGCGTAGGCCCACTTCAAACTTGCTATGTAGTTGAGGATGGACTTGAACTTCCAATTCTCATGCCTCTATCAACCAAGTGCCAGGATATAAGTGTCCCTACCACACCAAGCTAGGCCCTTGCCCTTAACCATTTTACTGTACTCTTTCTTTCTTTCTTTCTTTTTTGTTTTTTGGTTTTTTGTTTTTTGAGACAGGGTTTCTCTGTATAGCCTTGGCTGTCCTGGAACTCACTCAGTAGACCAGACTGGCCTCGAACTCAGAAATCCACCTGCCTCTGCCTCCCAAGTGCTGGGATTAAAAGCATGCGCCACCACTGCCCGGCTACTGTACTGTTTCTTACAAATATCTTAGATAGAAGACATATATTTGCCTGGGCAGTGGTGGCACATGCCTTTAATCTCAGCACTTGGGGGACAGAGGCCAGCAGATTTCTGAGTTTGAGGCCAGCCTAGTCTAGTGTGTTCCAGGATATCCAAAACTACACAGAGAAACCCTGTCTCTAAAAACCAAAAAGCTAGTAAGTAATGGGGGACATGAAACCTGAACCAGCCATCCTCTGTAACCAGGCAAAGCCTCCAGTGGAAGAAATGGGACGCCAACCCAACCATAAAACTTCCAACCTACAGTTTATCATGCCTGCCCAGATGTTCTGGAACTAGAACCTAGCATCATCATTAGAGACCGGAGAGACCTCATTCAGTAATTGATGGAAGCAGATGCAGAGTCCCACAGACAAATATTAGCTGGAACTCTGGGAGTCCTGTGGAAGAAGGGAAGGAAGAATTGGAGAAGCCAGAGAGGGATTGTGCACACCACAGGAACACGGCCCACAGAATCATCCTTCTGGGACTAAAGTAGGCTCACAGAGATCAGGGAGCCACTCTGGCTCTGACCTTGTCCTCTGCATATATATCATGGTTGTGTTAAGGGATTCCTAACAGTGGGTGGCAGGGACTGTCTCTGACTCTTTTGTCTGCCTTTGGGGCCCTTTTCCTCCTACTGGGTTTCCTTGTCTAGTCTTGGTGTGAGAATATGTGCCTGGTCTTATTGTAGCTTGCTATGTTGTATTTGGTGGATATCCATGGATGGCCTACCCTTTTCTGAGTGGAGGTGAAGTGGGGGAGGTGGATCTGGGAGAAAGGGGAGGTGGAGGGGAGAGATTGTGGGGAAGACAATGAGGGGAAACTGCAGTTAGGATGTAATGTGTATTTTATAAATAAATTAAAATATAAAAAATTAAAAAGTAGCCAGGTGGTGGTGGTGGTGTATGCCTTTAAACCCAGTGCTTGGGAGGTAGCAGCGGCAGGAGGATTTCTGTGAGTTTGATGACAGCCTAGTCTACAGAGAGAGTTCCAGGACAGCCAAGGCTACAGAGAAATCCTGTCTTAAAATACAAACAAACAAACAAACAAACAGACAAATTCACAGAATGAAGTCTAGTATCTAAAATGAGAAGAATTAGGGGAATTAAGGGTATCTTATTTACTTTACTTACTGAAGTCTGCTAAGCATATCTAACAAGGAGAGTTGATCAAGAGAAGAGCATCTATGAAGGGAACTGCTTGAGACACAACACAAGCTTGAGTAGGTGGTGGTGGGAATGGTCAGTTCAGCTAAGTAAGAAAATGTACAGGATCCCTAAGGTAAGGGAGATGTGGCACAGAGAAGCCGTTGATGGTCAGTGAAGCTACAGAGGGAGCCAGGGAGAACTGGGCATGTGTGGCTAGAGACAGTCTGGGCCACATCCCAGGCCTTGAAAGCATTTAAGCCCTTTTTTTGGTTTTTCTTTTCATGTTAAGAGCAATTGAAGACATGGAAATAGTGGTTGGGGAAGTAGGGATCACTTTCCTCCTAAAATATTATGCAGCTTGGACAAGTATTTTGTTGGGAGCCGACTTGTAGAGAAAGCGGCTATCAGCTTTGCAGCCATCTCTAGCCACTTACCCTGACATGAGACTTGGTTTTCAACAGCCTACAACAGCTGAGCACATTATGATAAATATCTTGTTTATCCCACATATCTTGTTTTGCTGTTTAGTGCCCCCAGCTGCAAGGCGCACGTGCTATCCACGATATCCACGCCTGTAAGGCACACGTGATATCCACACCTGCAAGGCACGTGACAAAGTGTATAAATACCCCGCACTTCCCTTCAGAGAGAGAGAGAGAGAGAGACAATAAGAGAAAAGGAGAGACAATAAGAGAGACAATAAACGAGAGAGACTTGATCAGAACCTCTATCTTGTCTCCATTCTTCGAGTCTCTTCCCCGTTATCCCCATTCTCTCTCTTGCTAGGCCCTGACCCGAGGACTGGAGCAACAGAGCGGTCCAGGACATTTTGGTCCCCAAAGCGTGGGTAGAACGGTGTGCAACACAGTGGCCGCCAAGCCGGGCAGTATGGGTCTCAACAGTATTTCAGAGGAGACGGAAGGTAAAGATGAAGTCACTCTTATCTTGAGGGTAAAAAGTTCATTTAAGATGATTGCAGAAATGGAGACAAACTGAGAAATCTGGACATGTAAGGCCACCACGAATGGAGGACCTCACCCAAGCCTTGGGAATTCGAGGCCACCTATTAACTGTAAGACACCAAACTTGATGTAATCAGCAAGAGGCATATTTTAATCAGTATATTGAGGTCAAGATCTGTAGCCCACACAGGGGCAATGGGGTCTGACCCCGGGGCTTTGGAGACAGAATTTAAAGCCCCAAACCACAACTGGGGGGTGGGGACCATAACCCAGGGGGAGTAAGGGAGGGCTATTGGAGAGCACCTGTGAAAAGTCCCAGCCCATTATTCAGTTTGTGACATGGCAAAGGAACAGGCTATTCTCTAAGAGCCCATACGTAATCAGCCAAGTTCCCGGTATCCAGGATGTACAGATACGCTGAGAACTCCCAACTCAAACTCTCCTGGTATCCAGGGTGCACAACTCAAACTCTCCTGGTATCCAGAGTGCACAGGCCTCCCAACTCAAACTCTCCTGGTATCCATAGCACTCAGTCACACTGACCTAAACTCCCAGCTCTGAACTCTTATCTTACTTATTTTGTTAAAAGATTTTTAACTCTTTCAGACAAATATTTGCAAAATGGAATACAATTTTCTTTATTCTGTTTTGAGATAGGGTCTCTAATTGTTTCTTTTTATTTGTTTTGTTTTGTTTTTTGTTTTTTTGTTTTTCGAGACAGGGTTTCTCTGTATAGCCCTGGCTGTCCTGGAACTCACTCTGTAGACCAGGCTAGCCTCGAACTCAGAAATCTGCCTGCCTCTGCCTCTTAATGTTTCTTCTACTTTAGCTTCCCAAGTGCTGGGATTACAAGTGTCAGGCTGCTACTCCTGGAAGAAGACTGGATGGGAAGAGTCAGAAATTGTATGTTGCAAACATGATTCATTTTCTATTCAATATAGAAAAAAGGATTTATCATTTAAATTTTTTTTAAATATTAAAAACATTTTTCTATGGGTGCTTTCTTGCATATACACGTGTATGCTGTGAGCATGCCTGTGTCTGTGCCTACGGAGGCCAGAAGAGGGTTCATTTCCCTTAGAACTTCAGTTAAAGACCATTGTGAGCTGGGAGCTGAACCAGGGTCCTCTGGAAAAGCATAAGTGCTCTTAACTGATGGGCCATCTTTCCACCTCCTTATGTGACTGTGTCTGTGAGTGTTTACTATGTGTGTTCTGAAGTGGGCATCAGATCTAGAACTAGAGTTACAGTCAATTATGAGCCATTCTATGTGGGGCTGATAATTGTATGCTGGTCCTCAGGAAGAACATGACCCTTAATGGCTGAGACATTTCTATAGCCTTCAGTATTTATTTTTAAAGTATCTTTCTACTGTAACCCAGTGAATAATAATACCATTCACTGAGATTGGGAGTGTGCGAGATGAGGAGCATCTTCATGGAGATTGTGAGTCTTCGACATATTAAGTTGGTGGAGCCTTTCATCAGTAAGCAAGGGCCTAGATTTCAAAGGCTTAGAAGCTTCTAGCCTATGTACAATCTAATCTTCTGCAAGCTGGACCATGTAGGCTTCAACTTTTAGTCTCTGTCTGCTAACCTAGGCCTACAATGTTTCAGTCTCTGAGACTTACTGCTGAATAAAATCACCTTTTCTAGCTCTTTCTGAACTCTGGCTGCTTGGTTCAACTCAGGTGTTCTGGCTCAAGCTGTCTGATTTCATCTGGCTTCTCTCAGCTTCTGTCTGAATTGCTCTGCTTGGAAAAATTGTCTCTGAACTCTATGAACTTAACTCTTTCTCCCTGTGTTGCTCTTAAGTAGCCTCTCCTTTCTGTGCTAGTCTCCTGAGAGTTGGTTATATACCATCTCTGACTCACAGTATCAAATGTTTCTCTGATTTGTCATTTTGTCTGCCCCTCAATTAGATGTCACTTTCAAACATGGCTGTTTCCTTCTACAAACTAACTTTACCTTCATTGTTTGGGATTAAAGGTGTGTACTAAGGGCATGTCTATATTTCAGCCAGATCGAACAGACTAGGTCTTTGGATGTGATCCCTTGCTAGAGTAGCCATGTTGCTGGATTAAAATTCTTCTACAATCATTGTATCAATCGTAAATGAATTTGTTGCATGAATTTGTCTAGAGAAAAAGATGATTGAGAAGAGAAACTACAGTCAAGATTTGAGAAACTCCAATGTTTAACAACTGTGCATGTGAAAATTTAGCTTAGTAGGCCTGTTCAAACTGTTCACACTCTACCAAAAAGCTTGTCTTCAGGCTTCCTGGGAAATAACTCCAAGTTCTTGGAATACTGTAGTATGAGTTTTTGTCTGCTTGAGGAATTGGCCACAGTGTAGTTGAGATATCATAAGAGCATTGCATGCCTATGGGACTGATTCCCAAAAATTCTGACAGCATGGCTTGGGTGAGCTTTCCTGATTGGCAGCATGATCTACATGTTGACACATATCATTGTTGGGGAAACTAATTTAACTCTAAGACAAAGGGACATGTGGAACCTTTGAGCCTGTTTTCCAGTGGGCTTTGCTCTCCATGCTTTTTTACCTAGACTTGTCAACTTTAATAAATTATAGCAGACTTTTGAAATTTTGTAGCTTCAATCAGGAAATCACTGAGTCTAAGGCTGGTACTCGTGGCCTCTGACACAGTCTGCAGCATGGAAACCTACATGTTCAAGTGGCAGGAGGATAATCAGGAGATGGTCACTTCATGAGAGCCAAGGAAATGACCCTGGAAAGGGAGAGGGCAACTGTGTTAAACGGCCTTGAGAAGAAAATGAAGGTTTGGAATCAGACAGGCACACTGAATGCAAAAATATGGATATAAATCACAAGGCTGGTGAAACCATCTTGGTAGAGTGGTATGAGTGGAAATCCGGGCAGACTGGATTTAGGAATAAATGGAATATGACAAAATAGAAATATCTTTAGAGACACACATGAAAAAACTGAAAGTTAATTTTATTCATATTTAGATAAAAATGCATGAAGACTATTTGGTTATTTTTTTTTTAAAATAAGGGTTCCTTTTTCTTTACATCCTCTTTGATATTTGTTTTCAGTTTTCTTGTTAATTGCCATTTTAACTGGGGTAAAATGGTATCTCAAAGTAGTTTTTGTTTTCCTGATGACTATGGAAGTTGAACATTTTAAAAAATAGTCATTGGCCATCTATTTGCATTTCCTTTTTAAAAAGTATTCAGTAGCTCATTTGATGACTGGCCATTCTAGTTGCTTGGTATTTATTTTTTTGAGTGTTTGGTAAATTCTGGATATTAGCCCCTTGTTTGAGCTATAACTGGTAAAGGTTTCCTCCCATTCTGTGCACTCTCTGTGCTCTACTGATAGTTCTTTTGCTGTGTAGAAACTTTTAAATTACATGTAGTCTCCATCTGTTGACACTTGTGGCTAGTTCTGTGTTATTGTTCTATTCAGAAAGTTCTTGCCTAGCCTAATGATTATTTAATAGCCTAAAGATATTGAATTTGTACTATCAAAAGCCTTTACGATGGCCATACTATGTGAATCAGCAATTCCATTTTTAAAAATATAAAGAATAGAGACATGTAAAGTATGACCATAATGCTTATCACAATATTTTAATAAAAAACTAGAAACTACCTTATTGCTTAGCAATAACCAATGCATTATAATATAGTAGTATAATATTAAAATCTACTTGTCTAAACTAATATACATTTTATAATTGCTAGGGATAATATATTTGAAAGCACTTTGTAAATTGGAAATTTGTTTATGTACTGTTGTATTTATTACTGAAATACCAATGTGTTCCTCAGTGATCCTGGAAATATAGAAAAGCTGATAATGATTAGATGCAGAACTCCTGTTCTTTTTGATATTTGTGGTTTTCAAACTTGGTGACACAGCATATGGAAGCTTACTTTGCACACCTTTGCACCTCGGTGACGTACTTCCTCCTGATCATTTTAAGCAGTTCCATTCCCTGGTGACCAACCTTTCAAATAAATGAAACTATGGAGGCCATTCTTATTCAAACGACCACAAAGGTTATCTCCTATTCCTCCTTTCCTTGTTGAAGCCATTCCAATCACAGTAATTCCAGGGTCCCTGTTTGTCTCAGGCCCTTTGTTTTTTGCCGCCTGCTCCTCTATCTGTAGTCGTCTTGTGCAAGCTAGGTTTCTTCACCGTATCTGCAGAGCCCTTGCTCAATCGGCACAAATCCTTTACACCTGCCTCATTTTTTACTCCACAGCACTTATCACTCCTGGATATACTACCCATGTTCATCCTTTAAACTGCCAACTTCTTGAAGGCAGAGAGCTTCTTTGTTCTCTTGTCGGAACCCCAATGTTTCTATCTTAACACATAAGTCAGAAGAGATTTTGAAGGAATTGGTGAAACACGTTTTTCTGTGAATTTAAAAACTCACCCAAATAAATTTCCTGTAAAACTACTGTCCAGGACGGACTTCTGAGACTAACATTAAAACAGCTGTTGCACTTACATCATTTCCCCTCCCCCATTTCTTTTGGAGGCAAGGACTCTCTATGAAGCCTGAAGCCTAAGCTGGCCTGGAACTTAACAGTCTCTCTGCAGGTGACTACAGGTGGGCATTATATCATGTTACCCTTGTTCTGGCTGCACTGGCTTAGTGAAGGTCTGATGGCAGCCTGTGGCGGAGAGGCCCGATATCAACAAAACAAAACCCTTTCAGAAACCTTTTAAGACTGTGAGGTGGTGAGGACAGTCAGCCGGCTCACCGGGGGACGCCGAGTGAGACTCTCAGGATATAATATTGGTTAGAAACGTGGTCTCCCAAACTGGCACATCAGCCGCAGGGACTTTTCAACACTCATCTGCTTTCCAACTTCCTGATTCTGTTTTGGGGTGTGGCCTTGTCATCTCTGTTTAGAAAAAAAGCTCATTTGATTGGTTTTCAGGTATGTAGCAAGGTTTGAGAATCACCTTAAGAAGCTAAAAATAGCTATCAGGAGACTTCTCTTTCTCCGCAGGAGCCTGTATCTGGAGACCTTGGGGTGTGTGTGTGTTGGGGGGGGCGGGGCGCTCTGCGCAGCCGCTCTCTGGAGTTACAGCCCTCTAGAGACCGCGGTCCAGCAACACCCAGCGAAGACCCAGGTGGTCCGCATCTCCTAGGTAGGAGGCCTCCGCGTCCAAGCGCGCGACAGGTGAAGCTTCCGCGGAGGCGCGCCCGTCGCTGGGGACGGCGTCGCCGAGGAGACGCTCGGGGGCGAACGCAAGTCGGCCTCCTACCCTTGTACATTTCCCTCCCCTCTTCCCGCACTACCGCGGCTTCGCGCTAGCAGCCCATTCCACGTCACAGAGACCCGGTTCCACCAGCTCCTACCGAGCTACACAACTCCGGCTCTGTAGCAACAGACCACACCGAGGCGCGCAGCAGCATCGCGGTCTGTTCCGCGTGCGCGCGTGGCCGGAATTCCCGCCTACCTCCGGAGGACGTCGGTGCGTACGTGCGCGCACCCACTACTCCCGCCCCGCGACGCGAGGGTGGGGGCGCCGCGTGCGCGCGCGCTCTCGTGTGTTCGCTCGCTCGCTACTTCGCTCGTTCTCGGCGGCCGCTCTTGCTGTGGCTGCGGCTGAGGCTGGGGGCGGCGGCGGCGGCGCGAGCGGCGGGCGGCGCGGGGCGGTCCGGCGGGTTCAAAGAGGAAAACATGGCGGAAAACAAAGGCGGCGGTGAGGCAGAGAGCGGCGGCGGGGGCAGCGGTAGCGCGCCGGTAACCGCCGGGGCCGCCGGGCCCACGGCGCAGGAGGCGGAGCCGCCTCTCGCCGCGGTGCTGGTGGAGGAGGAGGAGGAGGAAGGCGGCAGGGCTGGCGCGGAGGGCGGTGCGGCTGGGCCCGACGACGGGGGGGGTGGCCGCGGCCTCCTCAAGCTCGGCCCCGGCCGCCTTGGTCCCCGCGGCCTCAGTGGGCTCCGCGGTCCCCGGGGGCGCGGCATCGACGCCGGCTCCAGCTGCTGCTCCGGCCCCGGCCCCGGCCCCGGCCCCGGCCCCGGCTCCGGCTCCGGCCCCGGCTCCTGGTCCCTCGTCGGGGCCGCCTCTCGGACCACCAGCCTCGCTTCTGGACACCTGCGCGGTGTGTCAGCAGAGCTTGCAGAGCCGGCGTGAGGCGGAGCCCAAGCTGCTCCCCTGCCTGCACTCCTTCTGCCTGCGCTGTCTGCCGGAGCCGGAGCGCCAGCTCAGCGTGCCCATCCCTGGGGGCAGCAACGGTGACGTCCAGCAAGGTGAGCAGCAGGCCGCACCCGGGAGAGTCTGGTGACGCGGGTTGGGGTGCTGGAGGTGCTCGGACGGTGCAGTGCAGAGAGGTCTCCGAGATGAAAGCCACGGCCCGGGGGACGGTTACCAGAGAAGCTGCACCGCCGGAGATACTGGGAGGCAGAAGGGAGGGGTACCGGCAGCGAGGGGCTGGGGGAGGGGATGCTGGGAGGGAGGTTTGAGGCGCTTCTGCAGAGGGTGGACTAACAGACAGAAAAGAGTCTTACCGAACCCTCCGTGAGAAGTGTTTTTGGGTGGAAAGGCCTGGTCCGACAGAGAGTTGTTAGCTAGGGTTTGAGATGGATTGCTTTGGATCGGGGAAATTGGCCTGTTCTGTTAGAAGAAAGAACTACCGATTAAATGGTAATAAGAGACATTGGAGTCATTGGGCTAAATAAAAGAAGGCACCACGATGACATTGCGATGAGGAGCTTGGTAAGTGATAATAGTTGTGAGAGGCCTGCATGATTAGGGGAAATCTGGGATTCGAGGATGAAGAGCAGAACTTGGAAGGGAAGACTCTTAGGGAGAGTTGGGCTTAGGTTATTTCATTTGTTATGTATTAATAGCACATGTGTTTAGGGCACTGTGCTAGGACTGAATAAAATGCTCAGTGAGGATCTCATTCAGTCTAATAGTGGAATCCTGTGTAACCTGAAGCAATAGAGGTGGGTACCATGGTTGTGGTATATTGGAGGGAAGGCCTGGAGAGCTTCTGGGAAAGGAAATCCTGGTTCATGATTCTTGACGAGTGATCACTTCGCAGGGGTGGATAATATCCCAGCACTGGACACTTCCTACAACTCTTAACCAAAAGATATGGAAGGTGACTGGTGGAAGTTAGATTGGATTAATTGGCTAAACAGTTAAGGAAGTCCATCCTTCCAGTTTCTGAAACTGTTAGGTTTAGTTAGATGTGTTTTGGATTTGAGATGCCACATTGGATTTTTCTATTTCCTAGAAAGATCTCTTGTGTAGTACTCTTAACAGGGTACTACATGCTCATTATGAAAGTGTTTCTATAGAGAAATTGAATAAATATATTAATGGAGTAGATAACATCCTACAATTAATAGTCAGGCTTTATGACAAACTTGCTAAAAGGTTTAAATTTCAAAGTTTTTGAATTTTAGAACTTCAGGGAAGGGCTCGTGGACTGTTGTAAAGGGTTGGTTGGGATTGATCCTGTAGGCCAGAGGGCCTTCCTCAAGGGTCTCGTTTATCTTAGGCTGTCCTGAAACTGTGTTGAGTCTAGGATGACCTTGAACTTTTGATCCCATTGCTTCTGCCTCCTAAGTTCAGGGAGTACAGCCATTCATCCGCCACAACTCCTGGATATATGCAGTGCTGGTTATGGAATTGGGGATTTCATGGTCAGTTGAACTAGCCTCAACTCCTGAAGAGTTTTTATATCAAGAGGAAAAATAATCAGATTTTGATATAGAAAAAAATGACTTAGGGCATTTGGAGGAATGAGGAGAGGCAAGACTGCAGGTGGAAAGACCATTTAGGAGAACCTTGGCAATTCTAGGTAAGAAATTGTGTGGAATGGGTAGTAAAGACCGATACTAGATGTTACACAAGGGCACATTTGATATTAGGGTAGGTGTTAGCTTTTTGAGAAATGCTGAATTTGAGCTTTTCCCTAGGTCCATTTCCTACTTATTATTTGGATGGATAAATTATTTCATAATAATTTATCTTTTCCTCATTTGTAGAAGAGGGACAGAGGTAGTACACTATAGGGTTGAGAATATGAAGTGACAGAAAATATAAAGTGACTGGTACATGGTAGTTACTAACAAAGTGTTAGGCAGTTTATTACCAGTAACTGAGTGTAAGTGGCCATAAAAATGGAGGTGGAGGAGATCACCATTGTTAGATGAATCTATGGTCTTTTTTTTTTTTTTTTTTTTTGTGGGTTGTATTTTCTATTTAAATGAAGAATTTCAGGCACAGAATCAGGTATTAGTGATGGAAGAAGGATATGATTGCATTTTGTACATACAGGCAAGAATGTTAAGAATAAAATTCCTTTTTTTTGTTTTGTTTTGTTTTTAGAGACAGTTTCTCACAGTGTAGCCATGGCTGTCCTGAAACTCCTTCTGTAGACCAGGCTGGCCTTGAACTCCTGAGTGTTGGGATTAAAGGCATGAACCACCACAGCTCAACCAAGAATAAAGTTCTGAGTTGGGTATGGTGGCATATACCTATAATCCCACCACTTAGGCTGAGTCATGAGGATTGCTGTTGAGTTTAAGGCTGACCTGATTTGCATACACAAAGAATCTCTGTCTTCACATAACAACAACAAATACACTAAAAAGTGAATTTATTTGATGGAGATACTAAATAATAGGTTTAAAGAGGATGACTTCTGTGGAAGCATAATAAGACACGAGATTCAGTGTTTCTGTGAAAGCCTGTGTTAGGGGCTACATTAAGTGGGAACTGAAGATGCAGATGTATCAGACTGATTAGCTGAGAGACTGAGGTTACAAAATTGGCTCTTTGAAATTTGTGCAGGAATCTATAAATTCCCTCAGTTCTCTTCCCTTTTGTTTTTGAACTAAAATAAGTGGGAAGGAATAAACACAATCATTTCTAAGTAATGGTGCTTTTTGAAGAGTATCTAAAACAAATTGAGTATGGAGTCAGCCACATTTGTAGTTAGGCAGTCTAGAAGATATTTTGTTAGTAGTAAGTAGTTTTTATATGTATCCTTTGCCCGCCCGCCCTCCCTCCCTTCCTTCTTTCCTTCCTTCCTTCCTTCCTTCCTTCCTTCCTTCCTTCCTTCCTTTCTTCCTTCCTTCCTTCCTTTCTTTCTTTTTCTTTGAGATAGGGTTTCTCTGTGTAGCCCTGGCTGTCCTGGAACTCACTCTGTAGACCAGGCTGGCCTCGAACTTAGAAATCTGCCTGCCTCTGCCTCCCAAGTGCTGGGATTAAAGGCGTGCCCCACCACCGCCAGGCACCCTTTGCATTTCATAGCACGGTTGAAATTTAATTTTTTACTTGCTCATCTCTATTTCCTATTAGAGTATTGGTAGAATATGTTTTCAATAAATGGCTTTTGAACAAATAAGAATCATCTAGAGCAGTGGTTCTCAACCTCCCTAATTCTGTGACCCTAATTTAATACTCATGTTGTGGTGACCCCAGCCATAAAATTACTGTTTTTAAAATGATTTATTTAAACTGGAACTTAGTTGTAGACAGTTGTGAGCTATGTGGGTGCTAAGAATTGAACCAGGGTCCTCTGGAAGAGTAGTCAGTGCTTTTAACTTCTGAGCCATCTCTCCAGCCCCCTAAAATAATTTTTGTTGCTATTTCATAACTAATTTTGCTACTGTTATAAATCGTAAATATTTTTGAAGATAGAGGTTTGCCAAAGGGGTCACCATCCATGGTTGAGAACCACTGCTCTAGAGTGACTGGAAAGATGGCCTGGGTTAGGAGCACTGTACCTTTTTGTATTTTCAGGGGGCATGTCTTTTGTGTGAGTTAACCTTGGGATTTATGTCCCTGGAGTATATACACTGTATGGCAATTCTAGCTTCTGTGTGGCTTACCTAGGTGGGCACTTATATATTATTGTTTTAAGATACTTATTTTTAATTATGGGTATGTATCTGTGTGTAGGTATGTGCATATAAGTGTAGATGACTGCAGAGGCCTAAGGCCTCTGAACCCCTGGAAATGGAATTATAGGCAGTTATGAGCTACCTGATGTGGGTGTTGGGAATTGTATTCAGGTCCTCTGGAAGAAGTGTACATACTCATAATAGTTGAGCCATTTCTTCAACCTACTTTAACTTTTTTAATATTAATTTTATGAGACAGTGTCTTATAGCCAAGTCTTGAACTCAGTATAGAATTGAGTATAACTTTGAACTTTTGATCTTTTCTCAAGATACCATCTTGCTGCTATGTCCAGACTATCCTTGAACTCCTGGTCTCTGGGCTCAAGTAATTAATCCTTCTGGTTCAGTTTCTTGAGAAATTGGTACCTTGAGCCAGGGACCACCTTGCTTGGCTAAACAGCAGTTCTTAAGAGGTGGTCTGTTGAGATCAGTACTCTGCCTGGCTTGGCAGTTACTGTGTTGCAGACCCGTTGTGCCCCATGCTTTGGGGCTAAGTGCTCTGGTCAAGAGAGAGAGTGGGGATGGAGGGGCAAGAGACGTGAAGAATAGAGACAAGCCAGAGGATCTGTAGTCAAGTCTCCTTTACTGTCTCCCATTCACTATATCCACACCTCCTATACCCTCTACTACAAGTAAGTCCTGGGTATTTATAAGTGCAAGCAGGAGAACACAGGTAAAGACATTTTACCACGTTCACCATGCAGCTAGGGTCACTAAACAGCAAAACAAGCTATGTGGGATAAACAAGATGTTTGTCAGAGTGTGCTCAGCTGTTGAAAAACAAGTCTCTATTGGGGTATATGGTTCCAGATGGCTGCAAAGATGATCTAGCTGCTTTCTGCTAAAAATCGGCTCCCAACAGTGGTCTGAAGAATGTGAATGCAGTTATCTCTAAGACCCTTTCATGATTTGCAGGATTAAAACTTTTTTTTTTTTTTAAGTAACTAAGCTGCTACCTTATTTGCTTTATTTACTGTGCTAACACAGTGATAGTAAAAGAGCAATAATGGCTAAGTTGGCCCCATAGCATAAGATGGTGGTTTTATGCCTTACTAATGAGCTGTATCTCCTACCCACCCTAAGTTATTGTATTTTTACTGCCACTTTGTTAAGAGTTCTGAGTTAACTACTTTTTTAAATGGAAAAATAATATTTTAATTGAAAGACTTGACAGACGATGTTTCAGGCATGAATGTTTGGCAGTCATTATCTCAAGAATGAATGAATTGAGCCTGTCACTTCTATGAAAACAAATTGCAGTATATGTTTGCCAAGGATAAAAATTGAGCTTTTAGATGAAAATTGGAATTTTGGAAAAAAGGGTATCTGTTGCTGTGAGCCTGACAGTTTTCAGTCTTTTAATCCTTTTCTGATAATATATATGTGTGTGCTGTGTGTGTGTGTGTGTGTGTGTGTGTATGTATGTATGTATGTGTATGTATGTGTGTCTGTGTATTTATACTGAGTAATAAAATGTCAGCGTTTGGAAGAGCTGTACAACTCACTAAATGAGTATTATCCAACTGACTAAAGAAAAGAGATCCAAAGTATAATAGGCTAAATATGTAGATGATGAGGTAGAAGTAGGAGTCCACATTTTAACCTTTCTCTGTTATATCAAAGATTGTCATTTTTTTCTATAATTGGTTAAAAAGACTACTAAATGTAATCTTCCCTTTTCAGTATGTAGTTATATGAGGTTACTTTTGTTTTGTTTTTTGTTTTTGCTTTTTTTTTGAGACAAGTTTTCTTTCTGTAGCCTTGGCTGTCCTGGAACTTGCTTTGTAGACCAGGCTGGCCTTGAACTCACAGAGATCTGTCTGCCTCTGCTTTCCAAGTGTGTACCACTACTACACAACATGAGGTCAGGTTTTATGTGCTTTAAAGATTAAAAAAATTAAAGACAGATTAAATGAGTTTGGCTTGCTGTTGCATTTCTGAAGTCCTTGCTACTAGAAAACCTGGTAGACTGCTTAAGTCTACAAGTTTAGGGCCAGCCTGATTTCAGCCTAGTGGAACCTTGACTAGACAACTCAGATTAAATGCAGAAGCATTTATCAGGCCAATTTCTACTAAAGCAGACACTAAAGAGATTGAAAGTAACGTATGTAGGTAGCACAATGCCGTGTGTGTGTGTGTGTGTGTGTGTGTGTGTGTGTGTGTGTGTGTGTGTGTGTGTGTGTGTGTGTGTGTCTGTGTTGTGTACTGTGGTGTTAGATAATGATCATGGCCTGTAGCAGCCCATGCACATGCTTTACCACTGTGTTATAAATCTAGATTACTTCTTTTTTTTTTGTTATATGTGTGGTATGTGTATTTGTATGTATGGGTACTTGTATGTGCAAATATATGTTTATGTGTATGCCTGCCTGTGGAAGCCTGAAATTTATGTTGGGTGTTTTCCTTGAATATACCACTTTACAGAGGCAGGGTCTCTTGCTGATCCTGGAGCTTTCCACTAACAGCCAATCTGGCTAGTGGTTCTCCTGTCTCTGACACTCAAGTGTTGAGATTACTGGCAGGAGTCAGGCATTCCCCACTTTTTTTTTTTTTAATGAGACAGTGAGTGTCATCTCTCTGGCTGGCTTGGATCTTTCTGTATAGACCAGGCTGCCTTGCAGTCATAGAGATCCATCTGCCTTTGCTTCTGCTCTCTGCTTCCCAAGTGCTTGGATTAAAGATGTAAGCTATCCTGCTCAGTACTGTACTGCCCTGGTTTTTTAAAACATGAATTTTGGGGGTCTGAACTCTAGTCCTCATGCTTGAATAGAAAGTATTTTATCTATTGAGCCATCTTCCCATTCACTAGAATATGAAGATTTTTTAAAATGAATTGATAAATATTTAAAAAAATTTAATACTGTATGTATAAATAGTTATAATGTAGGCAAAAGTGCTTTGCATTTTTTAAGAACTCAAGATTCTGAAACTAAAATAAATCCTGGTTCCTTAAAGGACAATAAGAAAATGATAATTTACAGTCATTGGGACAGTGAGAAAGGTAGGAGGTAATAGAATAATTCATGTGAAGTCTTTAGATTAGATGTATCCATCAGTCTGCCCCTAACAGAATGTAAAAATAAAATGTTTTCTTACCCAAAGTTGGCCTTTTAAAAAAAATAGTTCACCATTACTTACTAATTTTGTTTTATGGTTATAATTTTTGTCATCATTGTATTTTCCTAGTGCCAAGTTCGGTGATTAGGCTCAGGGTGATGGATAAATTAGCCTCTGTCTCTTCTGTGAGTCACAAACTGCTCTTCTGTTCCTAGTCATTAGACCCAAGGGATAGTGAGAAAGAACTGCAAGAGTGAACACAGATGCATCCTTTGTAGAGGAATCCATAAGGTCTGTGGCTTAGTGATGAAAAAGTGTGTACTACATCGTACTTATGAACACCCCTCCACACACATATACACCATAATGTGATGGACACCAGGACCTTTACATGTTATGTTTACAAATTCCCTACTGCTGAACTACACCACAGCTCTAGTAATAACTTTTGAGTGCATGTATATGATACATGATTTATGTTCCTTCTATTGTATGTTTTTTGTTTTTCTTCCGACTGCTTATATTTGTTTTTGCAAGAATTCTCAATGGATTCTGTACATTTTCTTTTGTTGAATATATAAATTGGTTAATTTGAGCGTATATATTTTGCTGTGGTAACCATTCTTTTAAGTAGCAGTCTTGTTCTTTTTGTTTGTGTCTACTACTTCTCAGGGCTGATCGCTATGACCAAGAGAACACAATTAAAAATGACTTCCTAAAACAATACTACCAGCTGGCAACCAGGTGTTCAATATCAGAGCCTAAGAGGAACATTTCTCATTTAAATCACCACACCAAACAAACGGGCAACAAGTCACATACATAGAGCAGAGTGGCCATTTAGTGAAGAGAGAAAATGAGGCTGGAGTACAGTGCTCAGGTTTGGGGATGGGAAGAAAAAGGGAAAAGAAGAGGAGGAGGAGGGCAGAATTGTGATCACATAGAATTCCAGGGGCTGGAAAGGAAAAAGAAAAGAAAAGAAACAGGGGAAAAAGAAAAAAAAACACAAAAAAAACAGAAGAGGAGCCAGCTGTGCTGTGGTGGCATTATGCCTGCAATCTCAGTACTTGGTTGGTTAGTGACAACAAGATCAGGTGTTCAATATTATCAAATACAAAGCAAATCCTAGGACAGCGTGAGCCATATAAGACCATGTCTCTCAAAAGCAACCTCTAAAGTGCCCCAAGAATTTAGGAGATTTGGCTCAGTTCCTCCAAAGAGGTTATATAGTCAGAATACTGGGCTATAATAATCTAAAATGGATTAGGCTAGAAGATGCAGTAGTTGCTCACTCATATGGTAGAAAACCTACTTTTTTGCTTTATGGGCCACCTTCAAAGGATTATAAGAATGTTCTCACAGCACAACTTTCCTTCAAGAATCAAAGTTCCAAAGTATAAGGAAATAGTTATGTGTTTTTACTGACCTGGCCTGAGTCACAGCAGAATTTCTTACAACTAAAAAGTGAAAATTACTCTATGAACAAGGTAAAATTTTGAGTGTCTTATTTCTAAACCAAGCAAGGAAAGCCCTATAGATGTGGGAATTATATTAAATCTTCAGTTAAGCAAAATGTTTCAAAATTCTTCTAAAAACATTTCTATTCTTACTAGTAGAGCATTAAATTTTACTAGATTAATTCATTTTTAAATTTTTGTCAATAAAAATTATAGAAACTAGTTTTCTTTTGTGAATGCTTCTCATATCCTTGATATTGTCTCAAAGCTTAAAACATTTGCTGTGCCATCTGATACCATGTCCCCTTATATGGATTTGGTGGGAGGCAGTAGGTAGCTGTTACTAGTCAGGTTTCAGGTTACATAGGATTTGAAAGAGATCATTCAGAATCTTACTTGAAATAATACAAAAAATGGCTGGAATTTGGCTTTTTACTCACTTGTGGTCTATTAATAGAATGCTAATATCCAAACTATACAACATATTTTTTAGAAACAAGCCTCATATAATAAGTACTAGTGTACAGGGTAAATTTCATTGAAAACATGTACCCATTTTTATGTGGAAAACAGTAGTTATGAGGGTGAGGTGCTTAGAATCATTTCATTGTGCTTGTACTTGTAAGTCTGAAGAATCAAAAGTAACAAAAGCACTGCATTTCAGTGTTCTGTATGTTACATTTTCTGTTTTCCACTCAATAGTACCGTCATGTATTGTGAAGCATATTATAAAAGATGTATGGAATAAACCTTGAGCCTTTTGAACCTTGCTGAGATGATAATACTCAAATTATTTAAAAGATGGTATGAGATATTTTGTAACAGTAAATCAAAAAGTCATTGAAATGTTCAAAAGTAGAGATTAGGGTTGGAGAGATGGCTCAGTGGTTAAGAGCACTGTCTGCCCTTCCAGAGGTCCTGAGTTTAATTCCCAGCAACCACATAGTGACTCAACCATCTGTAATGGGATCCGCTGCTCTCTTCTGGTGTGTCTGAAGACAACTACAGTATACTCATGTAACTAAAATAAATAAATCTTAAAAAGTAGAGATTAATTGTGACTGAGATTTGCTGCTTCTGCCTGTAATGTTGGCTTGGAGGTGATCTCTTTTTCTCATATGCATATTATATATGATACATTTTGGTCCTTATCGTTTCAGTTGCAACTCAGGTTGTTCTTAACATCTATCCAATTGTTTTCTCATTTGTCTCTCACTTAGTATTGTATACTTTCAAGATAAATTATTTGAATTAATAATGGCAGGAAAAATTAGCTGTAGACTATCATTGAAATATTTGAATACTTTCCATGAATTTGTTTAGACTACTACTTTGTAAAATAACCCAAGTTCAAGCCAGATATGTTAATGCTGTCTATACTAGCACTTGGGATTTGGAATTCAAAGCCAGCTTGGCTTATATGTAGCAAGATCTTCTGTCAAAACAAAGAAATGATCAGTCCTAATGCATAAGAATTTAATGTTACCTTATTTGTTTATAAAGATCTCAAAGGGGCAATGTTATTACTTTTCTGGTGCTAAGAATCAAACCTAGGGCTTTGAGTATGTCAGTGAGCCATCTCTCCCTATTTATTCATTCATTTCTCTCTTATGGAAGAAGAAAAATCAAGTCTCAATGTAAGCCCCCTCACTTTTTTTTTTCCAAACTAACAAGGCCACTGAGATAGATTGATAAAATCATACTTAAAAATGTCTCTTATGTTGGAGATACTAACATATAAGATATAGGGAGTAATGAGGAAATCTAGCCTGAAATTGAGAAGAGTGTTGGATCCCATGGACTAAAATTGCAGACATAGTGAACTGCCATGTGGGTGATGGGTATTGAACCCAGTTTCTCTGGAATAACAGCCAGTGCTCAAAGCCCTTATGATTCATTTAGAGTTGTATGCCATTCTTACAATAGTACTAGATTTTCTTAAATCTCTTAATATAGTTACTGACTTTCAATATGCAGAAAGAGTTGTTTTACATATTGAAACTGCTGAACTTACTCTGGATGATTCAGAATTAACTTTACTTTTTATTCAACTACAAGTATTCAGAAATAGAAATCATCTATTGTATATAACACATCAGATCTCATACAGGTCTCCCAGGCCCATAGTACAAGGTGATGATGAAATTGATCAGCTATTAATAGGAAATGGTCTAGAAGCTTCAGAATTTTGTAAGAAACTCCAGTAAACATTTGAAGAAAGATTTTTCTGTCACTTGGCAACCAGGAAATTAAAAGGTAATGTCCTACTTGTTCTTGGTATAACCAAACTTCATTACCTTCAGGAAGTAACCCAAAAGGTACTTAAAGAAATGAAGTTTGGCAAATGGATGTGTTTCATTTTGCAAAGTTTGGAAAACTAAAGTATGTGAACGGTATCATAGATATACATTCAGTATTTCAATGGGCAGCTGCTTAAAGTTCTGAAAAGGGTGAATTTGTAATTAAGTATTTTTTAGATGTATGGCTATTATGGGATACCTGTACAAATTAAGACCAAGAATGCTCCAGCATATGTCTTCAGTAAAATGAACATATTATAACATATAGGATATTACAGGTATACAACACAATCCTGCAAAGACAAGCAGTTATAGAAAGATCTAATTGTAATTTAAAAGAAGTGCTTAATAAACAGAAAGGGATAATAAAGACCCCCCAGAGATAGATTACATAGTGCTATATTGACTTTAAAAATTTTTAAATGCTAATGAGAAAGGGACAACAGTTGTAGAGAGACATTGGATAGTAGAAAAAAACTGTTGAATTACGTTGGCCTGTATCTTTTAAAGATGTGTTAACCTCAGAACGAAAAACCCGGACGTATGTTATATTGGAGAAGAGGTTTTGTCTTTGTTTCCACAGGAGAAGTTGTGGGTACCATCAAAATTGATAAAGATTAGATTTGAACAGGGGAGACCTCCTAAATAAGGAGAGGTGGTAGACAGCTTGGTTATTCAGTCCAAACTAATTTATAAGGATTGACAAATGGCTTTCATTTGATCAGTCGTGAAAAAAACAAAAATAAAAAATATTTTTGACTGAAAATTTACCAAGGCACACTTTCGTAAAATGAAAAATAGGTTTTCTTAAACCACGTTTTAGAATGTTCCATGTTAGAATGTTAGACTGTAGCTAGCCACGTGGCCCATGCCATCTTGAACATCAGCTTTTGAGTTTTCTTAAATAAAAAGGAAATTTTTGTTCTTTGGTATTAAAGACACAGTTAAGAGATTTAAATTGTTTTAAGTAAATTCAAAGGGTATTACAGTTCAGACTTGTTTTTTAAATCTTTAAGAGTTGGAGTGATTTGAAGCTAAGATAAAATATTTCAGCAAGGTGTTGGTAGCCCATGCCTTTAATCCCAGTGAATCTGTATAAATTAATTACTTTCTAAATTCTAGAGTTATCATGAACAAAGTGGTGGCATACACCACCACTCAGGGACAAAACTCAGATACAGCTCCTAATTGGTATGTTTGCACACTAGAGAAATCACATACTATATTTATGTATTATTATAAAAACCCTCTTCAGGATTACTAGAGAGGCAGTTACTTTCCAATGGGGACAGGAACAAAGAACATCTTTTTTAACTACCAGTAACCTCATCTCCATGCATATTAGTCTGATCAGTATTGAACCAAATGATACTCTAATTATTATGGATGTCATATTTATTGGTGAATTCGCAACTGGGGACTCTTCATAAAACAAAAAGGAGTCCACTGACTTGCCTGTTGGCTTTTATCGCAAACACTTCTCATATGGAGAGTAAATATTCTCTCTTTGAGAAACAAATCTGGACATTTTACAAGGCATGGACAACCTTATATTCAGTCATTGCCAACCACCCTATGGTCATAAAGGCACCCTTTATAATATGGATTGATCTGTTTGAAGGCAGATTACTTCTCAGACTTAGCCATGGAAGGAAAGGTATTACAGTGAAACTGGTTCCTATATGAACTTCTTTGTGACTAGGAAGTCGTAGTGAAGGGGTCTGTGTCTTCCTGCACTGAGGAAATAGTTCACTTGCCTATAGTCTCCATCCCAAAACCACTCCTCCTTCCCCCAAAAGAGGTACTTACTGAACTGTGGGGACGAATGGACAGAATGGTCATAACACGCCTTTAATCCCAGTATTTGGGAGGCAGAGGCAGGCGGATTTCTGAGTTCGAGGCCAGCCTGGTCTACAGAGTGAGTTCCAGGACAGCCAAGGCTAACAGAGAAACCCTATCTTGAAAAACAAAACAAAAAACAAACAAACAAACAAAAAGAATGGTCACAACATTTGGTTAACGAATGGTTTACTGATGGTTCATCAACCACTTATGGAACCAAAAGTAATGGGAAGCAGCAGCCTTTAGACCTGGAGTGGAGGATGGAATGGCCAGTACAGAGGAAAGAACCACAAAATTAGTGCAGCACTATTGGCCATCAGACAGACAACTAGGAAAGCAAAAGGAAAATATCTTCTCCAATTCATGGTGTCTATGTGATGGTGTAGATATGGTCATCAAAATGGAAAACCACTAACTAGCAGATTAGTGGCAAAGATATTTATCTGGTCTTGAGAGGCATGAATGGAAATGGTAAAACCTAGTGAAACTTAGCAGAGACATCAAATTTTATGTAGTTTATACAGGCAAGAGAGATATAGCATCAAGTTTAATTAAGACCCATGAGCCTCACCTCCCCACTCCCCTCAACACTGCTTACTGCATCAAATACAATTAAAATGAGTGTATTGATTTTTACTTTGTAACAGATTCTGAGACCATCTTTAGAGGGTCATTATTATTTCTATCTTAATATAACCTCTCCAGTTATAGAGAGTTGTGAACTGCCTTGTTGGTGCTGGGACTCAAACTCAGGTCCTCTAGAAAATCAGCCAGCTCTTAACAACTGAGCTATATCTCTCTAGACTCTGTTTATGTGATGACATCTTTTCCCACTCTTCTATTTTGAATGTATTTATATATTTGAGTGTAAACTGTCTTTTCATTTACAATATATATAATTAGATCTTGTTCTTGTTTTTAGTCTAATGTTATTTTTATTTTGTTTTTGTTTCTGAGACTTGAGGGCCGTGTTTGTGTTGCTACCACTGAGTACCAATGTCTACTTATTGGTTGGATTCTTTATCCATTCACACTTAATGCTATTATTGGTGGAGTTGGATTTATACCTGCCATTTTGGTTTATCGTATTTCTCATGTATCATATGTTCCTCTTCTAACATTGCTACCTGCATTTATTTATTTATTTATTTATTTATTTATTTATTTGAGATAGAGTCTCATGTCCCAGCTCCCTTCCAACTTGGTATGTAGCCAAGAATAACCTTGAACTTTTGATCATCGCACCTCACCTCTTAAATACAGGGATTACAGTTCACTTGATGCAAGATCATGTATATACTTGATGCATGACAGGCAAGTGTCTAACAATTGAGCTACACTCCTGTCCCTACCACCTAATTCAGATATTGATTATCCTTACTTCTAGCACTTTCAGTGGTTATTTACTGGTTTTTGCCTAGTAATTTAAGGGAATCATTTTAGCAGTGTATATTCTGGATTGTGAAACCTGATGTCTACTTTTAGAAGGCATTGTTTTTTGTGGTTTTCATGAGAGGTAGGGGTTTTAGCAGGTTCAATATGACTGATTTCTGTCTGTTGTCACAGCTAGCAGTTAGGCTTATATATAGCAACTGGTGTGTGTGTGTGTGTGGGGGCACTGTTGTAGCTAGGTAGCTCTGTCAGTCCTTGTGTTCCATCCGTTGATGTGCCTTACCCCTATTTCCCACCCCCAATGCATGTTTGAGGTTAATCTTAGAGATTTGTTCTGACCCCAGAAGAAGAGTGCTTTTTAATGGCCTGTTGTGTCAACTCTGATTTCATTTGTTCTATGGTATTGCCATTTTCATCTGTTTGCCACCAAAATTTCCTGTTTTTAAAAGTCCTCTTAGGATTTATTTATTTATTTATTTATTTACTTACTTACTTACTTTGTTCTGTTCCAAATCAAGTCAGTTTTGGGGTGAAGAGCTTGATAGTTCTTTGTTCTTATGACTTCCTTTTCCCTGAGCAGATTCATAGCCTCCACCTGTGTGTGTCTGCACTCACACAGGATAACCTTGGACATTCATCTTTGCCTTCCACCTTTTTGTGACAGTTTCTTTGTTTTCCCACTGAGTATGTGATCTTAGCTGGACTTGCAGGGATTCTTCTGTCTTCGACTTACATCTTGATGTAGTAGCACTGTGATTATATTGCACACCTGTTTTACCATGTGCTCTGGGGATTCTAATACAGGTTCTCATATTTGTGCAGCAAGTGCTTTACCCACTGAGTCATCTCAGCCGTCTGAGCGGATTCTTGAGCTTCTGCTTTGGAGTGCTAGATGGGAATAGTAGTGTCTTAATTCTTGATGACATGAACAAGATGTTGAGTAGAGGGAGCCATAGCTATTGGACTGACTTTCATAGAACAAGTTCTTTGTCCTGTCCTACGAGTGAGCTGCCTCAGCATCTTTTTGTCTGCAGTGCTTGGGGCAGAGTCTTTGCACTGGAAGTTGGGGAAAGAATCGGAGGTTCCAGATCTGGCTACACTGTCTTAGCTTTGGAGTTTAAATTCAAACACAGGCAGGATGAGAAATGCTTGTGACTGGTCCTTCCTGTGGAGGATATTGTAGTCCTTGACCTGACATTGGTGGACAATGTCTTTTTGTCTATGTTCACCTGGAATATTGCTTTCTGAGAAGAGGTTGGGGAGTGCGTCATGGTTTAAGTGTCATAGACCTTAGTTTTTATTTTTTCCAGTCAGTCTTTTTTTTAATTTGCATTAGGTGGTATTTCCAGTATATAGCTATATTTAAGATGATTATTGATGTGTCACAGCTTAAATATTCTACATGTGGTACGCGTCTTTCTTTGCTGCTTTCATGTGAGTTACTTAAGACATTTTTAAGATTTAATTTTTATTTAAGATTTTATGATTTAGTATGATTTTATATAGTGTTTTGGCTAGTTTCTTTTTCTTGAGACAAAGTCTCACATTGTATCACTGACTAGCTTGGAACTTACAGAGATCAGCCCACTTCTGCCTCCTGACATAAAGATTTGTTTTTGTTTTTTTAAATTAATGTGTATGTATGTGTGTCTGTGTATGGATATAGGCACATGAGTGTACATGGAGGCCAGAGATGTCAGATTTCCTAGGGCTGGAGTTAGAGGTGGTTGTGAGCCACTCATGGGTGCTGGGAACTAAGCCCTGCAAGTGCAGTAGACACTTAACAGCTGAGCATTTTCTCCAGTTCCTCATCTAGTTTCTTAATGTTTGTTCTAGATAAAGTATTTGTAACTTTTAATTTGTTTTTATTGATGCTTTTATTGATGTGGAAAATTTATAGAAACTTTAAGCTGAATGTGGTGACAGACATACTTGAGATTCCATATACAACACATGGCTGGGGCAGAAGGATTGACAGTTCTAGGCCAGATTGGGCTATGTATGAGACCATCTTTAAAAAGTTTTCTCTGAAGACATCACTTACTAGTGATTTTGATCTCAGCTGTCCTTTGTTACTGAAAGTAGGTATGTTTAGGTTCAGTGAGAGACACTGTCTCATAAACAAAAGGTAGAAAATGATGAAGGAAGATTAAGGAAGACATCCATACATAAGCAAGCTCAACTTCACATGCATGCACACTTTTGGACACTGCTCCTGTGTGCATGCACATGTACACAGATCTTAGCCTAAGCAAAAATTTAAGCATTTATTATGTGTGTGTATTTGTACATGTGTGCTGGTTTCCTCAGAGGCAAGAGGTGTTATATCTCTCTGGAACTTTAGTTAGAATCAGTTATAAGCTGCCTAACATGGGTGTCGGGAACCAAACTCTGGTCCTCTGTAAGGACGGTACTTGCTTTTAATCTCAGATTTATTTCCAGCCCTTAAACAGAAATTTAAGTGAACTCCAGTTCTGTTAAAAGCCTGATGAAATTTAACAGGGAACAAAACATTTAATCTTTGTTTTATAAGCTTAGTCCTTTTAAAATTTTACTAAAAGTAGAGTGACATTTTGAGAAATGGCCAGACAACTCTCACAAAAAAAAACATTCAATTGGGGCTGGCTTATAATTTCAGAGGTTTAGTCCATTATCATCAAGGTGGGGAGCATTGCAGTGTGCAGGCAGATAAGGTACTGGAGAAGTACCTCAAAGCTCTGTGTCTGGATCTGTAGGTAGCAGATAGAGAATGTCAGACTGGGCATAGCTTGAGCTTCTATGAGACCTCAAGGCCTGACTGACTGTACAATGACATACTTGCTCCAACAAGGCCACACCTCCTAATGGTGCCCCTCCCTTTGAACCAATCATTTAAACTCAAGTCTTGGGGGCAGAAGGGGCATAACCTATTTAAACCACCACAGATAAATAATGTTTCCTGCTGTTTCTGTGTGCATGAAGGACACCTTGTTGTTGTTTTTTGTTTGTTTGTTTGGTTTTTTTTGTTGTTGTTGTTTTGTTTTTTTTCAGGAAAGGGTTTCTCTGTGTAGCCCTGGCTATCCTGGAACTCACTCTGTAGACTAGGCTGTCCTTGAACTCAGAAATCCGCCTGCCTCTGTCTCCCTAGTGCTGGGATTAAACTCGTGCACCACCACTGCCCGGCAGACACCTTGTTTCATTTCATACGTTGGGTTACTAGTGCTGCAGTAGATGGGGAATTCAGATATCTTTAGAGCATCCTGATTTCATTTCCTTGAGCTATATATGCAAGAATGGGATAGCTAAATTAAAAGGATGTGTTATTTTAGTTTTTAAGAGCCTCCATACTGTTTTGTATAATTGCTGTGCTAATTGTACATTCTCATCAACAGTGCATAAGCGTTTCTCTTTTGCTTCCCCAACAGCATTTATAGTCTGTCTTTTTGATAATAGCTGGAGTAAGATCATAACTCATTGTGGTGGTGTTGGTTTGTATTTTTTTTGTTATCAATGATGTAAATTTTCCATTATATTTTGTGTGTGTGTGTGTGTCTACACAAATGTAGATGACAGAAGATAGAAGATGACTTTTGGGCAGTTGGTTTTCTTCTATCCTGTGGGTGGATCATGGGAATTGAATTCAGGCCTTTGGGCTTGCTGGCAAGTAGCTTTACATTCTGAGCCATCTTACCAGTCCTTGAACAATTTTTATATAGTTGTTGACCATCTGTGTATTTTGAGAAGTATCCAGATTACATTTCCATTTCATTTGTTGTGATCTGATTGCATGCTAGACTAGTGCTCTGTTACTGAGCTTCATTCTCATCCTTTATGTGTCCATTTTTAGTTTGGATTACAGCTACTACTGGTGTTTGCTGTTGTTTGACTTATATATTCTGAATTAATTCCTGGGTCAGATGATTAATTTGAAGATATTTTTCCCATCCTGAAGATTGTTTCTTTACTTTGTTTTCTTAATTACATGATGTTTAATTTTTCTGGTGGTGTTCTTTGCTTTTGAGTCTTTTGTGGTTATATTTGTAATCTGACCTCCCTGGATAATTTGCTTCTGTTGTTGTTGTGTTTTAATATCTTCCACATCGCATTTATTTCATTCTTGCAGAGCCTTTTCCTTTTAATTGAAATTTTCGAAGAATTCTTATTGCTGCTACTGCCACTACTGCAGTCTCCTCCTCCTCTTCCTTTCTGCCTCCTTCTCTCTCCCTCCTCCATATTTTTAAACTCAGATCTCTTCTTTCATCTTCTTCTTCCTCTCCTCATTATGTCTCCATGTCTCAGTCTGCTCAGATTGTTTAGCTTGGTTTTCTTCAAGTTACTGAATCTCCTTAATAGGATTCTTTACTTATTTTTGAGTGTGACTCTTTACAGGATCAAGCTGGTGCATGACTTTGTAGTTATTGGTCATGGCGGTTAGCCAGCAAACCATAGTAGACATGATACCCTTTGTTCCATTTGCCCTTTATTGACTACATTTTCAAATTAAATGTCTTATTCCCAATAATAATAGATCCTCCCTGTTTTCTGCTCAGCTAGTACAAATGGGATAAGAATACACCTTTTGATCTTTTCATAACTGACTGAGTCTCTTAGTGTAGAATTTAAATGATCTCTTAAAGGAGTCAGTGAACAGCAGTTGTGGCAACTAGACAGTTGTGAGCTATATATGGGTGCTGGGAATTGACCTGGGTCCTCTGGAATAGCAGCCAGTGCTCATAACTGCTGAGTCATCTTGCCAGCTATACCATGGCATGCTTCAGGTCAGTACAAGTTGTAGGAATTAGTTTTGTGCCTCCCAATATGTGAGAGTCATAGTGTTTGGAATAATCTTTTATTGGTTCTACTTTACTTTTAAAACTTGCATATAGCTAACAGGCTATAATTATCTATTTGAAAAGTATGTTACTTTTTTATACAGTTTTCTGCCATGCTGAAAAACTTTTGAGTACCTTATATATTGCTATATTTGATGGCAGATTGACTCATTGGTTTCTGATTACATAAGATTTAAAAATTTTAATGTGAAGACATAGATCTTTAGGAATATATGAAAATAAGATATTAATAATTATTGACTATAGTATCTATATCTCTAGATATATTTCATTGACTGATACCAGAATTGGGTTTAATATGATTGTGTTTGCACATATGACCACATAAATACAATTCAATATTTTTATGCATAGTGCTAAAACTGACTTGTGGAAGTTTGCTGGATATTTATGAACATAATATAAACATGCTACTATATGGTATTATTTTAGAGATTAAGCTAGTTCATAAATTATTTTCTGTATTACATACACTAATTTTTTCTTTTATTAAAATTTATCTTATATGTAAAGGTGTTTGTCTATATAAATGTCTGGGTACCATATGTATACAGTGCATTCAGAGGTCAGAGAGGGCATTAGATCTTCTGAAACTAGAATTCTGGATAGTTGTGACCTGTCATGTTGATGCTGGGAATTGAATCCAGGTCCTCTGGAAGAACAGCCAGTGCTCTTAATGACCAAGCCATCTCTCCAGCCCTATCCAATTTCATTTATATCAAGTAATATTTGTTTATTTGGCCTCTCATGGCTATTCTGTCCTTTTACTTTGTTGCCAATTATTTTGTCACAGTTTTTAACACTTCTCACCTCCAGTTTTCCATATTCTTTTTGCTCTTAACCTCTTCCTTTTGCTACTTTGTAGGGTAGGCGATTGAACAAAGGACTTAGAAGCCTAGAGGGAATGCTTTTCCCTGAGCTATATTCCAGTCCTTACCTGGATTATTTAATTCAGATTTCCTACAATTTAATGTATAAGACACTCTTATCACCTGGACTGGCCTCTCACTGAGCAATTGGGGGCCATATATGTTAATTATGGCAGTTTCTTCCTTCAACTGAAAATACATGTTTTTTTTAATCTTCACATATTTTCTGAGGGGGGAGGCTTATTTATTATTAAAAGATGTTAATTGTGGGGAGCTGACAGAAGGCTGCTATCATCCTTGTAGCCATCTTGAGCCATATACCCTGACAAGAGACTTGTTTTCAACAGCCTACAACAGCTGAGCACACTCTGATAACATCTTGTTTTATATACCCAGGATTTTCCCTTGGGTGTGTGTGACTTAAGGCGTGACTTGAGAAGTCAGACTATAAAAGGCAGACAGAAGAAGGAACTGGAAACTTGGAACTTGGAGGCACTAGGGACTAGTAACTAGGGACTAGGAACTCGAGACTTGGGACTTGGACTGGAAACAAGAAACTTGGAAAGAGAAGAAGAGAGGCTTGAGAATAAACGGGACTAAATCACACTCTTTCTGGTCTCCATTCTTCACATCTACCCTCTCTCTCTTGCTGAACCCTGACCCTCGGACTGGAGCAGCAGTACGAACCGGGACAATTTAGCCCCCAAAGCTTGGGGCAGTGTGGGCTCTAACAATTTTGGCCCCTAAGATTTTGGCAGTGTGGTTTCCAACATCTGGCAGAGCGGTCCCCAACAGTTAATGACTACTTAAAGATATCAGAAGAAAAAGCTAGTGCTGAATAGAAAGATTGTTAGGTCAGGCAAAGAACTGATATTAAATATAGTACATATTTAAAAGTAAATTACAGTGATGTGAAGTTAATTATAAATGATAAATAGAAAAGTATTTTGTTTCTGTTATATGTTTATATACTTCAGTTTGAAATATTGGAAGGTGTTTTTTGCATCTTAGAATTCTCTTAGATGTGTAAATACTGACATATTCAAGGGTTCTGTGTCTAGGCTGGGAACTTACATTAAGTCCTTATGCATGCTAAGTAAGCTTTCTACCACTTAGATACATCCTCATCCAGCTCAAGCCTTCTGTCCTTTATTTCTTAAGTGATCAAAGTTGCATTTCAGGTTTAATTTACTTAAGTCAGCTGAGAAGTAAGTTAAATAGCTAGCGTTTATTCAAAACCTACTTGTTACATTTTGACTAAAAAAAACCTTTCCTTTATTTTGAATAATTGTGTATTTCCTATGAAAATTAACCACATAGAAACCTGATAATCATCTAGAATTCTTAATTTTCTTAGCTATAAATCTTACTGCATTATCATTATGAAGTCATTTCTTTATGTTTTTGTATGTATGAATTTTGTGTGTTGTTGTGCTTCCTCAGAAACTGTATTCTTTGCCTTTTTTTTAAAAAGTGGGTCGTATGTTTGTTTGTGTTATATGCCAGTCAGGAAGAACTATGTATCTGTTCACATGGAGGAAGACAAAAAGATAAGAACTAGATCCTGAAGTAAGAGGTCACTGATCTCTTCTATAGAGATTTTATAGCAATGGAAGCAATAGCAACAAATGTTAGGAGGAGGATGATAGTTGGTTTTTTTTTTTTTTTTTTTTTTTTTGTTTTGTTTTGTTTTTCTTTTTCTTTTTCTGTCACCTGTAACTCACCAGTTAGGCCAAGCTTGCTAGCCAGCAAATCACAGGGATCATCTTCCTCTCTACTTCCAGGTCTAACTACCACCACACCTGGCTTTTTAAGTATGTTTTGGGGATGAGGTTCTCAAGCACCTTACTCACTTGAATTCTTCTTTCTCTAGCCCCTGTACATTCATTTAAATCCATTTGATTCTGCTGCATTTTTCCTTTTCTTTTTTTTTTTTTTAAAGATTATTATTTAAAGTTTATGAGTGTTTTGTCTGCATCACATTCATGATGTGCCTTCAGAGTCCAGAACTGGGAATCGGATTACCTGGAACTGAAATTACAGGTGGTTGTAAAATGTCCCAGGGGTGAGTTGAACACAGATCCTATTGGAGAACAGCCAGTGCTTTTAATTTCTAAGCCATCCAGCTTTACATAGTTCTTTTTAATTTAACCAGTTAATTTATTATATATTTATTTTACTTTTTAAAATTATGAGAATATGTGTGTGGGTCTATTTATGTGTGTGCTGGTGGTTGCCTTAGGAGGCTGAAGGCATTGGATTACCCAGAACTAGTTACAGATGGTTGCGAGCCAACTGATATATATAGGTGCGACCTATATATATATATATCAGGCGACCAAATTCAGGTCCTTTTCAAGAGCAACAAGTGCTCTTAACCATTGATCCAGCCCCTTAATTTAATTTTCAAAAACACTTATTTATATGTGTTTGTGTATATATAGGTGCCTTCCCTGCAAAAGCCAGAAATAGGGCATTAGATCTCTGGAGCTGGAATTACCGGCAGTTGTGAGCACCCAGGGAACCAAATTCTGGTCCTTTTCTTACTTTCCAAGAGAAACAAGTGCTTTAAACCTGATTAGATTAAGTTCATTCCCTCCTCCCTCCCCCCCTTTCCCTTCCACCCCCCCACCCCCACCTACCTATATCTATCTTATTTTTCTTGAACAATCTCTCTTCTATGTATCTCTGGCTATTCTAGAGCTTGTTAAGTAGACAAAGCTGACCTTGAGATCCTCTTGTCTCTGCCTCCCAACTGCAGGGATTAAAGGAGTGTCCCATCATGCCTAGCAACTTACTTTTAGATTTATTTTTTATATGTGTATTTTGCCTGCATGTGTTTATGTAAATGCATGTTTCTCTATGGCTCTCCATACATATGGTTAACCTTTTCTCATCTTCTGTCCCCCATATCTCTGCCTCCCATCCCTGCTTAAGTCTTTGCACTCCTAGTATTCTCACTTCTATTTTCATTTCATATGTGTTCTGCTATTACTGCCCAGCCCACCTTATCCGTATTCCTGTGGGCTTTTTTTAGTTACCTGACCTCTATGTACACTTCTACATAAACATACGTACACATATATTACTTAAGCCACTTTCCATTAGTTATTTATAATTAACTTCTTATCACTTCATCAATTTAATTTAAAACTTATGCACTGTGTTTGAATATGCTGTAAAATTTAGAAGCTAGGATCTGCATATGGGAGAGAACATACTATACTGTCTTTCTGAGCCTGGGCTACTTCAGTTAATATATTTAACATTTTCCTGAAGATTTAATAGTTTCCTTTTTCTTTGTAGCTTAATAGAATTCCATTGTGTGTAAACTACATTTTCATTACTCATTTATCAGTTTTTTTTTTTTTTTTGTAGTGGTTCCATTTTCTAGTTGTTATGTATAGAGCAGCAATAAATATAGCTGTATAAGCCTCTCTGTGGTAGGGTATGGAGTCCTTTGGGACATGCCCAGGAGTGATATAGCTGGATCATATGGTAGTTGTAGTTTTTCTGAGATGTTTCCACACTGATTTCTATGGTAGCCATATCTGTTGACACTCTCATCAACAGTAAATGGGAGTTTTCTTTCTTCGAACCCTTTCAGCTGTTCTGTATGATTGTCATACTTTTGACTGGGGTGAGTTGGAATCTCAAGGTAGTTTTAATTTATATTTTTCTGCCCCTGCCCCAATCTAAGGATTTAACAGTTCTCAACTATGTGCTATAGATGTCAGATTTTGATTTTAGATCTTGTGTGCCTCTGATCCATTTATATGTCCCTATGTCCTTGAACAGTTTTTCTTGTCCCTGAACCTATTTCTTCACCTTTAAAATGGGGGCAGTAATTGAAAGTACTTATGTTATATAGACAAGTGAAACTAATCAACATACATTTTACAACCTGGTATTGTTGGAGTATAGTGGTGCATTCCTTTAATCCCAGAACACAGGAGGCAGAGGCTGATGGAGTTTTGTGAGCTTACAAAATGAGTTTAAGAAAAAGGATGGAGAATGGCTGAGCAATTAAGGGCAGGGGACGTGGGTTCCTTTTCTAGCACCCCATGGCGGCTTATAACTAACTGTTTGTAACTCACAGATGCCTATGCAGGCAAAACACTAATGCATATAAAATATAAATAAATAAGTCTTTCAAAAAAAAAAACTAAAGATGACCCTTCTATTAGGAAAAATTTAAATAAAACTTGGGCATCATTGACTCCTGTCTCTATCATAGCCCCAATTTACAAAGGGGCAAGTTAGATTGTTAACTAAAGATGACCCTTCTATTAGGAAAAATTTAAATAAAACTTGGGCATCATTGACTCCTGTCTCTATCATAGCCCCAATTTACAAAGGGGCAAGTTAGATTGTTAAATAAGAGTAAAGTGTAGGGTAGAACACAGTTTAACTGGGCCCAGAGCACCAGACAGATAAGAAGTGGTAAAGAGTTGTTCTTGTGTCCTCACTGCTGTTATTGGGCATTTAGGGGAGGGGATTGTTAAATTTTGTTTTTGTGGATCAGAAAATCTTGAAATTCTCACCATACTTTAGAATGGTTATTGTCAAAGAGGTCCATGAGAGCTGTGACTTTCATGTGACATTCAACTGTTCGGTTAACCTCTGAAAGTAGTTACAGGCTGAACTGGCTTGTACAGATTGACTTTCCAGCAACTGGATTATCTTATGTCATCCAAATTCTAGGTCCTCAGCCACTGTGTTAATTTACTCTGTGTGTGTGTGTGTGTGTATGTATGTATACAATTTTCTTTCCTGTTCTGTTCTTCTTCCCCTTCCCTCTTTTCTTGATTAGCTCCTTGACTCGGAAATAGTCTTAGCTTGACACCCTTAAGACAGGGAATATCTTTTTTAAAGTTGTGATCTTACAAATGTACATTCATATAGTATGAAGTGAACATGCTTTAAGAAAAGGTTAAGCCTGGACCCCCAGACAGAGTTATTAACAGGCTGGCAATCAAAGGATGGGTAAGATTCTGCACGGAGCCTTACCAACCCAAGCAGAAGTGCATTGCTTATTATAATGCATATTCCATGACGGGTAAAGAAGGCATTCTTGTCAAAATGACCTAAGACAGACTCAGTCTTGTTAATGAAATAAAAAAGGGGGAGAGGTGGAGAGCCTTTGGGGCTGCTTGGCAAGAATCTGACATGGGCCAGTGACAAGGAAATGGGCTGCTTGGTGGGAATATGACATTGGCCAAGGACAAGCAAGTAGACTTCAGGCAGGAATCTGACATTAGGCTAGAATAAAGAAGTAATTTCAGACAGGAATCTAAATTTTAGGCTACAACAAGGAAGTAGGCTTCAGACATGAAAATGACCTTGGGCTAGAACAGGGAAGTAGGCTCAGATACTTTGGTCATCCTGATAAGCCCTTGGAAACAGGTGTCACATGAGTGTTCACATAATTGGGTTTATTGCCTTGCTTTTTCTTTGACTATTTGTGTTTATTGTCTTGCTTGTTCCTTGACTATTTGCATCTATTGTATTGCTAGACCCTCAACCTAGAACTGACCTTAATACATGCATGTAATCAAAATGGTGTGAAAGCATAAAGGAGGAGGAGAGATGGGAAAAGGGGTTCTAGGGAGGGGAAATGGGAAATACAGTACATTTACAATACATATGTATTGTAAATAAATAAAGTATCCAATAAAAAAGATTAAAAAAGTTAAGTCTATACAGTATTGTTCAGCTTTCATATGTTAAGCCTTTTAAGTCTTAAGAACTCTTAGTAAATAAAAACATAACTATATTTTACTAATTTTTTTGCTGCTAGTACTAAAAGTTATATAGCATTTCCTCCAGTTACACAAACTCCATTATTATATGAACTAAGAGAATGTAAAGAACAAGTATTTTCTGCCAGACCTATTCTATTTCCCCATTTTCTATTTTAACATCTTAAATTTTGAAATAGAATATGCCTATATCTGAAACAAATATAATGGAATTTAAGTAGGGACTAAGTTTAAAAGACAATTAGTGCTAGGTAACCATGTTTTTAAAGTATTTTTCATAATCTCTTGGCTTTTAGTTACTTTTGAAAAGGCTGACACAAGCAACTCCATCTTGTTGGTTTGTTTTCATAGTATATGTGTGTGTTTCCTGGGAAATACTTTTTTAAAACAGCAGTTCTCAGCCCCTTGGGGAATGTCAAACAGTTCTTTCACAGAGGTTGCCTAAGACCATTGGAAAACAGATATTTACATTAGGATTCACAACAACAGCAAAATGACAGTTATGAAGTAGCAATGAAATAATTTTCTGGTTGAGGGTCACCACAACATGAGGAACTGTAGAAAAGGGTTGCTGCATTAGGAAGGTTGAGAACCACTGCTTTAGAATGAGGGTGTGTGTGTGTGTGTGTGTGTGTGTGTGTGTGTGTGTGTGTACATACTCTTAAGTGTGTGAAAAATGGGGATGGGGTGAGTCAGTCTTTAGTTATATTGTCCAGGCTGGCTGTCTGCACTAAAGTGATTCTTACGCATCAACTTCCTGAGTAGCTGGGACTAATATGTGCTTTTCACCATACCTGGATAGATTGAGAAATTTTGTTTACATTTTTAATTTCTGTCAGAATGATTGTATAGATTCTGTGGTTTGTGTGCTATGTAATTCGTGGAGACTTTGTTATGCCTTGGTCTTTCCATATGGTGTTTCCTAGAGTTGTGTATTATATATACACCATAAACAACCCTAATTTTAGCCTTTGGATTATATTTGTTTTGGTTTTGCTTATTTGTTTGGGGATAGGGTCTTGGTATATAGTCCAGATTGGCCTTGAACTTAGGATCATTCTGTCTGTCTGTCTGTCTGTCTGTCTGTCTGTCTGTCAGGTTTTAGGATTAGCAACATCTGCCATCATGTCCAGTATCATGTCTTTTATTTCTAAGTTATGCGTATGTGTGTTTGTGAATGTGGATATGTGCATATGAATGCAGATGCTCTTGGAGGCCAGAGGCATTAGATCACGTTTGGAACTGGAGTTACAGGCAGTTGTGAATTACCTGACGTGGGTGCTGAAATCATACCCAGGTTCTCTGAAAGTGTGGTCTGTATTCGTAACTGCTGAGCCATCTCATCAGCATAGACTGTGTCATTTGTTTTGTATATGCACCTTATCTTCCATGGTTGACATGGTGGTGGCACACGTCTTTAATCCGAGCACTTGGGAGGCAGAGGCAGGCGGATTTCTGAGTTCGAGGCCAGCCTGGTCTACAGAGTGAGTTCCAGGACAGCCAGGGCTACACAGAGAAACCCTGTCTCAAAAAAACAAAAAAACAAAACAAAAAAAAAGTTCCATGGTTGACATTGTCAGTAGTTTGTTTTATTGACATCTGTGCTAATTTTTAGTTCCTTAAGTTCCATGTATTACCTCAGCTGTTTATTCTGTCTAATAGGTAGTAAAACATGAATAGGTAAAAGCATGGGTGCTTTTTCTCCCACAGTCATTTACGTACCAAACTAAACTTTATAGAATACTTGTTTATTTTATTCTCTTGCTACAACAAATCACCCAAGAGTTTGTTTTAGAATGCATATACCTGGTACTCTTAAAGCTGTGGAGGGAGGAAGTTTTACTGGGTTAAAGGCAACGTTGACAGGACTGATTCCACAGGCTTTGGGTGCCAGAATTCATTCATTGTCTTCTTAGCTTTTAGTGGCTATCTTTCTTGGCACGTCATTCCAGTCTTATGATTATTTTCAGCTGATGTGCTGTCTCATCAGCATCTGAGTGCTAGAATGATGGCTCAGTTAAGAATGTTTGCTCCTTTTACAGAGGACCAGAGTTCAGTTCTCAGCACTCATCCAACCAAGGCTTAATTAAAACTACCTGTAATTTCAGCTCCAAAAGGGTCTAACACCCCACCCCACCCCCTTTTTTTTTTAAATCTTCCTTGGGTACTTGTCTGTATATACACACCTGCTTCATTCTTACAGGTTCACTTTGAATAATTCAGAAATGATTCTATATTAAGTACCTTGATTGCATCTCCTTCCTCCCACCCCGCTTTTGAGACAGGGTCTTAATTATATAGCCCCAGTTGTCTTGGAACTATGCAGACCAGGCCTGCCTTGAAATCACAGAGATTTGCCTTTCTCTGCCTCCCAAGTACTAGGATTAAAGGTGTGTGTGCCCCCACTGCCCAGCTGCAGTTTCTTTTTTCCATTCATAGGTTTTGAAGATTAGCATTTCTTTTAGGGCTGTCAGCTAACCCTTTATTATTATAATAATTTTTAGGGGGAGTATTTTAATGGATGTTTTCCTCCAGGGAAATAACTTGGGCTGCTTTGCTCATGCCTTTGGTCTTTTCTGTAGTACATGAGTGGTTTCCATATGGGTTTTATAAAGACTTTCCTTCTTTTCCTTTTGAAGAACATTAATGCCTGTCTCCTTTTTATTTTTTTTTAAAGTTGGTGTAATACGGTGTCCAGTATGTCGTCAAGAATGCAGACAGATAGATCTTGTGGATAATTATTTTGTGAAAGACACATCTGAAGCTCCTAGCAGTTCTGATGAGAAGTCAGAACAGGTATGCACCTCAGTTTTTCTCTATATTTATGTATATTTTTCTTGTTAAAATGTAAATTATAAGAAAAATATTTGCTTAAGTAATTTCAGCACTTTTGCTATAACTCTATCTTTAAAATTAGAAATAAAAGGTTACTCTTCCACACATTCAGACTTGGTGGAATAAAATAGCTATTGTTTAAAAAGTTGGGTTATACATAGATTTATGTTCTGAGTATTAGATTTTTACCTATCTAAAAAATGTTTTATTCCTAAAGAAATATTTTTGAAGATACATGGATAACAGTGATTTTATGAATTGTATAATGAATTAATATTTTTAAGAGTAAGTTACTAAGTTCCACTTATTTTGTTAATCTACATTGGCAAATGTGTAAATTAGTGTTTATTTCTCTTTTAGGTATGTACTAGTTGTGAAGACAATGCAAGTGCAGTTGGTTTTTGTGTAGAATGTGGAGAGTGGCTGTGTAAGACATGCATTGAAGCACATCAAAGAGTAAAATTCACTAAAGACCATCTGATCAGGAAAAAAGAAGATGTTTCAGGTATGATACACATAGTTGCTGTTTTGCTATTTTTTTTTTAAAGTGTGCATATGAGTATGTGTGCATATACATATGTACACACTCATGCCACAGTGCTTACTTGTGGGTATCAGAGGACAACTTACAGGGATTAAATTTAGGCTATCAGGCTTGGCAGCATATGCCTTTATCACTGAGATGTCTTGCTTGTCCCTATACACATAGTTTCAATGATACATTTAACCTTTTGAGCTTAAAAATAGCATGTTCTACGTATTTATGAGCTTTGAATACTAGCACTTAAAAGATAGAGAAAATTAGTCAAAAATCTTATTGTTCAAAAATGTTTTATTTTGTTACAGAGTCTGTTGGAACATCTGGTCAGCGCCCAGTGTTTTGTCCTGTACATAAACAAGAACAGTTGAAACTATTCTGTGAAACATGTGATAGACTGACGTGTAGAGACTGTCAGCTATTGGAGCACAAAGAACATAGGTACAGAAGTCATAATTGTTTACTGAAAAAATATTAGAAATAGTATTGATAAATTTTTTCTTAAATATTGGCCTCAGATTTTGTCTTAGAATATTTAACTCAGACTTTCTTTCTTGAAGCACCATATTTGATAAGATAATATTTTTCACGTTCATATTTAATTATATTTGTCATGGCATATTACTAATGTGGGTTTGACTTTATAAGATTGTAGTTATGTTATTTTCTTGTTAACTAGTCCTATGGTTGAAATAAGGTTTTTCCAATGCGATGTGTTTAGGCTACAGGCTATGATATGAAAAGGCAGTATTTGTAGTGAAGTGACTAATAAAAATTCTCATGTATATGGCTGATACCATGTTTTAATATTGAAGCATAAATACACTGGTTTTATGCTAGGTGTATAATTGCAGGAAAACTATATAAACATGTAAACACTACTTAGATGCATCTGTGTATTACAAATAATAGGTGTAATAGTTTTATCTATAAAAACTAGAATTTTCTAGTGTTTTTTTTTTTTTTTTTATTAAAGTAGATCTTCTGAATGGATGAAAAGGTAGTAAATGAGTATCTCCTCCAAACCCCAACTAACCTATACTTTCCACCTCCTCCTTTTCTTCTTTGCTAATTTATACAAGTTGGTTTCCAGTTTATAATCTTCCTGTCTCACTCAGACTCCTAAGCAGCTGGGATTATAGGAATGTACAAGTATGCCTAGAGTGAATATTTTTCTTAACTATATATGTTTACTTGAGTGAAGTTTTTTTTAAATTAAATTAATTAATTAAGGTTTTTCGAGACAGGGTTTCTATGTGTAGTCCTGGCTATCCTGGAACTCACTCTGTAGACCAGGCTGGCCTCGAACTCAGAAATCCGCCTGCCTCTGCCTCCAAGTGCTGGGATTAAAGGCGTGCGCCACCACTGCCTGGCTTTGAGTGAAGTTATTGAGTTCACTGGATATTATCTAATTGCTAACAGTTATATTTTATGCTGGGTACTTTTCTCAGTACCAAGTTCTTATTCATCTCATAAAGTATTAAGGTGCTGGTGCTATAACTGTTTCAAAGGTGAAAGAACCTGGTCTCAGAAGGCTTAGTAGTTTGTACAAGTGGTAGAGCCATGAGTACCAGTGTTTATGCTCTAAGTCTCTTTATGTTAATTTCTCCACATATTATATAAGAGACTGTAATACTACAATATATAAAACAGCTCACATTTGATTATATAAAAGTAATGCCCCTTTCCCCAAAAGAACTTTCACTGTTAAAAGGCATTTTCTAAGTCTTTATAGCTTTAATTTGTTATATTCAGACACATTTCATGTCTCTCATCTGCAACTAGACCAGTATTGTACCTGAAGTGACTAACTTTTGGAGGACTTTACCTTTAAGGTGCAAGTCCTCTAGTTATCTTAGTAAGATTTTTCTTTATCTTTGTTGAAGCTTCAGCCAGATTTTTGGTCCTTCAAATTTCTTATACAGCATTTGCTTGCTTGTATTTATATATTTATTTGCTTGTTTGCTTATTTGCTTACTTATTTACATGTTGATTGATTGATTGGTCGATTTTTCAAGACAGGATTTCTCTGTGTAGCCCTGGTTGTCCTGGAACTCATTCTTTAGATCAGGCTGGCCTTGAACTCAGAAATCTGTTTTCCTCTGCATCCTGAGTGCTTGAATTAAAGGTATATGCCACCACCACCCCAAATTTTTTTTTATTAGTTAATTATTTGCAGAGGGGGTGTAAAGCTCAATGTGGAGGCGAGAGTATAGCTTTAAGAATTTGTTCTCTCCGTCTGTCATGAATCACAGAAATTGACTTAGGTTGTTAGGCTTGGCAGTAAGTGTCTTTATGCTGCTGAGCCATCTCTTAGGCTATCTCATATTATAAAATTGTTGGCGAAAGGCATAAGAAAAGGGAGATGGTATATACTCTCTCTGTGACAGATTAGCTTCATTGGTCACTGCTTAAAGGAGTAGAGGGTTCATGGGTAGGGAGTGGTCGAAGAGTAGCTTCAACTTCCTTTCCACCTTGAAGAGTAACTTGTTTATTTACTTTACTAATTATATCTTAGTCCTAATTTTATTCATGTATTTCTGTCTTTTGTGACTCCCTGCTTCTCTTTTTGAGGTGGCTTAGAACTTGCTATGTAGACCGTGCTTGCCTCAAACTTTGAAGAATTCTTCTGCTTCTATTTCCTAAATGCTGGGATTACTAAGTAGTCTTCTATCCTACCCAGCCCTAATGTATGGTCTTGAATATGAAGGTGGGGGACTCGGATAAACCTTTTCCTTCTCTTACATTCAGGCTTTGGAAGTTTCTATGTTTTTATATGTTTGTTTGTTTTATTCTCAGTGTGCATAGTTCTCTGACACCAAGTAGATGTTCTTTAATTCACTTAGAACACCTGTGTACCTGGAATTTGTTTGGTTCATTGGTTAAAGGTTCTTTCTTTGGGTGCTTCTACTTCAGATACTATTTGTAAATTGGGTTATGATTCACAGAACCCTAGGATTTCCTTAATTTACAATTGAGAATTATGACGATACTTCAAATACAAATGAATAGCCATATCATGAGAGATACAGGGCAACTCTAGGAGAAAGGATGTATCAGTAAGTGTTATTATACATATGTTCATTGACCTACAAGTTCTCCATATTTTGCCTTTTTAAAAAAAATACAGATTCATTATATAGGCATGATTGTAAAATCATTGGTCATTTGTGACCAACTCAATCTTCAAGCCATTTCTTTTAAGTTTAGAGAGCCAGTGAAGTTCTCTAATGAAATAGCACTTACAGTGTCCCCATTGTTAAGAGAAATAACACAGTACCATATCTTTGTCTTGTGTTTGCACTTCTGTTTTGTTTCAGTAACTTTTTGAGACTGTGTCATCTAGGCTGTCCCCAGAATCGCTTGGGTAGGTTATGCTGAACTCACATTTGCTGTCCTGCTATAGCCTCTCAGATTCCAAATGTGCCATCTGCCCAGGCCTACACGTCCATTGTACTTTGCCTGGATGTGTGATTGCGGAATGTATTTTAAAAAGCTCTGTCTTGCCAGGTGGTGGTGGCACATGCCTTTAATCCCAGCATTCTAGGGCAGAGGCAGGTAGGTCACTGAGTTTGATGCTAGCCTGGTCTATAGAGTAAGTAAGGGCTACACAAAGAAACTGTCTTGAAAAAAAAAAAAAAGCAAAAACAAAACAACAACTACAAAAGCTCTGTTTCCCATTAATACAAAGAAATTATAACTGGCCTGTCTGCTTTGAGGCCTGTTATGTTAAAAATTTTTTTCTGCATTTAGTTAAAGTATGTTGTTCATAAAATTTCAGAAGTAACAACAAAATACTTTAAGCGGGTCATCTGTAATAGGAAAGGTATAAGTTTCCGTGTACCATACATTATGTAATTTTATTTCTATGTTTTTCTTCACCATCTGTTCACAAGACCACTTTTGCTTCTGATACCATTTTCAATGTACTGTAAAATTTTCCATTTTCTGAGGTAGGATCTCTATAACTCAGGCTAGCCTGGAAGTCACTGTATAGCCCCTGCAAATACAGCAAATATATGATATAAGAGATTAAAATCTTACATCTGTAAGACACCACAAATAGAAGTTGCAGGCCTGAAAATTGCTCTAGATGAGTTAATAAGAGGTAAGTGAATATGAAGGCCCAGGACCTCAAAATATTACAATGTTTATAAGCCCTGTCTTGTATATTTAGGCTACACTAAATTTTAAAACATGATCAATATTTTTTAAAAAAACTTTAAAACTTATCTTTATAATAAAACTTGAGCTTTAAACAGATATATAATAAAGAAATTTTACTCCGTTATAGTCTGAAAATACTGTCTGTTCTTGACTAAAACAGCATTATGTAGAATATGACTATTTTATAGAAAGTTTTGAAGTTGCATAAATGATTGAGGGACCCTTGCTTTATCTTGCAGCACCCCCCCCCCCCATCTTGTGTGTGGTGTGTACATGTGCGTGCATGTGGCTGAGTGTATGCATGTGTCTGTGTAGGCCAAAGATCAGGGCCTGCTATTGTTCTTGATCACTCGCAGCCTTACTTTTTGAGACAAGTCCTTTACTGAACTTGAAGCTTACAGAAAAGCTAGACTAACTGGCCACCACGCCTTGGGGATTTTCCTGTCTTTCCACCACCCCTGCCCTGGGATCATGTGCATGTACTACACACCTGGCTTTGTATGTCAGGGCTGCGCATCTGAACTCAGGTTCTCAGGATTGCACAGCACCTTCTTTACCAGTGGAGCCACCTCTCTGCTCCCCTCTCTTTAATTGGAATATTTCCTTCTGTTACATGTCTGAGCCTACTGTTTTGTCTTTTCTGGTACTGCTTATTGAACCCAGGATCTCATACCTGCTAAATGTGTATTCTACCATGGAAACGCATCTCTAGCCTTGCTGTTCATTTTTATTTCACTCAACATCTCCAATATGTCCTGAAGACTACTACTTTATTATTATTATTATCATCATCATCTTATTATTCACTCAGTCAAGTTAGTTGTGGAATATTGAATGATCTTGTGTAGGATATTGTAGCTATAATGAGTTCATGACTGCAGTGGCCATGCCACACCCCCAAGACAACATTTCACAGTTCTCCTTTCTAGTTCTTATATTCTTAAGTCTGTGATAGTCTCTCAGCTGGGGTAGGAGTTGTGTGATATTGTGGCATTGATATAGGTGTCCCATTTAGGGCTCACCACTCAGTACAGACTTACTCCTGTCACTTTCACCAGTTACAAGTCTGCATTAACTGCTGAGTATTGCAGGGTGAAGCTTTTCTGGTCAAGGTGGAGGGAAGGCCTAATTTATTGAACCGAGCATAAATATTTAGAGAAGGAACAACTTGTTTAGCAAAAGAACAGTAGTAGGGTTCTTAACTAGTACCTATGATGCAACCCTCCTCCCCCAACAAGCCATGGGCCAGATATACAGTATGGGGCTCAAGTTCCAGCTGTGTAATTGTAATAGACTTTAAAATCCGCCTCCAATGTAATTGGTTACCTCAATAACTTTTAGGCCACCATTGTATGTACCAGTGGGCTCATCTAATTTTGTTGTTGTACTATTAATGTTGCCTTAATTGACCTCACATCACTAAAACATCTGATCTCTCACAGATGTCAGTTATTTCAGCATCTTTGGCTATACCAACTAGTAGAAGTACTGTCTCCTGCCTGTGCTTCTGTCTTAAGAGTTTTAACTCTTCTTATTATACTGTCTCATTTAGGTTTGATATTTTTAGTCTTCTATTTCTGTTGTGTGGTCTTCCTAGAGTTCTGAATTTTCACATTCTGCTTAGAATTATTCAAAGGCTTCTTGTTACTTAGAGAACAAAACAAAGAAATGGCATATCATACCTGGCCCTTGATACTTAGTTTATTTTAACTTAGATTTTGTCTCATATTTTGATATTTATTCTTTGACCTTGTTGAAATTTCAGTAAGTAATGTGCTAAACATTATGAAGCTTTCCACTGTGAAAGCCATTTTTTAGACACTGCATTTTTGGTACAGATTATATCTCATCACAGTGTTGTATCAATACATATTTGTGTCTAAGTATTACTATAATTTGAGCCATAGGGATCTTTTTACTTACCTAGAAAGTACACTGAACAACAACAAAGAGACAGACATGCTGAAGAAACTTGAAATTAATTTGCTGATTTAATGAATAATTTATAAAAATGAAGTCTATTATTCTAGTATCCTAGTAGCCAGGGGCTCTGGACTTTAATATTCAATCTAAATTTCTAGTGTTATAATTAGAAAGTTTGAGCACATATCAATCATTGACATTGAGTAAAACTACGTTGATACCTTTATTTGATAGAATTCCTTTGGAAAGCCTCATGAAACATAGCAGGTAATAAAACCAGATGCAACATGCATGTGTATTATGACTATGGATGTAGAAATGTTTTAGAGTATTTGCTTAATACATGAGTTTGATTTACAGAACACAGTCACTGAGTTTATATACAAAATCACTGGTAGCAGTGATTTTGGAACTTTAGTAACTTTGATTATATTTTTTATAGTATGTTATTGTATTTTATGATTTAAATTGTATGCACTTTATTCAGGATTAAAAAAATAGAAGACCCATCAGATAAAACTTCTCATGTAAGTCAGAGCACTTATAGTTTTCTGAGAAAATTTTTCTTTCATAAAGGCTGTTCTAGGTAGATGGCATTAAATGGCTGTTGTAATATTATCCGAGTGACCAGCAGTAGAGTTATTTCAAGATTGTCTCATGTAACTCACTTCCTAAGTCTTAATTATAACGTTTCTGTTTTGTTTATAGTTTTTGTTTGTTTGTTTTAAGGTATCAATTTTTAGAAGAAGCTTTTCAAAATCAGAAAGGTGCAATTGAAAATCTGTTGGCTAAGCTTCTTGAAAAGAAGAATTACGTTCATTTTGCAGCTACACAAGTGCAGAATAGGTAAGCCTGTTGCATAAAAATATGATTTTGTTTTAAAGTTTAAGAAAGAATGCATCCAAATTTAATTTGTTTTCCTACTACATTGAACTTTTATAGAAGACACAATTTTTAATAGATGAAATGATAAAATTTGAAGTTGGTATATGTATTAACTAAACAAATTTACAAAAAACATTTACAAATTTTAGGATGTATCTTTGATATTTTGTTTCATTTTTTTGTTTTTTGAGACAGGATTCTTCTTTGTAGCCTTGGCTGTCTTAGAACTCACTTTGTAGACTAAGCTGGCTTCAAACTCAGAGATCTACCTGCCTCTGCCTCCAGAGTGCTGGTACTAAAGTCGTTCACCACCATGGCTGGACATCTTTGACTTTTTATAATTAATAAGACTTCAATGTATATATTCTTTGAACTTGGAAAATGAGTTGATATGGAAGAAACTGAATTATAAGATTAAAAGCAAAGATTGTGTAGAAGATACAGTATAAAGACAGAAGGATGAGTGGGGTTTGCTGCTCACCAGCCTAGCTTTAGGCTCAGTTAGAGACCATTTCAAGGAAAAAAGAGGAAAGTGATAGAGCAGGACATCCAACATCTTCATCTGGCCCCTCCTCTGTGCTTATGCGCACACGCGTGTGTACACACACACACACACACACGTGCACGACAATAGAAAACCTAGTAGTGAACAAATATATTATCAAACAAGTATTCAGAACCACTTATTTTATTTGCAACATTATAAGATGACTATATAGTACTGACCTCCTAAGTACTTAGCTACTGTTATTTTTATCATTGTTATGACCATCATCCTCATTATTATTTTTAAAGATGTTTTATTGTTTTTGGTTTTTTTAAAAGATTTATTTATTTTGTGTATGTGAGTACACTGTCATTGTCTTCAGACATACCAGAAGAGGGTATCAGATCTCATTACAGATGGTTGTGAGCCACCATGTGGTTGCTGGGAATTGAACTCAGGACCTCTGGAAGAGCAGACGGTGCTTTTAACCACTGAGCCACCTCTACAGCCCTTTTTTAAAGATTCATTTTGTGTGTATATGTGCTTTGCCTGCATGTATATCTGTACACCACACACATTTCTGCTGCCTAAGGAAGTGGTGCACTTCCATGTAGGTGCTGGGAATCAAACCTGGGTCCTTTGCAAGAACATGAGCTCTTAACCACTGAGCCAACTCTCTAACCCGTCTCATTATTTTATCACTATTCTTTTTAGGTACACAAGATTATTTAGGCAAACAAGATTATTTAAAGGATGAGTGGTAAGAACTTCTAAAGAGGTCCTGTTTACTAGGTTACAACTTTTCACTCTGAAACAACATACATACTACACGTTTAACTGGCACACTTTAAACCTGGAAATACCTGAGAGTATGAATAGGTTTAGATTGTGTTTATTGTGTAGACTCATTGACATTGAAGTTTTATCTTGAATAGTAAAATCTTACTAGTTTGTGATGGTTAAAATGACATATAATAAGATGTACAAAAGATGTACAAAAGTATTAAGTATTTGAATGAAGGAAAATAGTTTATGTATGATAGAAATTTTTATCTTTAGTGAGACCAAAAGAAAATAAAAGGCAAGATGGGAGAGTTGATTCAGCAGTTGAATATTTACTTACTGCAGGATCCAGAGTTGTTAATCAGAATCCACAACCAGTCTGGCTTGTTGTGTGGGTGCTAGCATTCAGTTGTCTTAAGTCTGCAGCAAGTTCCATTAATAATGCATCTCTCCATAACTTCCCCTCCTCATTATTTAAAGCTTTTATTAATATTTTTCAATTTAAAATTATTGTTGTTATTTATCTTTGTGTTTGTTTGCTTGCTGCTTTGTACATGCACCAATGTATGTATGCCCATAGAGGCCAGAAGAAGAACTTGGGATCTCTGGAACTAGTTAGAGATGGTTGTGATCCTCCTGGTGGGTGCTAGCAATGAATCCAGGTCCTCTGCAAGAGTGTTAAGTACTCTTAACTACAGAACAGTCTTTCCAGCCCACATTATTTTTTTTACTTTAGAAATTTATTTTATATGTGTGGGTGTTTTGCCTGTGTGTGTATGTGTGCGCACTGCATGCCTGGTGATCTCCTCAAACTCACAGATGGTTGTGAGTTGCCATGCGGTGCGGGTTCTAGAAATTAAATCTGGGTCCTCTGCAAAAGCTCCTAACCTCTGAGCCACCTCTCCTTTTGCCCATTTTATATGTATGTGTATATGTTTTTAAGTATAGTAAATTTGTCTGAGACTTGTCTCTTTCCAGTGTGCTTTATGATTTCTGATTTTTGGTTCAGTTGTTTTGATGTTGGATATCTGTGTATCTTTTATGTTGGAAATCTGTATATTACTAGTGACTATAGTAGCATTATTTTTTTTATTTTCTGTTTTCTGTGTGCTTAGATAAGGACAGAATTCAATAAAATTTTCAAGTAAGTCTAAACAAGCAGTGATATACAGGCAAAGGAGGAAAAACTATTATATTGCTGAGTGTGTTAAAATTGCTTATGTATTTGGCTAATGAAAGGGAGTTTATACAAAATTAGAAAAGATGAAGACTACATTGTGGTTAGTTTTGACATTTTACTTAAATTAATGAGATTGCCTGCTTCTCATTTTATAAATATTATATCAATCCGGCACTTTATAGTTGTAACCAACATATAATTATAATAGGTGGAGATACTTATTTCTGAAACATTTAGCGACTGTTAAAAATGGATCAAGTGTTTCAGAATCTTTGGGGGATAGAACACATTCTTAGCAAAACAAGAAGTCCTGGGTCACCGCGAGCAGGCATTCCCTCAACCTCCAGTGATTGGATGTGTTTCTACTATCTATAGTGTATAGGCAGTTTGAGAGGAAGTTACGAAACAAACTTAATTAGAACCCACATTTGAAGAGATAAAGTTTGAAGTAAAATAGATGCTTTTATTTTAAATTCTTGCTCTTTCAAAAGGTTAACTATTGTGATATTCTTTTGTATTTTGTTGGCAGCAGCATTTTAAATGGAATTAAAACCTGATTAAACAGAATAAATGTAGTAAATTTAACACTAAGTCAGTAGTGCTAAATATTTGTACATCATAGTCATTCTATAGGAGTTTGAAATTGTTCTATAGATGAATAAACTGCCCTTCATGAGCTTGATTTAAATGATTCAATATTGAGTTTGGTCTTTATGACTTTTTATTAGATATTTTATTTATTTACATTTCAAATGTTATCTCCTTTCCCGGTTTCCCCTCAGGAAACCCATCACACCCCCATCCCCGCACCTCACTGCTCTGGCATTCTGCTACACGGGGGCATCAAGCCCTCACAGGACCAAGCTCTCCTCCCATTGATGCCAGACAAAGCCATTCTTTGCTACATATGCGGCTAGAGCCATGGGTCCTTCCATGTGTACTCTTTGGGTGGTGGTTTAGTCCCTGGGAGCTCTTGGGATGGGGTGTCTGGTTGGTTGATATTGTTGTTCTTCCTATGAGGTTGTAAATCCCTTTAGCTCCTTCAGTCCTATCTCTAACTCCTCCATTGGGGACCCCATGCTCAGTCCAATGGTTGGCTGTGAGCATCCTCTTCTGTATTTGTCAGCTCTGGCAGAGCTTCTCAGCAGACAGCTGAGATAATCAGGTTCCTGTCAGCAAGTACTTCTTGGTATCTACAATAGTGTCTGGGTTTGGTGACTGTATAATGGGTGGATCTCCAGGTGGGGCAGTCTCTGGATGGCCTTTCCTTTAGTCTCTGCTCCACAGTTTGTCCTTGTATTTTCTTTACACAGGAGCATTTCTGGGTTAAAAATTGGAGATGAGTGGGTGGCCCCATTCCCCAACAGTGGAACTTGTTTAACTTCTGGATATGGTCTCTACAGGTTCTCCCTCCCCTATCTTGTGCATTTCAGCTAATCTCATCCCCATTGGGTTCTGGGAGCTTCTTGCTTTCCTGGCATCTGGGACATTTGACTTCTTTAGATCTAATAAAGTGGTTAGGTCTGTTGAAACATAAGTCATGCACTTTGACAAATTTTTAATTATTTTATGTAAAGTGCCTAGTTGGGTGAATTTTTGTAACTGTTGATCCAGACACAGGTTGAGTTGATGACTTAATGGTGCATTTCTCTTATTCAGGATTAAAGAAGTAAATGAGACTAACAAACGAGTAGAACAGGAAATTAAGGTGGCCATCTTCACCCTTATCAATGAAATTAATAAGAAAGGAAAATCTCTCTTACAACAGCTAGAGGTATGGTTTAATGCAAAAATTAAAAAGTCTTCTGCTCCTCAACTGTTCTTAATGTTGATTGAAAGCGCTTTTAAATGGGTTGGAGATAAAATAGGAAATAGGTTTTTGTTGTTGTTGTTAATTTTCTATTGGGAATGAGAACTTAAGTTTTAGTTACTTTATAGTTCATTCTAATAACACTTGTTGATTTTTTTTTTCGGCAGGGGTGGTGGTGGTGGGGGAGCTGTCTTGAAAATCATCATACTAGCCAATTGGTGCACCACCATGCCTGACATAAAACATTGTTTTTTGTTTGTTTTTGTTTTAAAGCCATATAACTTGGTAATAGTGATACCATCTTAGGGAAGAATTTTTACTAAAACATGTAAATAAAGACAAAGCAAGTGCTTTGAGTTTCCTTCCTTTCTAGCAAGAGGCCTCAGTTTAACTTCTTTATGTAAATGCAATTGGGCTTGTGATTGAGCCATTTATGTATTTCTATAATTGGCCAAAATATATAAATTTTGAATTATATAAACCTTAAACCTAATTATTAATTTTATATACTATTTCATATTTTGAAATTAATAATGTAAATATTAATTTACATTAATTAATAGTTATAAATTTTCTGAGGCTCTTGTTTGGTTTTGAAATCTAAATGAAGTTTTTGGGTTTTTATGTTTTTCAAGACAGGGCTTCTCTCTGTAGCCCTTGAATATTCTGAAACTCACTCTGTAGACCAGGCTGGCTTCAAACTCAGAAATCTACCTGCCTCTGCCTCTCCTGTGCTGGGATTAAAGGCATGTGCCACCACTGACCAGCCCCAAATCAAGTTTTAATCCAAATCTTTACTGTAGTTTGATGTGCTCTTAGAAAATTTCAAATGTGAATTTTATAGCAGTTGAGGGTTTTTTGTTTTTGTTTTTTGTTTGTTTTGTTTTGTTTTTGTTTTTGGAGTTTCTCTATATGGCCCTGGCTGTCCTGGAACTCACTCTGTAGACCAGGCTGGCCTCAGAAATTCACCTGCCTCTGCCTCCCAAGTGCTGGGATTAAAGGCATGTGCCACCATGCTTTTTTTTGGGTGTGGGGGGATATTAAAAGGATAAACATTTCTTTGAACATCTTATGCTCTTATGTAGGTTTATATGATACTGAGGAGAGTATATTTTATGTGCCACTGAAAAGTTGTAACTTTAAAGTATGTAGTCGAATAATTTTCATTAACTTAGATTGTTCTTAGAGTTTATTTTATTTATTCATAGAACCCTTTAAAGATATGAGAATATTACATATATGTGAGAGAATCCTATGAGCACAATAACTTAGTTTTTGTCTTTTAAAAACACCTTGCATTGAAAAACAGTGGTGAGAATAAAAGTCTTGAACATATTAGAGTTGGATGTTTCTTACCTATTTTCTACTTGTAATTTATGAGTTTTAACCCTAGTAGGTTCAATCTCTAAAATAACCATATGAATCCAGAGCAGTTAGTAGTAACTATTTGTGATACATTTAAATGTATTATAAATACATTTGCCTATACATCTAAACGTGGTAATTGTAAGTTCATTTCAAGGACTTCAGAACTTAAACCTCATGAAGTACTTTGTGATAAATATTCTGTATACCCTGAGCATGATAATACTTTTTAAAATAGCTGTTTTTTATACAATATTTTTCTAAGCAATAAAAGAGATGTTTTCCTAGCTTTGTTAAAGAATTGATTCTAGTGATGTTATAATTCTATCTGCTCAATACTTTCTTTATCTATTGATTTATATTATAAAGTGAACTTGTTCTCTTTTGAAAAATACTGTTTAGTAAATGAAGTTGAATAATTTGGGGGAGAAATGGTTAAGAAGTAGGTTATTTTGGGCGTACTGAATGTCAAAGTATATATAGGACATTGCCTGTTTTTTCCTTGGAATTATTTCTTCTGAATATTTTAATTTTTTTCCTTGCAGCATTTTCCTAATACTGTCTTTTTTTGGTGAACTTTGTTACACCAGTTTACCTAATTTCATTCTTAGACCTCAGGAATTTATCAGAGTGTTTTGTTTTGTTTTAGGTATTTAAGAGAAATTTTAACTTTACCCTCAATCCATACCAGTAGGTGGCACTAGTAGCTCAGTATTTTCTTTGACCCAGAAAGTATAGTTAGTTCAGATTATATTAAATGATTCCTCAAGGTTAGCTATAGTGTATTGGATCAACCTAACAACAGGAAGACACTATTTTGAACAGTTATTTGATGAAAGAAAACCCATAAACTACTGCTAATGTTCTGAATGGAGTGGATTATCTTAGACCAGAAAGATTTTTCTTTTCCCACTTTTCTAAGTTACTTTCCTTCTGATTGTTTATAGACTCATTAAATAATTGTATAAGGTTTCTCTTATACAATTTTTACTGTAGATAGAGGTGTTTATGTGTTTTTTTTTTTTAAAATTCTTCAGTGAAGCTATTATTCTATTTCAGAATGTTACAAAAGAAAGACAGATGAAGCTACTACAGCAGCAGAATGACATCACAGGCCTCTCCAGGCAGGTGAAGCATGTTATGAACTTCACAAACTGGGCCATTGCAAGTGGCAGCAGCACAGCACTACTTTATAGCAAGCGTCTGGTGAGGCATACCATATCTTTATTGTTACATAATGGACCCATTATTTACAAGTGTAGAATGTTTATATTATTAATATAAAAACCTGTTTAAAGCATGAACATTTATTTTGGCAAATGTAACCATTTTTATATAGATTCAGAAAAGCTGATCATGATGATACATAGCTGTAATTCCAGCCAGCACTTAGAATTGGATTGACGCAAGAGAGTTCAAGGTTAACCTGAATTTCATGTCAATTCTCTGACTCAAAAGAAAATTTTTATTTTTCTGTTGTTCCCATTTACTTTTGATTAATGATTATATTTCTGTCATTTTCCTGGCCTCTCATAAATAGAATCATGCCATATGTATTCTTTTGAGGATACTTAGTATTTCAGTGTAGTGTATTATCAAAATGGCAGAAATCCAAGTATGTGCATTTTATTTGCTTGCTAATTTAGACGTTGACACTGTCTTCTGTGATATGTAGGGCCTTATAAACCTAAAAAATGTGTCTAGTATGCTTCTTCAACTAATATTTAATTTTAATACTAATGTGAATTTTTTCCCTTGAAGATAACTTTTCAGTTACGTCATATTTTGAAAGCGCGATGTGATCCTGTTCCTGCTGCCAATGGAGCAATTCGTTTCCATTGTGACCCCACCTTCTGGGCCAAAAATGTAGTGAATTTAGGTGAGAAATATTTCATGGATATGATTTGGACTATAAAGTTGAGAGGAGAAACCATTTTAGCAGATTCTTGATACAGTTTTTAAACTTTAAGATAAGAACCATTTAAGAAATGTGTTAGGTATTGGAAGCTCTGTTTTAGGTCCAGGCTGTTTGGTCTTGGTGCTGGGGCTTGAACCCTGACTTCCTATATGCAAAACCGTGCTCTCTACTTAACTCCCCAGGCCTTGTAGAATGTTTTTCCATGTGCTCCATTTCTACCCTTTCTTTTTCAAAATTAGTATTGACTTAGTAAATGACTGTTCTCTGAATAATTATTTAGTAGTTTAATTCTATCAAGTGGTTCAGTGGAGAAGGAACTTGAGTTCACTGAAATGTTATAGCCACATTCCAAGGAATGTTCAACAACAGAAACTCTTTTTACTCTATAAAGAAATAGACTTTGCTTTTGTTTCTCCATATTGTTGACCTAAAGACCATAGGTGAAAGTTGTACAGTAAACAAAAAGCCAAGCAAGTGATTTTTGTAATTATAGCTACTAAGGAGTCTGAGTTGGGGGTGGGGGGGGGGTGGGGGTGTTACTTGAGACCATGAATTTGTAAGACCCTTTTCTTAAAGTAAAATGAAACGAAACAGTATGACTTAGAATGAAATCTGCTATCCATTTGAATATTTCCACTTTCAAAGTAATCATGCCCTTGAGATTTGAATTTTACTGTTTAAATAAAATATCTTTTGAATAGACAGAAAAAAGATACTCAATTTTGACTTTAGATGTAGCACCAGAAAAATCACTGTTGTTTGGCTTACTAGATGAGAGGGAGAGCGAGTGTGTGTGTGTGTGTGTGTGTGTGTGTGTGTGTGTGTGTGTGTGTTAGCATGTGCGCGCTTCATTTTGTATTGCATTTTCAAAAACTTTTTTTATAGAAATCATTACTTGCAACAAGATGTTTTTCTTTGTGGTTTGCCAATATTACCTCAAAGAAAATGATTGTATACAAAGGAAGGGAAATGATCAGTTTAAAGGTATAAAATGGTCTAAAGTTTTCAGAATTTCCACAGAATATTATTTGGTAGCTGGGTATCATTTCACCCATAACATTGGCAATTCAAAAGCAGATGGGGAAGACAGAGATATGGCTCAGTGGTTGAGTACTGGCTACCCTTTATAGGACCCAGATTTAATTCTCAGCACCCACATGGCAGCTCACAACTGTCTATAACTCCAATTCCAAGGGATCTGGTAGCCTCTTCTGATCTCTTCCGTTAACCAGGCATACAGTGGTTGGTGCACAGACATATATAGTATATAAACACCCATACACATTTAGAAAGAAAGAAAAAAAAGAAAGGGAAGAAAAGGAAGGAAGAGAAAAAGAAAGCAGATAGAATCAGTATAGCAACCATCATGAATATATCCTGGAGTCTTTGTCATGGAAGAATTGGTTCAGACTGACTGGATTCTTCCTCTAATAATGTCTCTTTCAGTCTCCAGCCAGCTAGCCTGGGTTATGCAGCAGCAAAGACACCGTGCCTCAAGCTAGCTGGAAAGGTGAGGACTGACACCCAAAGGTTGTCCTCTAACCTCCACATGTGCACTGTTGTGCATGCCCACAACCATCCATACCCCCCCACCCCCAAAATGCACATGCACACATAGATCACACCCACATAGGTCTAAGAACAGATAGTGTATCTGAATAATGAGCTTCTTTGTGGGAGGGTTCAGGAGCTTTGGAATCTATTGAGTTTCTGATTAGCATCATTAAACCTAGCTCTCATTTGTGATGTGCTGTTGGAGGATCTGAGGTGCTAATTTTCAAAAGGAGGTAAAGAGAGTGATTCATCTTTGAAGTGGGCAATTTAGTTGATTATTTGTAAATTCTTTTTTTTTTTTTTTTTTTTTTTTTCCCTCAGGTAATCTAGTAATAGAGAGTAAGCCAGCTCCTGGTTATACTCCCAATGTTGTAGTTGGGCAAGTTCCTCCAGGGACAAACCATATTAGTAAAACCCCTGGACAGATTAATTTAGCACAGCTTCGACTCCAGCACATGCAGCAACAAGTGTATGCACAGAAACATCAGCAGTTACAACAGATGAGACTGCAGCAACCACCAGCTCCTGTACCAACAACAACAACAGCAACACAGCAGCATCCTAGGCAAGCAGCCCCACAGATGTTACAACAACAGGTAAGCGTTGTGCCCTTCCATTAATGATAGAAATTAAGAAGATCACAAATCTACACTTTATTCTGTGCACATGAATTACACAGTATGAGTTACTAGGTGAGGTTCAAAAGTCAGAAGTACAGGGAAAGTTCGAAGAATAAAGAAAGGTGCTAAGTAAGATCATGGGAAACAGTGACATTTTGCCCTGTCATATGATATATGCCCCACCCAACACACATACTATTGTGAACCAAAGAACCAGATTGTTTCTAAGCCCTGATGCATTAAGCATTTGCTGAAATTATTCTTTTATTTGGTGGTGTTTATATGCTGCTTTACAATCAATACTGTTACTGGTGAGTTAATATTGATCCCCATTTCCCACCTCTCTTCCTCCCTCCCTGAAAAGCTAGATAGAAACAATTCGGAGTGACTTTTTATAGTAATTCTCAGTTCTGTAAGTATTGGGTTTGGAAAAGAGAATATGTCTTAGTACTACCCTTAATAATACTTATACCCTTCTGTTCTAACTGAATTACTATTACTTTAACATTTTATGATTGGCAAATTTGTAGAATTATTATATCAGCTGAGTATGATGGTGTATGTCTTTAATCCCAGGACTTGGGAGGCAGAGGCAAATGGTTCTCTGAATTTGAGAGTATCCTCTTCTACATAGTGAGTTCCAGGACAGCCAGAGCTCCAAAGAGAAAGCTTGTCTTCAAAAACCAAAAAAAAAAAAAAAAAAAGAAAGGAAATATTATGAATTAAAATTTCTACTTTTTACAGCCTCCAAGATTGATCAGTGTGCAAACAATGCAGAGAGGCAACATGAACTGTGGAGCGTTTCAAGCCCATCAGATGAGGCTGGCTCAGAACGCTGCCAGGATCCCAGGGGTACCCAGGCACAGCGGCCCTCAGTACTCCATGATGCAGCCGCATCTCCAAAGACAAGTATGCCTAGAGTTACATTTGTAAGAATCATACAATTTTAAAACTAAAAGAGATCATTTTTCATAATTAGAATTGTTGATGAGGGTCTTTGATGTTTATAATAATTTAATGTTTTACATCTGCTTGTCCCAGAAAAATGTACATTCACATGAAAATTTGTCTCTTTAAACTTAAACTATGGATTAAGATACTGTGGTTTATCTAAGCTCATTACCTAGAGATTCAGCGGACTTTTGACTTACCTTTACTCATAAATGATAACTGAAAATCAAGGTTAGAGCTTTAATTTTCTGATACTGTTAGTATGCTTTTTAACATGACATTTTGACCTTGATAACAAAGAATTCTTTAATAAGGCTAACTGTATGTCTATGTTTTTATATTTTCTCTTTTTTATACTTGGGTATTACTTTTTTTAGATATGCTGAATCTTAAAAATTACTGTGGGTTAGGGTGTAGTTCTGTTGTAAAATGCTTGAAATTCTGTGTTTGAACTTAATTACTGCCAAGAAACTCCAAGATAATAAAATATATAATGTTGGGTTTAGTGGCTTTGCCTGTTATTCCAATGCAAGAGAGCTAGAGGTCGGAGGATCAAGAGTTTAGTTATCCTTGGTTTTATAGAGTTCAAGTCAGCCTAGGCAACAGTACACCTTGTCTCAAAAGCCAACTATATAGGAGTGGAGAAATAGGACAGTGATTAATGCACTTGTTACTCTTACACAGGACCTAAATATGGTTCTAAGAACTTACCTGGCAGCTCAAAACTACCTGTAACACCAGTTTTAGGAGTTCCAACACTGGCGCTTGAGATCGCTGCATGCATATATTACATAGAAACTCATACAGGCACACACATGACATAAAGAGACGAAATATTTGAAAAATGAGCCGGACAGTGGTGGCACACGTCTTAAATCCCAGCACTTGGGAGGCAGAGGCGGCCAGATTTCTGAGTTCTAGCCCAGCCTAGTCTACAGAGTGAGTTCCAGGACAGCCAGGACTACACAGAGAAACCCTGTCTCGAGAAAACCAAAACAAAAGAAAGAAAAAAGAAAAAAAATAGTGATTTTAGAGACAAATTTATAATTTTAAATAAATTGTATTATATAAATACAATATAACTGTAAGTAATTATAAAAATGGAGCCACTTTTAAAAAACAGTATTTTAAGGTTTTTTTTTTTTTTTTTTTAAGAGTATTCAATCTATTTTTTAAAAAAAAATTCATTGGGTATTATCTCAAGACATGAACATGTTTTGGTCTGAGTATGGTAGCACGCACTTGTAATCTTAAGGCTCAGGAGATAAGAGTAGAAATAACATGCATGAATTTGAAGCCAGGCTGGTCTATAGAGAGATTGTCTTAGAAATAAACAAGCATGCTGTAGAGGCTGTTAAAGTAACTGGCTAGTTACAGTGCAGTGGTGCTGAGTTAGAACCACTGTATTGGAATTTTGAGGAAGGGGAATTTTGAGATGACCTATGAAGTACTTACTATTCTCTTGCAGAGGGCCTAATTCCATTCCTAGAACTCAAACGAAAGTTTACAATTACCTGTAACCTTCGGTTCCAGGCTATCCAGCACCTTCTCCTGTATACATGTGGCCCATATAAACTCAGTCAGGCATGCAAACTAATAAATCTTAAATAGATCAGATAATTTCCAGAAGGAAAGAATATAAGCACTTGGAGCAGTGAGTCCCCAACTTTTTGGCCAAAACTACCCCAAGAAAGACTTGTGAATTTACTCACCTTCTATAAAACTTTTATACATTCGTAAGTAGTGCCAAAAATATAGCATGTTATAAATACTGACTTTAAAACTAAACATGGGATGTAAGATGATTCAGTAGGTAAAGTCACTTGCCACCAAGTCCTGAATTGTTCCTCACAAACTTCAGGGTGGAAGGAGAGATCCAAATCTTGCAACTGTGTCCTCTAATCTCCACATTGGTACACGTTTGCACAGCCACACACACACACAAGAGTGTGCTAGAGAGATTGTGGTTCACAACCATCTGCAGCTCTAGGGGATCTGATATCCTCTGGCTTCTGTGGTACAATGCATATAGTACAGAGATACACGTCTTACACATAAAAATAAAAGTAAATAAATTTTATAAAAGAAAGGTGAAGAAAAGAAAAACTAAGCTCTACATTATTATAATTATTATTTCTTTTGAAATTCAATATTTATAGACTATTCTCCTTGGATGTGAACTTCTCTTTTACAACTTTTAGAGAATTTTATCTTCTGTGTTTATATCTGACAAATATAAGTTAACCTTTTGTAATTTTCTATAGAAAAAATGTTTTTATAAGAGTTGGTGGTTAAATTGGTTGATAATGAAGGCTCCTATTAAGATTTAAAACCTTTCTATTGAAAAGTTACTGTATTATTTGTATATAGTTATTGAGACAAAAATATGTTTATATGATTTTAAGAGTAAGCTGACAAGGCCAGAGAGATGGCTCAGCATTTAAGAGCACTTCTGCTCTTGCAGAGGACCTGGTTTTTGTTCCCAATACTCATGTGGCTACTCAGACTGTAACTCCATTTTCAAGGTATGTGATGCCCTCTACTGACATCTGTGGGCACTGCACACATGTGGTGTACATATGTCCATTCAGGCACTCATACATACCAAAAAAGAAAAACCCTATTATAAAGTAGAATAATAAACAGATGATATAAAATTCTTTAATGTATACATTTCTATGAATTAAGTGTAGTCTTTTTACTTCCTTTTCAGCTACATATTTGTTTACTGTCATTTATTGTTAGAATAAGAATAATTGATTTTTTTTATTTCAAGTTTCTGTTTTTATGTAATACTCAAGAAACTTGACAAAATATGTAATTGGAGAGTAGAAATTTTATTACAAAAATATTTCTTAAGTGTTTTGGATGTTTTGTAACAGGGAGTCCTTGTAGTTCTGTTTCACTAGTCAAGGGTTTACTGGCTCATTTTGTTGGTCTGCAGTATTGGCCTGTTTTTTTAACACTCAAGTCCTTTTCCAGTTGTGCCTTTATTTAACTTTACTATTTGTTTTTGTTTCCCCCATATTAATTAGTAGTGTGCCATTACTCTCAAGCAAGAGGACAATTGTGAAAAGACCATGCATGACATATTGTTAGGCAAATGTGGTTTTAAAGTAATACCTAAGAAAGGTGGAGATAATTGGTTTCCTTATAACTTTTGACATACCTATGTATTCCTTAGTTCTTAGGGTACTGTGTGTACCAAGGTTCAACATTCGAAAGAATACAAATGAAACAAACAATCTTAAAGGTTTTAGATCCTTTCCTTCAGAAGTAACTGTTAACATTTTTAGTTTTTTAATATTTAAATGATTTAATTGTATATGTATAGTAACTTATTTCCAAAAGACCTTAAATATTTATGATCTTAAATAATCTTTGTAATCGCTCTCTTAATGAAATCAGAAAGGGATCATTTATCCATAATTCAGGATTATGTTACTACTTAGGACTGCATAGTATTAGAGCCGGAAATCAATGTCATAGTTCATTTCTGAAATTCATCATGAATTTCTGTCATATTGAGTTACATTTTGTAGTTCTGTAGCTAAAAGACTAAAGAATCAAAGAGGAATCTCTTCAGAACCTTGCCTTCTGTGTCCTACCATTTGCAAACTTGGTGGCTTCCACATCTTCATACATCCTTGTTCTGGAGCTTTTATCAGTAGGCCGATAGGTTGACAATTATTTGCAAATCTCTTTTTCTTTAGGTAGTACCTTTAAATGAGTGAAAATACTAGTTTAAACTGTTCTCTTGCATATGTTTGAGAGGCCTCACTCTGTCAGCTGCAGGTACTTTTAGTTTGGAAAGGATACACTACAAATAACTAATTGTTGCTACGGTATGGTTCAAAAATGCTGACTGAGCACAGAATAATAGTACCTTTTTTCCTAAACAGCATTCAAACCCAGGACATGCTGGACCCTTTCCTGTTGTATCAGCACACAACCCAATCAACCCAACAAGCCCTACCACAGCAACTATGGCAAATGCAAATCGAGGTCCCACCAGCCCATCTGTTACAGCAATAGAATTAATACCTTCCGTCACCAATCCAGAAAACCTTCCATCGTTGCCAGATATTCCACCTATACAGGTTTGTATTTAAGCGAAGCTAATCATTTAAAAATCTCATACTAATTGAAGAAATTTTTCTTTTCTTTCTTTTTTTTTTTTTTTTAGTTTCAGGACCCATATTTCTTTGAACCTTCTGAAGAGTAAAGGGTACATATGTAAAATTTAAAGTTGTGCTGAAACTAATACTTGTCTATGTTTTATAGTTAGAAGACACTGAATACATGTTAAGAGTATCTAAACAGGTACAATAATAGACCAATACTAGCTTTGTTGGTAGGCTAATTCTTCACTTTTTAAGCACTTTCCAAAAGACAGGCCTCCATCAAATATTTAAGATGCATTATAAGAATTTGTAGCCTAAAAGAGATCCAGGACCAAATGGGTTCTCATCTTTGGTTACTTTTGTTTTTGATCCATAAGTAAGGGTATTCCACTCCTCATATAAAGCACTTGGGTAGAAAGGGGCTGTGTTGAAGGGTTTAGATATCAGGCACTTTGAGATGTGTACTAAAAGGGAAGAAAAAATGAAAAAGAGAAGATGAGTTGCAAAGTGCTTCTGAGGTTTCTCATTTCTTTCAGTTGAGACATTTTTCTAATAATATGTCTTCCATATCTTTTGACATATTTGAATTAAAATTAATGTTCTTAAATATAAAGTCTTGAGGATTCTACTGTTATTTTCCCTTATTGCATTAGTTTTAGAGTTGGAGGTCTCCATGACGGCAGGGAACAGTGAAGCTGCTAAAATATTAGGATGGTTTTGTTTTGTTTTGCTGAAATAGGCTTTTACATATCCCTGGCTGGCTGCAAAGTCACTGAGATCCTTTTTCTGCCTCCTGAACTAGGATTGAAGCCATGCACCACCAAGGCCTGCCTATGTGAGAGTTTTAATTGATGCTTTTCAACGTTATTTGAAACCACTGACTTCTTGTGGTTCTTTTACTCTATTATAGTTTCTTTATATTAGAAGATTCCCCCCCACACACCCTTTTTGGCTAAGGGAATCCTAATAGTATTCTTGCTAAGAGTATTAGACTATATTACAGAATAGAATAGTTTTTAGAATGTAAGTTGTAATTCTGAGTTACCTTATAATTAACAAAATGCTTTCTTGGGCAACATGTTTTGATGCTTGAAATTACTTGCTAGAGTATGTAATGTTGCTGTTTATAAGGAAATAGTGGTGAGTCATTTTCCTATGCATGTAGTAGTTGGAATTTGATTCATAATGTTGCTTGTAAGTTTAGCCTCTTCATTATCCACAGCAACACCAAAAAGATAGTTTGAGATTACCTGAAAAGTAATTGTTTTGTCATTGTTTCTAGAATGTTTTTTAAGATTGTTCTGCTACATTGTCTATTTTCTTCTTTTCTGACTCCTTGTGTCTGGATTTTTTTTTTTTTTTTTTTTTTTTTAGATAAAATATGTGGTTTTTTATGCCTGCCCTTTCTTCACTTAGTGTGTAGGTGTTTCTATTATAACTTAATTCCTTCTATGGCTGAATATTTTATTGTATAGAATTCTCTTTTCTTCTTTTGAAGATATGGTCTTGAAATATAGTCTAGCCTGGAATCCACTGTGTAGCTCAGGCTGGCTCAAACTAATTTTCTACCACACTCTCTCACGTGGTAGGATTACAGGCATGTATCCCATGCCTGTTTCTGGCTTTGTATCTGTGGCAGTGTGTTTGTGTATTAGTTGATGGCTGTTTCAGTTTCTACTTTTTGCCTATAAGGAAATAATACTAATATGGGCTTCTGTCTGTAATAGTGGTTCTCGCTCTTCATAATGCTGCTACTTTTAATTTACCTTCTCGTGTTATACTGACCCCCAACCATAAAATTGTTTTTATTAGCTGGGTGGTGGTGTTGCACGCCTTTAATCCCAGCACTTGGGAGGCAGAGGCAGGCAGATTTCTGAGTTCGAGGCCAGCCTGGTCTACAGAGTGAGTTCCAGGACAGCCAGGGCTACACAGAGAAACCCTGTCTCGAAAAACCAAAATAAATAAATAAATAAATAAATAAATAATTTTTGTTGCTGCTTCATAACTGTAATTTTTCTAGTTGTGAATCATAATGTAAATATCTAATATCCAGGATATCTGATGGGCAGCCATTATAAAATATCATTTAACCCCCAGAGGGGTCATGGCCCACAGATTGAGAACCAGTGGTCTATAAGCTCTTTTTTTTTTTTTTTTTTAAATATGTATAAGTTATTTCTCTAAGATAAGGTAAAAATAAACCTGACTAGGACAAAACAAGTGGACAGGGGGAAAAAAGAGCCAAGAAATAAACACAAGAAGCACATATCTATGGAGAGGCACACATCACACCACAGAAATCCCATAAAAACACAAAATTGTTAGCTATAATATATAAGCAAAAAGACCTTAAGTTTAAAAAAAACAAAAGCTCAGACAAAACATTATGAGATTAAAAAAAAAAACCATACAAAAATAACCCTCCAAAAATACCATACCATTGTGTTGGCTGTCTATTGATGGGCATGGGACTTCCTTTGGTATGGCTAAACATTAAATTTATGAAGCTGCTATTGTAACATAGGCAGTAAATTTTTTTTTTTTTTTAACAGTAAACTTTGAGTTAGGCACGTTTCTCAGTGGTATAGTGTTTATCTAGCATGTTCAAGGAACCAACCTCCCTTCCTCCTTCCCTTTGAAAGATACTCAATTTGTATCCCTGACTGGCCTGGAACTCACCATGTGGACCAAGTTGTGCTCTTCATTCAGAGACTCACTTGCCTCTGCCACTAAGTTCTGGGAATAAAGGTGTGCACCAGCATACCAGACTGTAAAGTTGTCGTACAAGTGCTTTCATGAGGAGATAATAAGGTAGTAAATTGAAATCAGAACAGTCACCCTTTAATGTTTTGCATAAACTATTTCTGCGGTGTGACTATGTGTACCTCTCCATCTATGTGTGTTTCTTTTTTTTTTTTTTTTCTTGGCTGTTTTGTTTGTCTGTTTGCTTTCCTGTTCATTTGTTTTGTCCTATCCAGGTTTATTTTTACCTTATCTTAGAAAAATAACTTACTCACAAAAAAGCTTATAGACCAGTGGTTCTCAACTTCAGGCCCATCTATTTAGTTAGAGATAGAAATGAGAGGTAGAAAATGTTAAAGGAGTTGAATAGGGTTGTCATTTTCCCTGTTTGTTTTTATGTGGTGTGCAGCACTGGGCACATAGATGGTTCAGCCTTTGCTGCTCGTTCAGTTTTCAGTACCCACATGGTGGCTCATCACTGCCTATAAACTCTAGTTTCTGAAATCCAGTGCCTTCATCTGACCTCTGCAGGCACACACATGCTGTACATAAATACAGGCAAAACACTCATACATGTTAAAATATTACTAGTAAATCCTTAAAAGTTTGAAATAAAAAAAAAAAAACAGTTAAAAAGAGCTCCTACCTTAAGCAATTATTTCTAGTTAACTTGAAAGTTACAGCTAAGGATTCTATAGTACAGCATACAACTGGATGTTTAACTAGTAGCTGTGACCAAAGAGTAGATAGACAAAACTATTATTACTTTTTTATTCTTATTAATTCAGCCTTCTAACCTTTAGCCCAGCTTGCCACTGGGTTGAGGTTTTTGTTGTTGTTGGGATTTTTTGTTTGTTTTGGGGCTTTTTTTTTTTTTTTAGAGAGAATTGGGAAACTATTGTTTTTGCTTTTGAAGAGTATCCCACTCTGTTTGTAGTTGTGACCTGCTTCGTTGTTAGTTTCCGGTTCTGCTTTAGTTTATATTACCTTTTCTCCAAAATGTATAGTTTTGTCTTAAGTCAAAAATAGATTTACATAAGATACACTTTGACCTTTGTCTGGAGAACAGATTGAAACAGGGAGCAAGTATGGGAATTAAATGGAATGAGCAAGATGATTACATAGCAATAAATAATAAGTTAACAGTTTCTTAGGAGTAGGGTGGGTTTTCAGATACTTTCAACACTTAGTGTCTTTTTACTTCTCGTGTAAATATTTTCTCACATAAGCATCACATTCTGCAGGAAAATGGCTATTTAATGTGAGTACGCTGTTGCTTTCGTCAGACACACCAGAAGAGGGCATTGGATCCCATTACAGATGGTTGTGAGCCACCATGTGGTTGCTGGGAATTGAACTCAGAACCTCTGGAAGAGTAGTCAGTGCTCTTAACCACTGACTGATCTCTCCACTCTGAAAATGGCTTAAGACAGGAAACTAATGTTAGTTTTGTTTGTTTGTTAGGGTAGGTGTTTCAAAAATTGCAGTGCTTTATCTCATACTATTGCCTCTAAGTATGAAATGAGTTCAGATTTTCTGGCCTTCTCTTTCTTGTGTGTACAGTGATGAGCTTTGGTCAAGCTGGATGCTGATCAGAACTTGTCACCTTAAAGTTGGAGTTTGACACATATTTCTCTTTGTGTAAATGATTCTGATGGGGTGATGAAATAGGAAGGGAGAGAGACTGAGGACAAAGGTGTCCCGAAATTCTGGGAACAGGAAGTCAAGCGGGATGCTAGTGTATGAGAACTGTTTCTGTCGGTGGATAGACAGGACTTAGTGGATTACTAAATTTGTCTTAGCAGCTAGTTATAAGTTCAGTCACATAAACTTTATACTGTGTGAGTTCTCAGAATACCCTAAGGAAGCAACAGTTAGGTTGATCTTGATATTGAATAATCTATTAGTTTATAGTAAAGTGAGTGCAGACCTTGACATTAATTCATTCATCTTCAATTTAATCAAAGCAAATTTATTTTTATCTTTCTTTAGTTGGAAGATGCTGGCTCAAGTAGTTTAGATAATCTACTGAGTAGATATATCTCAGGCAGTCATCTACCCCCTCAGCCTACAAGTACCATGAATCCTTCCCCAGGACCCTCTGCGTTATCACCTGGATCTTCAGGTAAAACAAACAGGGATATTGCTCTTAACACCTTAGAGCAGGGGTGGAGGAATGAGGGCTGTCTCCTTATGTCTCTATCAGGTAAACAGCAAGAGGGAGGTGTCTGGAGATACGTGCCTTATGTGTATACTTTACACACAGGATAGAGTAGGGAGGAGGGAAGAGGACAAGGAATGAAAGAATTGGCTCAGATGATTGTGTGATTGGGTATTGGCAACTCTAAAGTCTTCAGGGCATTTAGCAAGCTGAAGAATCAGGGAAGTTCCTTTGCAGTCTAGTGTCCAGAAGGAAAATTGAGTAAGTGACTGAAAGGCATAGCCCCAGCTTTTCAAGGGTTTAGCTGACTGAATAGGACCCACTTGGATTCTGAAGGAGAGTTTACTTTGCTCAAGGTCTATTGGCTTTTTAAATTTGCATGCATATATGTTTAAATGATGTTGACAATCTTTATCTGACTGGAGTGATTCAACTAAACATAATATGTCTTGTCTTTTGACAACACTAAAGCATCTAGCCACACTGTACTCATTCTTTGGGGGAGTTTGGAGTCTAGTATTAACTTTTTATATCTGATGTTTTACAGTATGGGTAATGAATTGAGTTTTTAAGTTTAACTCAAGTCAGTTTTAAAATAATGAAAAATTGTTTAAAAGTTAAAACCATGTGGATTTTCAAGTGGTAATTTTAAAATTAAAGGCTTGCTGTCAGTGGTGGCACACACCTTTAATCCCAGCACTTGGGAGGCAAAGGCAGGCGGATTTCTGAGTTCCAGGACAGCCAGGGCTGCACAGAGAAACCCTGTCTGGAAAAACAAACAAACAAACAAACAAAATCTTAAATTTGCTTTTAACAATTAAAATAATTATAAATATAGTTCTCTCCTCAAAGCCTAGTTTGATTATTCCTGCTCTCATGGGATTTCAGCTGAGACAATCAAGATTCATGATTGGAGTAGTGCCACACAGGCTAACAGTCAAGTCATTTATGATTAGGACACACCTCCCCCCCTTTTTTTTTCTTTGGTATTTTTGGAACAAAATTTTATATTGTTTCCCAGGCTATCCTGGAACTTACTATCTAACTTAAGTAGATAAAATCTACCTCAGGTTCTCAGGTGCTGGGATTAGAGTCAAACCATTGCATCCAGCTCTAAGTCTGTTTTTCTGATGGAAACTAAATGGGTTTTTTTGTTTGTTTCCTAACTAAAACTGAATGTCTGGTTTCTGGAGGAAAAACAGTTCAGATGTAAACATAGATTTTTTGTTTGTTTTTCTAGACAAGGTTTCTCTGTGTAGCCCTGGCTGTCTCACTCTGAAGACCAGGGTGGCCTTGAACTCTGAGAGCTACCTCCCTCTGCCTCCCAAATGCTGGAATTAAAGGCATATGTCACCACTACCTAGTGTAAACATGGGTTTTTACATGAGGTATTTTATTAACATTTTTTGAATTACATCATTGAGTGTTAGTAAGAATTTTTTTCAGGACATCAAAAAAGAATGAATGCCCGGTTGATTTGTGTGTACCTGTAATCTCAGCACTCAGATGGAGGCAGTGGGTGATTGTGAGGTCAGGCCAGTTTGGGCTGTATAACGAAACACTGTCTTAATTTCTAAAAAAGAATACAGTGCTACCATAGACTAGTACATGGCGTGAAGAAGTGATAGTTTTCTCAGTTTGCTGCCTTTTGTTTATGAATAATATTTTTGGAAGAGGATTCTATAGTCATGTCTGAACTCATCTAAAAGAAACTGGTTGATATCTACTAATGATTACATTTGCCGTCTCTGATTTTACAACTATCTTTGATTTACAAGAATCCCTGAGTTGGGTTACACAGATTGAACACTCTGACATGCTGTTTTTTAGGCTTACCCAATTCTCACACACCTGTGAGGCCCCCGAGTACGTCTAGTACTGGCAGTCGAGGCAGGTGAGTAATTTTTTTTTTCAGTATTATGTTACTTACAACTTTTTTTAATAGAAAATTTTCAAATAATCTTCATATCCCCAGATTAAACAGTCAGTATATTAGTTATGCCCTGTCTTGTTTCCTTAGCACTCTTTTCTATTCCCATCTTCTCTGGATTGTTTGAAACAAATCTCAGAAATTATGTCATTTTACTTGTAACTATTCTAAGTTTTATTTAGACCCAGTTATTAAAGTTGCCATTTATACACACACACTAAAATAAGCCCTATACGCTGTCATCAGCAGATGTGTTTACATATAGTTTATTTTGTAGATATAAAGGTTTCTCTTCTAGACTTTTTTATTTCTCTCATATTATTTAATTTACCTTTTTAAAGACACAAACACACACAATTAAAAACAAGCCTTAAAAATAAGAATGATAAATTTGATCAGAAATCATTAGATTTAATTAGGTGGAAGTAAGAATACTTCAATTGTACTGTGTGCTTCCTTTGGGAGCTGTTTTGTTTGTTTCTATGTGTTGATTGTATACATGTGGGCAGTACGTATGTTGGAGGCCAGAGAATGATTTAAGATGTCTTGTTCACGTCTCCACCTTACTTTTTGATAGGTGAATCTGGAGTTCAGAATAGGCTGGCTGGCTGATCATTGAGCTCCAAAACTTTGTCTGGTGTGGTGTGCTTGTGTGCATGCATGCGTACATGCATGTAGGTCAGAGGACATTTGTGGGGAGTGAGTTTTCTTCTTCTACCATGTGGGTCCTTGAGATCAAATTGAGGTTTAGCTTGGTGGCAAGTGCTTTTACTGGTTGAAAAGTGTTCTTTTGATAATCATTTATTACTTTAGAATATGTCTGTGAGGAAACTTTGTCAATTACTAAAGTTAAGGGAGGTAGAAAAAATTTTCTTTATTAAGCTGATTTTCCCGTTTGCTTCAGTGAGCCAGAAGTTTGACTATTTCTACTTTTATGAATCTATACATTTTAACACATTTTTAATGTCGTCTTGTAGCTATTAAGGACACTCTAAGTTGTTAATATTTTCCTTAGGCCTTTTCAGTGTCTAGAGCTAAGAAATATGTTTTTAAGATTAAATGTAATGAATATTGACATTCTTTTTACTGTTCTGTACTTTGTATAATTGAATATACTATGGAACTTTAATCTGTTATAGAATTGGTGTTTGTAAGTACATGTATATATAATTTGAAAGCTGTTCCCATTAAAGGTATTGGTTGGCTTTTCCACCAGTGCTTCCAGAAGAAAAACCAACAGTGGAAACTTCCCTCTGAGTAGCTATATTAGTCTTAACAGTTGCTTCACTCAGTGGTGAATTTTTGTTGTTCTTTTTGCTTTTTATAGACCTCTTTAGCCGTGTACCTGTACTCTTCACTTTGTTTTTATTGATTTTAAAAAGTTTGTACTAGGTTGTTTGCTGTGTATTTATTGTCCTTTTGTTTGAGTCCCCTTCTCAGATCTGAAATGATCTTTCATTGTGAGGCTTTACTAACCACTTCTGCTGATGTTGTACTCTTCACATGTTTTAGGTGACAACATTGAGACTATTGCTATAAAGAGACACAGTCATTGATGTTTTATGCTACAGGTTGAGCATCCCTAATCTGACTTTTGAAATGCTCTAAAATGCACACACTAATAGGACACCCCACATGGAAAATTCTGTGCCTGATCTCATGTAGTAGGTCACAGTCAGATTGCTGGGTGCATTTAAAATGTTATATGAAATTGCAGGAGAATATATTTATATATCCATCTTGTAAGAAACTAAATGGATTTCATGTTTGTGCTTTAGTCTTATCCCAAAGACATCTCACTCCGTTACAGTAAATCTATCAAAATAGGAAAAACATCTTAAAACCCTCATCTCAGGTGGTAAGGGATGTTTAACTTAAATCGTTTACTAAATGTTTTGGATCACGAGAGGTAATTTTAAGTCTGAACTTACGTCTGTCACATTTCTTTTGGAGGTAGTTACTGTCTTTAATAAACACTACTTTCACTTTATGCTCTACAATCAAATGTGACTTCTATTGTTTGTTATTAGCTGTGGATCATCAGGAAGAACTGCTGAGAAAAATGCTCATAGTTTCAAGTCTGATCAGGTGAAGGTCAAGCAAGAACCTGGGACTGAAGAAGAGATATGCAGCTTTTCAGGAGCTGTGAAACAGGAGAAGACAGAGGATGGCAGGAGGAGCGCCTGTATGGTAAGCTCCCGCCAGGATTTGACAGCATGGCAGCACATCATTCATCTCAGTAGGCATACTTGTTATCTTTAAACTCTTGTGTCTGACACAAGCTAAGTATTTCTTTTCCTATTTCTGCTATTTCAGCTTGATAAGTAATCAGGAAAGACTTGATTACCTTAAAGTATTTACTTGGTATTATCTTGAAATTTCTATTTAGTTCATACTAATGCCGTGTTGCTAAAGTATGTTCTATTAATGATCTCAGTGTACATATAGGATCTCAAGACCACAACAGAACCTTAACTGTTGTTTGTACCCTAGGAGCTCAACACTAAGATTGTTCATACAAAAGAAGATTATTGATACAAGATAGATTTCCTTTTTGTCCTATAATAACCATTCTAGAGTTTCTTTTTTGTTGTTTTTTGGTTTTTTTTTTTTTTTCATTCTAGAGTTTCTTAGATGAAATAGTTTATACAATTTATAAAACAGAATGAAGGAATGTCTTCATATACAAATTTTCCTTTTTGTTATTCTTTCTGCCCAGCTTTTTACTTTTCTACCTATGTTATTGGCATATAGGAATCTCACCATATTACTCTATTCGGTACAATGTATGGATTAAAGAGCTATAACCTTAGCTCAGTGTTTATAACAATACCATCTCTTCCGCTAAAACTCTTAGTTTAGAAAGTGCCCCATAAAAATAAGTGGTGTGGTGCAGGATCTACTTTATTTTGTTATAGTCTTCCATTTGTTAAATGATATGCATAGAAAGAGTTTTTGCTACTTTGTGGGTCCTTTTTCATTTCACCCTTCTATGCCACCCTCTCTCAACCCCCTGACATGAGATAGGAGAGAAAAAAAAGATAGAGGGGAAGGGGGACAGTGTTATCATTAGACTGATACCATGCTGATGAGGGGAATCAAGTTCCTTGGCAAGTTTGATCTTTGCCATCAGGATATCTAATTTCTTCTTCTTGTTGCTTCTTTGCTTAATAAACCATGACCAACAATCCATACAAACTCTTGGGGTCCTATCATTTTATATTCTCTGAAAGGTCTCCAGAATTCCAAATGTCATAGAATCATAGAAATTATTTGCCTCTGGCCTAATCGCACCCCTCTTAGAACATGAGGAAAATCATGGTCAGCTGCTGTGGACAGTCTGAAGCAACCTATATCCCACACCTGGGGTTAAAATAAAAACATATTCTTGCAGTATTTCTGTGCTTTTTAAAAAACCAAAATTATTTCAGATATGTGTGCTAAAGAGTAGTATAAAATACTTCTCAAATGTTACTTAAATGATTTTAGTTTTTCAAGACAGGGTTTCTCAGTGTAGCTCTGGCTGTTCTGGAACTCACTTTATAGACTCAAGATTTGCCTGCCTCGCCTTCCTCTTCCTCCCAAGTGCTGAGATTAAAGGTGTGCTCTACCACCACTAGGCTTATGTAACTGATTTTAATTGGAAAAATTGTATACTGTAATAAGCTCTCTGTGAGAGAGGTATGATTGTTTGTATATAATGGTTTAGTTAATTTCTGAGTCACCTAAGTGAACCAATGTTAGAGTAACAAAACCCCTAAAATCATGTTAGCATATGTAATGGGAGGTTATTTGTGTTTTACTTCACTAATGTGATTTACAGAATAATTTTCAATATAAGTATATTAATTTAGCGGTGTGTGTGTGTGTATCCATACTGTGTACATATAAGAATTAAATGTTTTTTTAAAAATTTATTTTTGTTTTCTTGTAGTTGAGCAGTCCTGAGAGTAGTTTGACACCACCTCTCTCAACTAACCTACACCTAGAGAGTGAGCTGGATACATTAACAAGCCTGGAGAACCATGTGAAAACTGAACCTACAGATATCAGTGAAAGCTGCAAACAGTCAGGACTCAGTAGCCTAGTTAATGGAAAGTCTCCAATTCGAAACCTCATGCACAGGTCGGCAAGGATTGGAGGAGATGGTAATAGCAAAGATGATGACCCAAATGAAGACTGGTGTGCCGTCTGCCAGAATGGAGGGGATCTTTTGTGCTGTGAAAAATGTCCGAAGGTCTTTCATCTTACTTGTCACGTTCCAACACTTCTCAGCTTTCCAAGGTACCAGCAAAATAGTTGATTTGAGTTTTTGTTGTTCGCAAATCTAAACATATAACTGAAAGTTGTTCAGGGCTTTCTTCAAAAAAGCCCATTTTAAAGATCAAACTCTTTGACTGAAAAAAACCTGCAGATAATGAAACTGATATGGTGTATGTAGTCCAGTAGTACATGTGCCAAGCACACATAAGGTCCCTGGGATCAATCTCAAACACCTAGATGGGAAAAGAAAACTGTATGAACAGTGCCTCTTAAATTTTTGGTTGTTTTTGTTTTCTTAATTGTAATGTCTCCCTAAATCTTTGGGTATGATTTGCTAGTGACCTAATGAGGAATTTCCTTTTTTATTACATTACTTATTTACATGTATGCCTGCATTTGCATGCATATGTGTATACAGGTACTATGGAAAATGTATGGAGGTCAGAACAACTTACAAGAGTCAGTTTTTCCTTCTGCCATGTGGGTTCTGGGGACTTGGGACTGCATCAGGCTTAATGGCAAGTGCCTTTGCTTTCTTGCCATCTTGCTAGACCCCTTTTCTTGGAGTCATAATATCTTGGAACATTAAGATTTTGCCAGTTTCCTTTCTTCTTTTCTATTTTTGGAGACAGTGTCTTTTTATGTACTCATGGCTGTTCTGGAACTTGCTATGTAGACCGGGCTAGACTTGAACTCACAGAGATCCTCCTTTCTCTGCTTCCCTGGTGCTGAGATTAAAGGCATGTGCCATCATAACCAGCTAAGATTTTACCTGTTTTCAAAGGCAGATAGTTAAGAATATAAACTATAAAACTTCTAGAATTAGAATTTACTTATTCATCTACCTAGATTACTATATGTGTACACACACACACACACACACACACACACACATATATTGTATGGCAATACATATACTTTTTTATATATTTTTATATAAAAATATATATTTTTCCATATATATTATATCTATATATAGAAAAAAGAAAAATATGAACAAATGATTTATGAAATTTATAATTCAGTAGAAATCCTGATTTTAAAAAACTAAATATTTTTATCTAATTTAAAAATTAAGGCACAAGTATGTGTTTGTATATCCAGTTTTTTTGAAAGGCCATGGAAAGAACTCGATTTGGTGGTGGCATATTTAATACACTTGAGAACACTGTAAGATGGCTCAAGTAACTATGGTCAGGTACATGTGTAGCCCGGGGACACAGTGGTGTTGCTCCCTTGCCTACTTGAGCTACTCAAATAGCTGGGCTTGCTTGTGGTGTGCCCTAGGGTTTCTCCATCCCTGCCTCTCCAGTAATGGGAGTTACAGGCATCAACTAGGTCTTTGTGCTTTCAGGAAAGTAAATGATGATTGTTTTCCTATCACAGAAGTAGGATCATGGGTGCTAAAATGGGCACTTGAGAGGGTTGCTGCAGGAACTGATCATTGAGTTTGTGCCATGAAAAGACTGGTGTCTAATGTGGAAATTCCATTTTATAATTTTCCAGAAGGTTGTCACTTGATGTGTAATTGGGAAAAGTTTTAGAGTGTTTATTATATAAGAGATGTAACAAAACATTCGTGAAAAAAATTGCAAAGAGAAGAAAATAACCTAGAGATTTACACTAAGGGCCTGTCTTCTCCAGAATAGGCCTTGTTGTGATCACATGGACTAATGGCCTTTTTCCCTGTGCAGTGGAGACTGGATATGCACATTTTGCAGAGATATTGGGAAGCCAGAAGTTGAATATGATTGTGATAATATGCAACATAGTAAGAAGGGGAAAACTGCACAGGGCTTAAGCCCTGTGGACCAAAGGGTAAGTTTCAAAGCTGACTTGTTAATAGAGACTTGGTGGTTGCCAGCCTGTGTATGTTGTGTTCCCTACTCCACCCACACAATCCGTCCCCTATGTAATATTCACATGACCTGGTAGGTTTTGCATCATGTAATGAATCATTTTAAGTTCAAGACTTTTAAAAAAGATAATTAGTCCCTTGTTACACAGCCCTCACTTGGCTTGAATTTGTAGCAGTACTCCCTTCCGTATGCTGAGATTACAGGCATGTTTCTTCAGGCCAGACTTCACACTTATGTTTAAATTCAAACCTTGATTTCTGACCCTCTCCTTCAGAAAAAAACAAAAACAAAAAAACAAAAAAAAACCCCAAAAAACTAGCAAATACCAGGCAAATAAATCCTTTCTTAGTATTTCCTTTTGCTCTGTTCAGAAATTGTGGCCAGAAATCTCTAAGATAAAAAGTAACTGATTATAATGCCATTTTCTCTCATCTCCCCACCATTCATAATTCCTTATGCAGACTGTTAGATAATTTGTGATGATTTTCTTGTTTCTTTTTTTGCCTCTTTAGTCTTTTTTTTTTTAATTTTTAACTTGTTCTTTTAAAAAAAAAAAAGCTTACCATGTCCTTCTTTATAAGTCTTTTTAACAGCTTCTCTTGTTAAAAATGAAAGTAAAATTACTTTTATTTCACTCAAATTTTTACTGATCTCACCATTACCTGATTTCTAATGACAAGAATACTTTCACGTAATGTTTTGATCATTAGAATTAATTGATCAATAGATTAATTAATTTGATCATTAGAATTAAGTTTGGCTCTAATCTAATATATATGCTTGAAAATCTTTCTGTGAAGAGAAGGAATGTGTTTAGAATATATAAACATTAAGTTTAAGTAAGTAGAAACTAAATTTTAGTGTAATTGCTCTTTTAAAAATGCATAGAGGCAGGAAAGTGGCCACAACTTCTAGGCTAGTTTGGTCTGTATAGAGAAGTTCTAAACAAGTCAGAGCTGCATAGTGAAACCCTTTCTCAAAAAGATAAAAGGAAAAATGAAAGGGGAGTTGGTTGGGGGGGGGGGGGTTGGTGGCAATTGGTTCAAAGAGAGAGAGATCTTGTTCATTTTGAACCTGAGTGTAGTCACTGAAAAGCAGAGGAATAATACTTGATTTTACATGCCTTGTGTAATTGTATTAACTACTAATGGTGAAATTTTCTTTACTAGTTTAATTTTTAAGTTGTTTTTGTGATTCATTTATATTTTTGTAAATAAGAATTAATTACATTAGCTTTATTAGAATAAAAACTCTTGAAGTAGAATAGATCATAATTTCAAATTTTAATTCAAAGCAAAATTATTTTTCTTTGCTACCTAATGTATAGAACGTAATGTTCAATTTGTTGTAATAATACTTTGTAGCTGTATTTTCCAAAATATCTTATTGGGAACAAAATATTTGTCTTCTTTTTCTTTTGGGGGCCAGAAATGTGAACGTCTTCTGCTTTACCTCTATTGCCATGAATTAAGTATTGAATTCCAGGAGCCTGTTCCTGTCTCGGTGAGTTATATGCCTTAGTATTACCCTGGTAAAGACATCTATGGGCTGTGGCTTCTTCGGTACGTTCCGTTACTACTCTGTGAACTACTCAGTATGTTCTGATACTTCCTCCCTGTCATTGCTTTAGAATTTCAATTGACATGTATACTTTTATGGTACAGTGCGATGTTTTTACCTACATACAAATTGAAAGACTTACTCAGATTAACATGCCCATTACCATCAATTTAAATTTTTTGTAATGAGAACAGAATGTCAAAACTCCTTTTAGAGAATTTTGAAATATATGCAGTTTATCATTCAGTGTGATTTCCATGTAAGTAAGGCAGTAGTAGATCAGTAGAACTTTTACACCAGCCTAATTGAAGTTTCATAATCTTTAGGCAACATCCCCCCCACCCCCCAAATCTTGCCTCTCAAGCCAGACTCTGTAATCACCTAATCACCTTCATATTTGTTTTGTTTGTTTGCTTGCTTTTTTGTTTTTGTTTTTGTTTGTTTGTTTGTTTGTTTGTTTTTTGTTTGGAGATAGGGATTTTATATACTCTTAACTATCCTAGAAATCAAAGAGACCTGCCTTTCTCTGCCTCTCTGGTATTTAATGTTCTACAAACACCTTTTTAAACATAGTAATTATTATTTTTGTTAAATTTATTTTTGTGTGTATGGTTATTTTTTCTGCATGTGTATTTTTGCGCCTTGTGCATGCCTGGTGCTCAGGGAGGCCAGGGGAGAACATTGTATCTTAGGACTGTAGTTCCCAACAGTTGTGAGCTGTTCTGGTTGCTGGGAATGGATCACAGGTCCTCTGGAAAAGGAGCCAGTGCTCTTAACTCCTGAGCTGTCTCTCCAGCCTCTAAAATGCTGTTTTTACTATTGAATAAATGTTACGTGTGTTTACCTGCATGTATGTATGTTTGCTTTTTGCATGCCTGGTGTCCATGGAAGCCAGAAGATGCTGTCAAGATACCTAGAATTTGAGTTACAGGCAGTTGTGAGCTATCATGTGGATGCTGGGAGCTGAGCCCAGGACCTCCTTTTCTTGTTTACAAATTTATGGAGTACAGTAAGCAAGCACAGTATTGCTAGTATTTAGGTATCTAAGGTAGGAAGATAATTTAAGACCACCTTGAGCTTATGCCAGGCATGTAATCCTGTCTTTAATTTTTTAAATTGTGTGCATATTGCTCTGATAGGAACTGTGTTTTAGTTATACAGCCTCCTTTTTTAAAAAAAATTTATTTCATATTTTTTTTAGTGGAGGAAAGCTTAAATATGCTTCATTCCCTAAAATTGGTTTGTACCCGTTAGCATTAGTGTATATTTTTTTTATTTATATGAGTACACTGCAGCTGTCTTCAGACACACACTAGAAGAGTGCATTGAATCATATTACGGAGGGTTGTGAGCCACTATGTTATGTGGTTGCTGGGAATTGAACTCAGGACCATTGGCAGAGCAGTCAGTGCTCTTAACCACTGAGCCATCTCTCCAGCCCATACAGTCTCCTTTTACAGTTGATAAAAGGGTATAAGATTCTGTCTGTTCTGTTTTCATTGATGCTCATAGAGAAAATTATAAATGTAAATAAATGTAAATGCTGAATGAATGTGTACTGTTTAATGGCTTTGACATTTCTAAGCCCTCTTAACACAAATAGTGAAGATTGAGAAAACACACCTATGAAAGTTTGTGGGTTAGTGATTTTTTTTGTTGTTCATTTTACAGAGACTTGGAATAAAGGCTCTAAAATATTACAGTAAAAGAAAGGCTAGGGAGTCTTACTACTTAATTAGAATAAAGTATGCTGTATGCACTTTGTTAGCTGTTTATTGTTGAATGTAAGCAAGTTAACAAAATATTAAATGGTACTTGACTGTTTGCTAAGTAGGTGAAGAAATGAAATTTAAAAGTACAAAGTTTTTGACAGATAAAAATTACCTTGTGCCGGGCGGTAGTGGTGCACGCCTTTAATCCCAGCACTTGGGAGGCAGAGGCAGGCAGATTTCTGAGTTTGAGGCCAGCCTGGTCTACAGAGTGAGTTCCAGGACAGCCAGGGCTACACAGAGAAACCCTGTCTCGAAAAACCAAAAAAAAAAAAAAAAAAAAAAATTACCTTGTGCAAATACTAGTATTTGATTCTCAAACCTTTTTCATCTTTTAAGTTCATGATTTTCACAGTAGAAAATGATCTCCTAGTGTTTTCTTTTCATGGAATATTCAGATAGCTTCTCTAGCATGATAGTGAGGCCAGGATCTTCGATTTGAGGCCAGCCTGAGCTTTATAGACTGTGTCTTAAAACAGCATTACTGTGTGTACTTATATCCCACAGGTAGAAAACTTTTGGCCAAAGCTGGAGTCAGAACACTAAATGTAATTTTTTCTTTCAGTGTCCTGAGATTTCTTGTGAGGTGTTGATATCTTCTACCACACTGTGCTAGTCTACCCATGGCAGTCATATGTTTCCAAATGTGTTTTCTTCTTTAATACGAGCTCTTAGGAGTCATCAAGTACCAAGTGAACCAGCTATGGCTGTAGATCTGACGGAGGCAGCTTCTCCTACTGATTGCTTTGTCTCCATTTATACTTAGTAGTGATAGGGTCTTGAGTAAGATTTGATATTCAAGGTACAGTCAGACCGAAAACTTGAAGTATATTTTCTATACCTTAAATGTTATCAATATACTGTACATTTTCACATTAAATAGTTTGATATTTTGGAGAACTCTGACCTACCATGATTTATTTTTTAGATACCAAACTACTATAAAATTATAAAGAAACCAATGGATTTATCAACGGTGAAGAAGAAGCTTCAGAAAAAACATTCCCAGCATTACCAAATCCCAGATGATTTTGTGGCTGATGTTCGCTTGATCTTCAAGAACTGTGAAAGGTTTAATGAAGTATGTCAGCTTCCATCCTATAGAGCATTGGCTATTAGCTTTCCTTTGCTTGGTTCTTTTTTTTTTTTTTTTTTTTCCTGTTGAAAGAATCACCTAATTTGGTTGCTCCCACCCCTCACTTCTTGATTTTATAAAAGCAAAATTTGCTGGTTTTTTTTTTTTTCCTTTCCTCTAGAGAAAAAAGATTATTATGTATAATTTGGAGCATATTCTTAAATATAAGGCAGTAAGAGTGTTACTGAATATCCTTTCCTAAGGGAGTTGTGGTTCAATAGGGAAAAAGTCTAAAGTTAAGTAACTTGGTGGGATATGATTATGTATGCCCACATTTGGGGCACTTACAGGAAACTTAACAGTGCCTATATCCATCACTGGCCGCATAAACCAAGAGTGTTAAGACTAAACTGTAGGCCTTGTTATGTAATGGTGAGGTTCTGGTTTCTACAGTGAGTCTTTGTTAACTGTATTTCTTGGAAGCTGAAGATGCCTTACCTATAACTGAAGGAAAAAAAATGTGACAGATAATCTGTCAGGGAAGTTGCTTTTTGTTATCTTTGAAATAAAGTCAAGTTTGTTATTGTTATAGAAGATTTTCTTCATTAAAGGAGAAGAAAGTGGTATTAGGTGAGAGTCCAGGTCTACCCATAGCAGTCTCTAGAGGCATCAAGGTGGCACTACAATAAACCAAACTCTTCATGAGATACAGAGTGTAGTCAACTTGATATCAGTATGCCACAAAATACATGTGTAAAATCTTACTTCAGATTTCCAAGTTACAAATTTTTGTCTTTTTTAAAACTTACATTATTTTCAAATGGATATGCAGTTGTGTGCTGTCACTGACAGAAAGATATTAAGAGTTCATTTCTGGGCCAGGCATAGTGGAATACGCCTTTAATCTTAGCACTTGGGAGGCAGAAGCAGACAAATCTTTGTGAAGTCCAGGCTAGCCTGGTCTATATAGTGAGTAGTTCTAGGATAGCCAGGGCTATGTAGGGAGTCCTTGTCTCAAAAACAAAACAAACAAAACAAAACAAAAAAAATAGTTTGTGATTAATGTATTGCCATAAAGATAGACTTCTGGTTATCCTGTGGAAAGTTTGACCATTTTAACAATAGCATTCTAATTCTCTTGAGTAGATTGATGCCTTCAGACAAGTTTCTACTAAGATTGAACTCAATAATTTGAAATGAGACTGTTATTAAGGTTTCAAAGTAACTTTATTAACAGTTTTGTAAAAAAAAGTGGTTCCATGTTCAGTAGAATTTTTAGATAGCATTTAATCTGGTTTTAGCATTTGTTCTCCCTAGTATGGCTGACTTTCGTCACCAATCCTATACAGTTTTAACTTTAGAAAGGATTATAATTTCCCTTTTTTTTTTGACTCTGGTATCCTTTTTAGATGATGAGAGTTGTTCAAGTTTATGCAGACACACAAGAGATTAATTTGAAGGTAAGCTTTTCAGACCATGCACACTTGGTGAAGGAATATGCATTATCAATAGGTGAATATTCCTATCTTTTGTTTGCAGGCTGATTCAGAAGTAGCTCAGGCAGGGAAAGCAGTTGCATTGTACTTTGAAGATAAACTCTCAGAGATCTACTCAGACAGGACCTTCGCTCCTTTGCCAGAGTTTGAGCAGGAAGAGGATGATGGTGAAGTAACCGAAGACTCTGATGAAGATTTTATACAGCCTCGTAGAAAACGCCTAAAGTCAGATGAGAGACCAGTACATATAAAGTAAAATGACGTGGACTTAAATCAGTTGTTTTTAAGAAGAAGGAAACAAAACAAAACACCCTTTTATTTAAGTGTTACTGGAATATCCTGTGTACAGTGGTTTTTACCTCCTTACAGAAGCTGGTAGCTTTCATACAGTATTAGATTGAAATAATGGACACAGAAAACATTCTTGTCAAGAAAAGGGGAGAGGACTCTGCAACTTTAAGAACAAAATTAGAAGTGAAAAAGTTTGAGGGTTTGTTTCAGATGAAATGGGTCTCTGGCTGTTAGAATGTAGGTGAGTGTGAATCAGTGCAGGATACTGAGTTGGGCAAGCCTGCAAGATGTGACTCTGCTAGAGCACACAGTTCCTCAGACAACTTAAAAGCCTCCCCTCCACAGACACAAATGGGTTGTTTTCTGGTTAAAAACAAGCAGATCAGATTCCACTTAAATGTCACTGAAGATGCATTGAATCATGCCACTGTATTTTCTCTCATTTTGATCTATTGGGCCTTAGCTTTTAAATTGGTTTAAAGAACTCAGAAGTAGGTTTTTTTTTTTTTTTTTTTTTTTTTTCTTAGATGTAGGGTCTAGGAACATAACCATTGATCATTTAGTCAACTTCAGTGGTGTACTAAAAGGATGATAACTTTCACTAGTGCATCATACAGACTTATGGAAGTCATTTCCAGAAAACCCTTCTAAACAGTTACCTTACTGGTCAAATCATATGATCACACAGTTACTCTCTTGAAAGGCAGAACATTTATTTCAAAATTTTCTGTATAGGTAAATTAGATTGAGAGGGTGACAACTAACTTTAACCCAGTCTTTCTTCATACCAGTTTCCAGTAGACCACTATTGGTAAACAGAAATCTGTCAGCTACCAAATGTGTACAATTTTCTGTATTTCACTTTTGTCTTATTTGTAAATAGTGAGCTCAGACTTCTGGCAGATCAGCAACATTTGCTGAGCCTGTTTTTTAAGCTAATGTGTATTCTTACTAATGTTCCTATCAAGAATGGATTTGTAATATATGCTGTCTATTTCTAATGTTCACATTCATATTTTGAGGTTCTATCTTATTTTAATAGAGAACAGACGTCTCAAAAATCTTCAGAAGCAGCTTATTATTGAAATATCAAAATATTGAAATAAACCCGGTGGGGTTAGATTACTCATCTGTCCACCAAGTGGGACACGTGCATGGACTGGGGGCTTTAAATGACTTAGAAGAGTCCTCTAAGTAAATCCTGAAAACGAGCCAATCCCCACTTGAATGGTAATTGGGAGTGAACCCAACTTTATTTACTACCTGATGACAGGAGCAGAACCTGAAACAGATAAGACCTACTCGCTCTGGTTTATTTTTCTCCTCTGCATTGTGATGCTCAGATCAAGTGTGCTCTAGACTGTGTGCGCCTCTCCGCTGGATTAAGAATTGTAGTCCTACTTCTGTATGGACACAGTAGAATACAAAGTGACCAAAGTAGAATGCAACATCAAAAACATTTCAGGTGTCAACAGATGTGTGGCAAATCATTTGCCTCTTAAAAAAATTCAACATAAGCAGTTCAAACTGTAGACCTCCTCAGAAAACTATTTGACGTAATTGTCGAAGAAGTGAATATTTTTAGTGTGCATTGAATCAAATAAAGTGCTCTAAAGAAATTATTATACAGATTCCTTTGGGTTGTTTTTTCTTAAGGGTTGTGGGTAAAAGAGGAGTATGATTTAGGCCTTCATACTGCACTTAAAAAGGTTGATATTATTGCCTCATGTCCTGGCTTCCATTTAGCTTCTCTTCCCTTATAAACTAAGCTTCTGCTTCTTCTTCTTCTTCTTCTTTTTTTTTTTTTTAAGTGCTCTAGACCGCTTAACATTTTATTGAAGTTTCAAGTTCATTTTTTTTATGAGGGGAAGAAAATTTATTTTTTAAATTTTTATTTGTACCTATTTATTTTCTTTGATATCCATGATTTGAATTGTAAGTAAATAAATATCTAAGGGTACATTTTTGGCGAGTGGGGAATTGACTTCATATTCTGAAGCCTCTGAGTTCCAGTGTTTTATATTTGCTTTTCTCATGAATCCTTTTGAAAATTCTTAGCAATAAATTACAAATAAGCTCTGTTAAAGTAGGGCAAACACAGATTTTTAAGCAAGCATTTCTCAATATTTGTAGCCCTGAGAGAGAATGTGTTACATAAAGGCATTCTTATGTCACTTGGTGGTTTTCTTTTCTTTTCTTTTTCTTTTTTTGGTTTTTCGAGACAGGGTTTCTCTGTGTAGCCCGGGCTGTCCTGGAACTCACTCTGTAGACCAGGCTAGCCTCGAACTCAGAAATTCGCCTGCCTCTGCCTCCCAAGTGCTGGGATTAAAGGCGTGCACCACTACCACCCGGCTTGTTTTCTGTTGTTTAAGACCATCAATTTAGAAGCTTCTCTATGACCAGTGTTTAGGCTCTGTTTTTGTTAGCAAAGGTACCTTACTGCTGAGGGATGGATTGCTATCAACAAGACACTCTTAAATAATAGTCACTTTAACTTTTATAAAGCCCTTTTTTGCACACTAATCATTGTGTTTTCTAGGCTGTTCAGCTTTAATATAAGTATAACTAAAAAAAATAGAAAAACTTAACTCTCATTCAAATTATCTCATTTTCCTGTTTATATTTTTAAAATACAAATACAGACTATCTCTTAACTTCCATGTTGTATTCTTTGCTAGAACCTGTACCTTAGATTTGGAGAAAAGTCCACATAATGATGATCCTTTAAATCCTTCAAAGTTCTTGATGAACTTAGGGCCATTTTTTCCCATCAGAAAACTGAGAATAAATGTTCCTCAACCTGCTCTGCTGGCCTTAATTTACGTATCTCAGCACTTGACCCTACTGCTTCACTGAGTGAACAAACTGCTATATCAGGCACAGTTTTAAGGGCTCTAGGGTCTGGTTAAATTATGGACCTTGCTCTATATGCAAACATCAAACTATTACCACAGAGCAATGATAAAGCATTAAAATCCCCTTTGGAATCAATGGGTTGTCTTCCCCCCAACTTCTGTTTCTTTAGAGGGAATTTTAGGTCATTAAAAGTTCTCATTCTTTTTAACAGGTTTGAGATTTTTTTTTTTTTTAAGTTAATCCAAAGACATAATGCTTTAAAGTGTGCAAATTATAGTTTAATCAATTACCTCAGCAGGTATCCTGCCATGTGAGTTAGTAAACTAACAGATTCAGGTCTTCCGACTATGCCCTTAAGTTGTGGCTTACCACTTGTTATTGAACAGTTTTTTCGTAAAATGTGGATGGGGAGTAGATGTTGTAGTCTCCTCTTCTTTAGGCTGTACATCTGGTACCCAACCTCATTCACATACAGCACATAAAGTACAAAAATTTCATTTTTGTAGCTAGCACTGGATTGGATCAGTGAGTAGTTTTGTTAATTAAAACATTAAGAAAACAAAAGACTACCCACCCTAACTCCCTGAGTTGAAACAGCTTCTTTGAGCTGTGGAGATAACATGGGTAGAAAGCACATGTTCCACAAGCATGAGGGTCTGGCCTTGAATCCCCAGCATCTACATAGAGGTGGGTATAGTAGTGTGTATCTGTAAGCCCAGTGCTCCTACAGAAAGGTAGGAGGCAGAGGTAGTCTCTAGACACCCATTGGCCAGCTAGCCTGCCATATTCAGTGCTGAATCCCTTTTTCAAAAGTGGAAGGTGAGGACTAACACCTGAAGTTGTCCTCTGACCTGCACCCTAGCACATGTGCCCTCACAACATGCAAACGTAAAGGCCTCTGCACATGCACCCTGGCATACATGCCATTACACATAACTTGAGAGTGTATACAGCATGCATGTGCCCTCAAAACATGCAAGTGGACACACCATTTTGGCCTCCTTACTAATTATCTGCTGAAGGTGTTTTAAGATTTTTAAAGTGTATCAAAGTTGGATCATAAACCCAACCTAGATGTTAATTTGTTTCTCCCAGTTAATACTTCCTTGATAAAGCAATAACCCTGCTTTGAGTCTGTTGCCTAATAAATAGCATGTCATAATCCTCCTGGATGGTGATTTTATAGGAAAGTTTGTATGCATATCACCCAATCTATCTTTTAAAAAAATAAGAAATTTAAATGTATGCTGGAAGTAATGACAATATATTGTGGCATTTTATTTTAAAAAATTGGGGAAAGTTGCATATTTTTTTAAAAGTAGCTGTTTGAGTAAGAAAAAAAAACTGAAGGTACTTTTTTAAGGAAAACAATTTATATGCCACAGTTTACATAGACATTTCCAATTTCAGCATTTACTCTTGGATATAATGGTTTCTTTACTTAACCAAATGCATGTTTTCCTTAGTCAAAAGTGCATCTCTCTGATCTTAGTTACTTATGTTTCCTTACATTATCTTTTATATATTTTTATTGTATCTAGAAACAAAATTATCTTTAAAAAATAAGTTGGGCATATTTGTCAAACTACAGAATATATAGAATCAAGGTTATCCTTTTTCTATCAAGTATTATTTAAAACTGAAAATGATACTGTGTTACATTCAAGAGATTCCTATGAAGGCACCAAAATGATTTTTAAGTGTCACGCTCCGCTCGCTACTCCATTTCTTTGTGGCCTAAATTTTATTGTTGAGAATGCTTGCTCCTGCTCTGAGAACTGTAGGCATTTACTGTGTTTCAAAGCAGTGAAACATAGTAAACATTTCAAAGCATGGACAGAAGCCTATGATGCAAGGTGTGCACAATTGGAAAGCCTGATGATTTTTCTCCGTGGACATATCTACACACAAAAGGGTTAAACTCACAGCCTTACGAGTTCCTTGCTTCCAGTATTTCAACTGGTCTCCCCTCGTTATTACTACTATTTTTGCACATAGTTAAACTATCCTTCAGAATGATCCTTAAAAAGTGCTGTTTCTGTGGTATTGTATTCTCTAAATGATCATATTTAATTTTTTAAACAAGGTTACAATTTCTAATTGTTCTGTTCCTGTGTTTTTTGCTGCGTGTAATAAAAGCAAGTTTTTTCCTTTTATGGTTATTTAATACATTAGCTGCCTGTAAATAATTCTTGTTACAATGCTCTGGAATGTGTTGTAGAAGTTGTACTAGATTAGTTTGAAGCCTTGTTTAAAAACCACATTGTTTTGGCTATTTCTATTAAATTAGAAAATTGCAAAAGTTTTCAAATGAATTTTCTTTCTTTTTGAGACCTAATTGCAATTCATTAAAGTTTATATTTTGTCAGACATTTGATACAACATCCAAGGCCCTGTCTTCACAGTGTTTTTAGACTGTTAATAGTATGGTGGTCAGGATTGGCACAAGAGACCTACAAGTGAATCACAGGTGATCAATGTTTTTCAAGAAGGGGAGAGATGGTGGTGATGTTTTGGCACATGGTAAGGACAAATTGGGTTCAGCAATAAGGAAGCCATAGACAACTCTGCATGAGGTGAAGATCAAAGTGAGTAAGGTGGATGGAAACTTACAAGTTACTACTATGGTCTGACTTCAGGTTGCACAGAACCTAAGTACATGAATGACCAAGCTAAACAGGAGACTGGAAATTCATTGTTATCCTCTACATGGGCTTTATGTAGTAGTTAAAAATGGTTTGGGAGCATTCACTGCACACTTGGTTTGAGCCCTAATTTTGCCATTTGCTTCTGTGGACCTTTCATAGCCACCTAGCTCATTGGTGAAACGAGTCAGCACGTCCATCCGTGGAACTCGGGGGACATAAGCTAATCCTAGCACAGGGATGACACAGTAGGAACTCCTAAAAAGCTTATTCTTTGTATTTCTAGACAGGTTTTCTCCATGTAGCCTTGGCTGTCATGGAACTCACTTTATAGACCAGGCCAACCTTGAATTCAGAGATCCACTGCCTCTCAAGTGCTGGGATTAAAGGTGTACACTGCCATGCCCAGCTAAAAAAATTTTTTTCACACTAATTCCAATACCTGAGAGGTGGAGGCAGTTAAGTTATTTTAGTGTGAGACAAACCTGGGCCACGTAGTGGGACTCTGTGTCCAAAACATTATTTTGAAAAAGAAAAAACATTTCCTTTTTAGTGATGAAAAGGACCATTCATACTAAACATGTTAAATCTGTTTTTAGCTCTTACAAATTAATAATTTTTTTATTTATTTAGTTGATCTGTAGACTTCAACCTAAAAACCTTAATAAAATTCTGGGGTTTAAGAGAATACAAAGATGAAAATAATGGAAATGTTTGTCTCTAATTTCCCCCTTTTTGTATTGCATAGCCACAGATGATGTTAAACACATTACTGTTTGAGGTGTGTATGTTTTCTCATTTGTAGAGATGATAGTGATCTGAAAAGACAGTAAAACTTAGGAATTTTATAATTTATTTAAAATTTTAAGTGTAAATATCCTCAAAGCTCTACCATACTGTTGATGTAGAGCATTTGGCCTGAGTCTGTGGTATAACAAAACTGTAATGTGGGTACATTTGATCTGTATTTTTAAAAAGAACAAAAAGTGTAAAAGGATGATGAGACTATTGTTGATACAGCAGTCAAGTGCAGGGTGTGAACTTGGGGTTTCTTCTGTTTTGAACTCTTAAGCTAGACTCAAAACTCTAGGAGCAAGCAATCTTCTAACCTCTGCCTCCTGTATAGTTTGGACTATCTGCCTGGGTGCTGGATCCCATCCCTACTGATATCTGAATTCCAGGAGTTTGGCCACTAGAGATATTTGAGGTGCATTTCAGAAGGTTACTTGATACGAAATAATGTTGATTTTCTAAGGGTGTGACAGTAGTTGAATACTTTGAAAAATGCCCTTTCCCTTTGGTGAAATGTTAAATTACTGGAGGTACAATGTCAATCTGTTTGCTAATTACAGTAATTGGGTCAAACTGGCCTTGTGTGTACAGTCATACTTGATGCAGAAACAGCAGATCATATCGGCAAGTCTTGGTGAAAGTGATGAATATTGTAGTGCTTCAGCTCCCTGGGAGCCTTGAAAAATACATATTTTTGAGAATATTCTTTGACAGTCTCATACATGTGTGTATCAATCATACTCAACCTAATCCCCCTCCCATTCTCCTCAAATTTTACCTTGTCTCTTAATTTTTAATTTTGTAACCCACTAAGTCCAGTTAGTGCTGCCTGCGTGTGCATGGGTGTGGGGGTAGCCACCAGAGCGAGCATGGGTAGTCCACCAATGACCTGATGGAAAGTGGTATAAATATTTAGAAGGCAGTTTGACATATGTCTGTCCATTTAGCAAAACAACAGTAGTAATAGGTTCCCTTCTCAGACCTGAGATCTCTCCAGCCTCGGGCCTTTGACACTTTCATAGTACCAGGTGTGAATTCCCTTCTAAGGAACAGGCCCCAATCCATTCAAGAAGCATTTGGTTATTATTTCTGTGGCTTTGATAGAACATGCTGAACAAAGGCAACATAGGGAAGAAAACGATTGATTTGGTGTCCATGTCAGACAATCCATCATTGAGGAAAGTCTGGCAGGAGCTCAAGCAGGATCTTGAAGCAGAAACCATGGAGGAACTCTACTTGGCTAGGTCACTCACAGGCTCACACTTAGCTAGCTTTCTTACACAGCCCAGAACCACATACTTAAGGGATGGTACCACCATCTTGGAATGGGCCCACCTGTGTCAAGATTATCTACAAACTTGAGTAGGCAGTCCCTCAGTTAAAGCTTCTCAGATGACCAGCCTGCATCTAATTGACATTGCTAAACAGGACAGTTGTCCCCGTAACAGTCACACCACTGTTGAGCAGTAGACACTTTTGTAAAGTGCAGAATCTACTGCTAGGCATAAATGAAGGTAGTGCTTGTTTAGCATGCAAGATGGCCTGGGTTTAATCCTTAGCACCACATAAACTGGGTGTGGTGGTAGATGCCATTAAACCCAGCACTCAGGAGGTAGAGGCAGGAGGATTAAAAGTTTAAAGTCATCCTGGCTACCTAGTTTGTTCATGAGACCCTGTTGAAGAAATATTTTAACAGCTTAAGCTCATAGGCTTGCTCATGGTCCACTCATTTTGCCTTTTTATACAGTACAGAACCACCTGCCCAGATAGCTACAGGCCTATCTGTTGGAAGCATTTTCTTAGCTGAGGTTCCTTCCCAGATGACCTGAGCTGTGTCAGGTTGACAAACCATCCCAAAAGGAAAGCTATTAAATGACGAGAACATTTGAAAAGTACCATTTACTGCAGCCTGATTACTATGATTGATTATTGGGTATACGCCTCCATAGAAGCATGCTTGCTTACAAGGCACTGCAAAAACCAAGTTAAGCTTGCTGTGTGTAGTGGCACAGGTACATGTGAGATCCTACCTATTGGGAAAGCTGAGACTGAGGAAGGAAATGCCTGTTGGGTGCAAGGGTTGTAAGCCATGCTGGGCAACATGGTTGGACCCTGTCTCAAAAATACCAAAAACTCAAAACTAAAGGAAACCAATCAGAGGTTAACACATAAAATGTTGCTGTTGTATCAGACAGTGAAGAACACTAGAAAGTACTAAATAGACATTTTTGAGTGATAACTTTAAGGACACCAACAACACATCCAGAGAGGAGAGAAAGGAAATAAAAATATATTCAAAGAAATAATGGCTGAAAACTCCTCCAGGTACCTGTGTGAACCCAAGTAGGATAAGCACAGAGACCCACAGATGGGTCATATAAAAAGAACCTTAGAAGTCAGACAAGGAAAACTTGAAGTAGCATGTTTGTTTAAACAATGAAGACAGAGTAATGGCAGGTACCAGACTGGCCTCAGATTTGCTATGTAGCTAAAGCTCGTCTTGAACTCATCTTGTTTCTGCTTGCTGATCTTATGGAGGCATTTTTTCAGGCCCCCTCCCTTCAGATCACTCCAGCATGCATCAAGTTGACATAAGAACTAATCAGCACACATTCATATTTAGTTAGATAGAAAACTATGCTGCATATCTCCTAGTCCAACAGACACCTATAGAATGATGTGCATTCAAGAAACTATTATTTTCAAGAGATAACATGCTTCAGGAGAGACTATATTACCCTATAAAAGAAATCTCAATGATTATAAACCACACACACACATGCATAAACACATACATGCAAACAAACATACAAACATGCACACATATATACACAGTGTGCAGGCCCATTTGGCTTTACTCTTTGTTGTTCTGTCTGGCACAGGGTCTCATTATGTAGCCTTGACTTAGCATGAACTTATAGAGATCCTCCTGCCTGTTTCCAAAGTACCAGGATTAAAGGCATGCACCGTGACAACTGGCAGGCATGTGTGTGGTGTGTGCTGGGATATAACTAGTGTCTTGCACACACTAGTGGACAACTCTACCACTATCCATCTGCACTCCCAGCTCAGCTTCATTGCTAAATTCCATCAAACACAGTTAGTAGCAATTCACCATAAACACTTTGTCCTTTATAAGTATTGTGTTTATTGATTAGTAGGCTTAAAATGATCATGATGGCAGTAGGAGAAAGGAATGCTCTTACACATTATATAAGACTACCATTATCCTGCTGAAAAAAAAATGACATCTTTAGAAAGACTACTCAAGTATGTCTTGAGGATGTACATAAATTTTCAAGGAAATACTGATCCAGCAACATAAGACTTCTGTACCAGGAACGTGATGGTTAATATCTTCAACTTGGCAGGATCTAGACTCGTCAACGAGACAGACCTCTAGGCCAGTCTGTCATTTAGTCAGCCTAAATACAAATAAATATTGTCAGACAATATTTAGCTTTTGTTGGCTGCTTCCTTCTTGACTTCATTTGCAATGTGACCAGCTGTCTCATGCCACTGCTACCCTGACTACTCTCCCTGAAGGCCAGCATCCTTTAACAGTGAGCCAGAAGAATTGATACAGAACAAGTCATATTTATGCTGGGGTGCAAAGTGTTTTTTTCATCATCTGAAAGTAAATATATTATGGTGAGATAAAAATGACAGTAATTCAGTAAGTAGCATTTGTCAAAATCCAGAGCTGTTTTCTGGTAGAACATTCAATAAACTGGGAGTAGGAGCTGAAGACTGAAGAATCTCATCGTGATTCTTTGTTTCTGCTGTCACTGCTTATGTTCAGCTTTAGACTGGGAATTTTGAATTTGGATATTACATCAGAAAATGGACAGAATCCATCCATATTAGGAATGAGGGTACAAAGCTAGTAACAATATGAAATTATGCATAGATGATCTTTTGGAACCATCAAAAAAGTGAAAGTATTAAGGTTGCAAAAGATACACTATATAAAATTCATTTGTATTTCTTTATACTTTGCAATGACTGAACATCTGAAAATGAGATTAAGTGAGGCTTTGTTTTGTTAATGGGGCAGGCTATATATACATCCTAGCCAGACTGGCTGTGATGGGTGTGCTGCTTTATGATAGAGGGTGATAGATTCTGAACAGTGGAGATTATCACAGGTCATAAGATGAAGTTAGGTTGTGTTTGGCAGTGCCAATTAAATTATTCTCTAGTCTGCACCTGCCTAAGCAGGCAGTGGCCTGGACCTACTAGCTATCAGGAGTCTTAGTCCACACCAGGGCAGGCAGGTTCCTTGACAAAGGAGCTTGGTCTGTTCATTAACCTCACACATTCTACATGCTGTGAAGGGTGACAACTTTGTCAGGCCTTGACCTCTACAGGGCCATGCTACCTGTGCTTCCACTAGCCCATTGCAGCCTCAGCCAGCCTGGTGTTTCTCCAGAGGGACAGTCTGTGGTAGTGACACAGTAACCTTCTTGACTTCAGGACCCACGCCTTCTGCTCTGTCCTCCAGCAAGACTGGAGAACAGCAGAAAGGTCTCTCCTCCTCTGTTTGATTACTGCTGCCTTCATCCCCAAGCTTTTCCATAGGACTGCTCGATCCTCTGGTCTTTGTCTCCTCTTTGCTTGCCCTAGGCTAGGCCTACTCCCAAACTTTACTGTGGCATACTCTGCTGGGAGCTGAGGACTTGCCATCTCTCCTTCCAGACTGAACATCCCCTGCAGGGCCGAATAGTTCTCACTGCCATACCACTGAGGGCCCACCACATACAGAATGCTTTCCAATCCTGATGAAAACAAATTTTACCCAATCAAGTTAGATTCTTTTTGTTGTTTAAAAATTACATTTATTAATGTGTGGGGGGGGGGGGAAGAGAGGAAAAAGAGAAAGAGAGAGAGAGAGACTCAGAGGATAACTTATGAGAGTTGATTTTCTCCTACCACATGTTGGCCCCAGAGATCAAACTCGGGTCATCAGGCTTGGCCATAAGTATCTTACCCACTGAGCCAGAGCCACCAAGTCCACCTAAAGTTACTGACTTCTAATTAAAATAGTATCATTAATTGTAAGAGATAACCTTGGTTTTTCAGGCCCAGACTCTACCACTCGTCTTCTAGAAAGACTGTGAAAGGAGAGGGGAGCTGAGAGCACAGCCTCCCCAACCCCCATTCCCTTTCAGGAGGACTGCCTCTCTGAGCTGCCTGTCAGCCTCCAGCTCCAGTCTGCCTCCCCATCTGCTTCCCCAACCACCTTGCTGGTGATTGTGCTGTTTCTTCCTCTCTGCCCTGCACCTTTAGTCTTTCCTGGGAGCTGGTCACACTCACGTTACACCCCTTCTCACACACTTGGCTCCTGGGGATGAACCAGTGTGGAAGGAGAAAATCAGTTCCCACAAGTTGACTTCTGAGTACCATGTAAGGTGGCACACACAATAATAAATGTAAAATTTTAAATACAAAAAGAGAAGTCAGTAACTTCGTTGGACAAGATTCATTTTGATGAGAATTGGGAAGTGTTCTCTGAGTGGCAGATCCTCCCTCCATGGGATGGTAGGTGAGGACTGTTCTGCTCTGCAGGGGACACTCAGTCTGAGAGGACAGCTGGCAAGTCCTCCTGTAAGAGATCAAGGTTACATTTTTAACAGTCAACGGGCAAGAGCAACATCAACCCAGCCTCTCTGTCACACATACTCACCCAGCCTCTCTGTCACACATACTCACCCAGCCTCTCTGTCACACATACTCACCCAGCCTCTCTGTCACACATACTCACCCAGCTCAGGAAGAAGGTCTCTACTGAGCTGGAGGCCAGAGGGTCTTATGCCAAGATAGGTCTCTCTTGGTGTCTGGCCAGATCCCCAGGTTGGAAACAGGCAGGGTTTTATTCTTTGCTAGACTCCCAGATACCAAGTCCAGGAGCAGATGTGAAAACAGAAGAAGCCCTTTGAGACAGGCAAATGAACCAGAGGGAACCTGCTGGCTAGAGCAGGAACTAGGCGCAGGTTCTGACTGCATTCTGAAAACATTTACTACCATTAACCTGTCTGCTACTTAATAAGTCAGATCCATTCCTACTTGGAGAAAGTCTTTATCTGCCTGGGTTCTTTGATGCAAGTGCAGGTGCTAACGTGGGATTAGCTTTGGGATGTTACCACGCAGAAATCCAATCTTCCTACTTATGTGGCAAAGGTTTCAAACTCCTTCCACTTTCATTCAGCAAATCTGCTCAACTCCAACCCCATCCCAGCAGGTTCACATCACTGTGGTGACTGGGGGCTTAGCACAGCAGCGAGCAGGAGACCACAGGGTGCCTAGTTTACAACCTTGCTGCCAGCCCAGGATGTGTTAACCACAGCCTCATTCTGACCTAGTGTCTCAGTTTCACAGTCTTGAGGAACTTGCTTCTGACTAAGACAGTTTCCCGTGGGCGACTCCAGTTTTTCTTACAGCACACAAGCCACATCCTCCCAACTCCTATGAACTGAGGAGGTAGTAAACAAGGAATATCCAGAGTCATGTGTTGTCATCTTCCTTCAAATTCATAAGCCTCTAGAGGGTGGCATTAGCCAACATTTATTAGATGCTTTGTGCTAGGTGCTATTTGAACATAACCATCTCCCCTCATTCCTTCTTCTTCCTCCCTCTCTCTCTCTCTCCCTCCCTCTCTCTCCCTCCCTCCCTCCTTCCCTTTCCTTTTCCTTTTTCCTTTTTCCTTTTTCCCTTTTCCCTTTTTTCCCTTTTCCCTTTTTTTCCCTTTTCCCTTTTTTTTCCCTTTTCCCTTTTTTTTCCCTTTTCCCTTTTTTTCCCTTTTCCCTTTTTTTTCCCTTTTCCCTTTTTTTCCCTTTTCCCTTTTTTTTCCCTTTTCCCTTTTTTTTTCCCTTTTCCCTTTTTTTCCCTTTTTTTTCCCTTTTTTTTCCCCTTTTTTTCCCCTTTTTTTTCCCCTTTTTTTTTCCCCTTTTTTTTCCCTTTTTTTCCCTTTTTTTCCCTTTTTTTCCCTTTTTTCCCTTTTTTCCCTTTTTTCCCCTTTTTTTTCCCTTTTTTTTTTCCCTTTTTTTCCCTTTTTTTCCCTTTTTTCCCTCTTTTTCCCTCTTTTTCCCCTCTTTTTCCCTCTTTTCCCCTCTTTTTCCCTCTTTTCCCTCTTTTTTCCCCTCTTTTCCCTCTTTTTTTTCCCTCTTTTCCCTCTTTTTTCCCTCTTTTCCCTCTTTTTTTCCCTCTTTTCCCTCTTTTTTTCCCTCTTTTCCCTCTTTTTTTCCCTCTTTTCCCTCTTTTTTTCCCTCTTTTCCCTCTTTTTTTCCCTCTTTTCCCTCTTTTTTTCCCTCTTTTTTCCCCTCTTTTCCCTCTTTTTTTTCCCTCTTTTCCCTCTTTTTTTCCCTCTTTTCCCTCTTTTTTCCCTCTTTTCCCACTTTTTCCCTCTTTTCCCTCTTTTTTTCCCTCTTTTCCCTCTTTTTTTCCCTCTTTTCCCTCTTTTTTTCCCTCTTTTCCCTCTTTTCCCTCTTTTTTTCCCTCTTTTCCCTCTTTTTTCCCTCTTTTCCCTCTTTTTTTCCCTCCTTTCCCTCTTTTTTCCCTCTTTCCCTCTTTTTTTCCCTCTTTTCCCTCTTTTTTCCCTCTTTTCCCTCTTTTTTCCCTCTTTTCCCTCTTTTTTCCTTCTTTTCCCTCTTTTCCTTCTTTTCCCTCTTTTCCTTCTTTTCCCTCTTTTCCTTCTTTTCCCTCTTCTTTTTTCCCTCTTCTTTTTTTCCCTCTTCTTCTTTTCCCTCTTCTTCTTTTCCCTCTTCTTCTTTTCCCTCTTCTTCTTTTCCCTCTTCTTCTTTTCCCTCTTCTTCTTTTCCCTCTTCTTTTTTTCCCTCTTCTTATTTTCCCTCTTCTTCTTTTCCCTCTTCTTCTTTTCCCCCTTCTTCTTTTCCCCCTTCTTCTTTTCCCCCTTCTTCTTTTCCCCCTTCTTCTTTTCTCCCTTCTTCTTTTCTCCCTTCTTCTTTTCTCCCTTCTTCTTTTCTCCCTTCTTTTCTCCCTTCTTTTCTCCCTTCTTTTTTCCCTTTTCCCTTTTTCCCTTTTTCCCTTTTTCCCTTTTTCCCTTTTTCCCTTTTTCCCTTTTTCCCTTTTTCCCTTTTCCCTTTTCCCTTTTCCCTTTTCCTTCCCTTTCCTTTCCTTTCCTTTCCTTTCCTTTCAAAAAAGATCTTAATATGTAGCTCTAGCTGGCCTGGAACTGAGGATAACCTTCAACTCTGAATCCTCATGTCTCCATCTCCCAAACACTGGCATCATGTAGGATGCAATGCCACAGCAGGCAAATACTGTGAGCCTTTCCATCTTGCCAGATGAATATAAAGGGATTTCTGTTGTCAGCACCATGTTACCAATAAGATTTGAAGACTTAGGTTGCTCCAGACCTTGCTCTGAATAGACTTGAATCTAATTAACTTGGCTTTGAGTCTGTACCTCCAGCTGCTGTACCACCCTACCTTCGGCACACTGAATCTCTATTAACTTCGTGTGAATTCACTTTTCTGAGCTTCTTTATGGCAATTGTCTTAGTTAGGGTTCCATTGCTGTGAATAGACTCCATGATTAAGACAACTCTTATAAAGGACAATATTTAATTGGATCTGGCTTACTGGTTCTGAGGTTCAGTCCATTATCATCATGACAGGAAGCACGACAGCATTTAGGCAGTCATGGTGCTGGAGGATCTGAGAGTTCTACATCTTGTTTCAAAGGCAAACAGGAGAAGACTGGCTTCCAGGCAGCTATGAGGAAGGTCTCTCAAAGCTCACCACCACAATGACACACTTCCCCTAACAAGGTCACATCTATTAGTGCCACTTTCTGGGCCAAGCATATTCAAACCACTATATTCTACTCCCTGACCCCATAGACTTGTTCAAGCACATGAGTCTATGGGGGCCATACCTAGCTATAGCATAATGCAAAACACATTCAGTCCAACTTCAAAAAGTCCCATAGTTTATAAGTCTCAACAAGGTTAAAAGTCCAAAGTTCAGGGCTGGAGAGATGGCTCAGCGGTTAAGAACACTGACTGCGCCAGGCGGTGGTAAGTGCACGCCTTTAATCCCAGCACTTGGGAGGCAGAGGCAGGCAGATTTCTGAGTTCGAGGCCAGCCTGGTCTACAGAGTGAGTTCCAGGACAGCCAGGGCTACACAGAAAAACCCTGTCTCGAAAAACCAAAAAAAAAAAAAAAAAAAAAAAAAAAAAAAAAAACACTGACTGCTCTTCCAGAGGTCCTGAGTTCAATTCCCAGCAACCACATGGTGACTCACAACCATCTGTAATGGGATCCGGTGTCCTATTCTGTGTGTCTGAAGAGAGCTATAGTGTACTCATATGCATAAATAAATAAATAAATCTTTAAAAAAAAAAGTCCAAAGTTCAAGTCTCTTCTGAGATTCATGCAATTTCTTAAACTGTAATCCCCAAAGAAATCAAAATCAAAAAGCAGATCACATACCTACAACATCTTACAGGGTATACATTACCATTCCAAAACATCATAGTGAGAATATACTGGACCAAAGCAAGACAGAAAACCATCTGGTTTCCCAATCTCCATGTCTCCATGTCTGATGTCAAAGTGTGCTTTGGATCTCTAGCCCCTTCCCTCCTTGTTGGCTGCTGTTAGCAGATCTGGCATTCAGCAGCAACAAACTTCATTCTCTTGGGCTGTTTCCACTCACTGTTGGCAGCTTTCCTTGGCAGGTATCCCTCGGCTCTGGCATCTTTAACATCTTGGGGTGTTCAAGTCAACTTCAGCTTCACAGTTTCTTGTGTCAATGGCTGAGACCCACACATAATCTGGGCTCTTCTAAAGGGCTTGGGTCACTTCTCCAGCTCTGCCCTCTGCAGCACTCTAAGCTCTGGTTGACTCTATTCTACTACTGTTGCTGTTCTTGATGGCCAATCCCATGGTACTGGCATCTCTAGTACAGTGAGGTCTTCTGCTGTAACTAGGCTTTACAAATAGCTTCTCATAGGCTGTCTTCATGGTGCCAAGCCTCAAATTCTTTGCATGACTCTTTCAGTCCTGGGCTGTCAACTACAACTGAGGCTGCATCTTCATCAATGGCCTTCTCTGGCCTCTCACAGTGCCAAGCCTCAGCTGCTCTCCATGACTCCTTCAGGCCTTGAAAACCAGTACCACCTGGGTGATTCTAATATATTAACAAGTCAAACTGAAGCACGAGGTACAATCTTGGCTATCTCTGGAACCCAGCTTCTTTGGGCTCTCAGAAAACGCTTCCCAGAAGATTTCACCTTAGTGATGTTGGTCTCTTCTGAATCACCACTAATGTTTTGGCTCCAGCTAACTAACATCAATTGTCCCAATAGTCCCTTCTATTCTTGACTCTAAACCCAGAGCCACGTGGTTGAAGCTGCCAAGTTCTACTGCTGGCTGGGGCTGGAACATGCCCTTCCCTGCTCTATTACATCCGTCACTGCCTAAGTTTAACTGTCCTGGAACTTGCTCTGTAAATTGACCTTGAACTCAGAGATCTGCATTGCTGTGTCCCCTGAATGCTGGGATTAAATGTGTGTACCACCAAGCCTGGATTTAAGCTTTTCTTCTCTTAGAACTTGCTCTGGCTGGCTGGCTTCGAACTCAGAGATCTGCTTGCTTGCCTTTGTCTCCTGGGATTAAAGGTGTGTACCACTACACCTGGGCCTTACAGATTTTCTTGGCTACCATTCCTCAAGATCTGGATCAAAAGCCTGTGTCCTCTAATTCTGAATTGTAGCTCATTCCAGATTAAAAGTTCAAATGAAAACGATAACCAAGTCCCTTGTTCAACTGCAAAAGCATAAACAATAAGCTTAGCTGGGTGGGATCCTGCCTCAAAGTCACCACTCCCTTAATCTATTTATCTCCTTGAACATGGGGATTCAGCTTCATTCTACTTCCTGGTGCCCTTTATTCTTTGAACTATATATTTTGATTTCTTTTTAAGCTTGCAATGCTTAATCAAAGTACTCTTTGAGATTAAACCAGAGAACAAAGTCTGCTGGGCTTTTTTTGAGACTTCCTTTGTCAATGCAATTAATATAATTTCTTTTACCTTAGCTTTAGGTAGATTCTTCAGACAACTGCATAAAGTAGCCATATTCTTCACCAAAATACCACAAAACCAATCTCTAGGCCACATACTGAAGTTCTTCTCCACTGAATCCTCTTGGGCCAGGTCTGCACAGTTCAAATCAATTTCAGCAACAAAGCATTTCATATTCTTACCAGGATAGCCCATTAAGCTCCATTTAAAGCATTTTACTGCTTTCTAAATCCAAAGTCCCCAAATCCACATTCTTCCAAACAAAAGCTTGGTCAGGCGTATCACAGCAATCCCCCAGTCCCTGATACCAACTTCTGTCTTAGTTAGGGTTTTACTGCTGTGAACAAACACCATGACCAAGGCAACTTATAAGGGACAACATTTAATTGGGCCTGATTACAGGTTCAGAGGTTCAGTCCATTATCATCAAGGCAGGATCATGGCAGCATCCAGGCAGGCATGAGACAGGAGGAGCTGAGAGTTCTACATCCTTGTCTGAAGGCTGCTAGCAGAATACTGACTCCCAGGCTGCTAGGATGAGGGTCTTAAAGCCCACGCCCACAGTGACACACCCACTCCAACAGGGCCACATCTTATAATAGTGCCATTCCCTGAACTGAGCATATACAAACCATAACAAGAGGTAAATTATGCATGTGTAAAATGTACATGAGTAATGGTTGTCTTCATTTTACACTGCTATAACCAATACTTGAAAAATCCACTTAGAAAATAAGATGCATGTTGGCTCATGGCTTTAGAAGTCACAACTCATGGTCAGCTGTTTCTATAATTTCTGGGCCTGTTGTGAGTCAGAGTATCATGAAATAAGGTATTGGGGGCACAGGCACTCACCATATGGTACCTGGGAAACAGAAAGGGATAAAAGACAGGGCCAAAGACAAAGTGTGACTTCCCTGACCCCAAGGACCTATCTCCTCCAACTAGACCAGGTTTCTAATTTTCACTCCCTCACACAATAAATTCAACAGCAGGACAAGTGTAAGTTTTGATTTTAGGAAGTTTTCCCCATACTGTGTAGCATCAATCTGCATGAAGTTCCAAGTAGACCTGAGACTAGCTTTTACGGAGTCTATCACCTGCCAAGTACACCCTTTAAATAACCCTCTCTTGCTGGCTAGTCTTAGGTCAACTTGACACAAGCTAGAGTTGCCTGAAAGGGGGGAACCTCGATTGAGAAAATGCCTCCATCAATTCCAGCTGTAGTGCATTTTCTTAATTAGTGATTGATGGGAAGGGTCCAGTCCATTGTGGGTGGTGCCATCCCTGGGCTGGTAGTTCTGTGTTCTGTAAATATCAGGCTGAGCAAGACAGTAAGCAGCACCCCTCCATGGCCTCTGCATCAGCTCTTGTCTGCAGATTCCTGCCCTGCTTGAGTTCCTGTCCTGACTTCCTTCGATCATGAACAATGATACGGAAGTATAAGCCAAATAAATCCTTTTCTCCCCAGCTTGTTTGTTGGTCATGGTGTTTCATCATAGCAACCTAACTAAGCCACCTATGTTCTGCCTAGATTGAAAATTTTAGAATCATTCAAGTCTTGACAAAACTCTACAAGACTCATTTCCACAAGACCGATATAAAATGTTGTCCCTTGGTGCCTCTCTCCATGCTATGGATCTTCATGGTAGCACATCAACCAAACTTGTAAATCAGTTTGGTTAGATAATGTATGTGTTTCAAAGGAATGGAAAAACATTTTGGAGGTTAGGAAACTAGGGGTGGAACCCAGGGAGGGACTCTGGCATGTTTAATAAGTATTTTGGCCACTGAATTGCATGCCCAGTTCTGGTTAATTTTCATTGATTTGCAAGATCAAATAAAGAAGAAAACAAGAGATATTTTACTCTTGTCAAAAGAGACTAGGTGTGAATTGGTGACAGAGGTGTGAATGGGTTGTAGAGGTGTGAATGGGGGATAGAGGTGTGAATGGGTGGTAGAGGTGTGAATGTAGGTAGAGGTGTGAATGGGTGGTAGAGGTGTGAATGGGTGGTAGAGGTGTGAATAGGTGGCAGAGGTATGAATGGGTGGTAGAGGTGTGAATGTAGGTAGAGGTGTGAATGGGTGGTAGAGGTGTATAGAGGTGTGAATGGGTGGCAGAGGTGTGAATGGGTGGTAGAGGTGTGAATGGGGTAGAGATGTGAATGTGAGTAGAGGTGTGAATGTGTGGAAGAGGTGTGAATGGGTGGCAGAGGTGTGAATGGGGTAGAGGTGTGAATGTGGGTAGAGGTGTGAATGGGTGGAAGAGGTGTGAATGGGTGGCAGAGGTGTGAATGGGTTGTAGAGGTGTGAATGTGAGTAGAGGTGTGAATGTGTGGCAGAAGTGTAAATGGCTAGTAGAAATGTGAAGTGGTGGTAGGGTACAAGTCTAGCATGTGCAAGGCTTGGGTTGAATCCCTTGGAATGTGAAAGCATCACACACTACATTGTAAGTACTCCCTGCATCCCTTCTCCATATATGAACAACAAAGAGATGCCTAAGAAAAGAAGAACTAAGGAGGAAGGAGAGCATTGTGCACTGAGGAGAGAGTATTAGTGTGGCTATCACATTAGCAGGCAATGTTGCCCCCTTTCTATGCTCTGGCCCAATCTAGACCAAGGAAGTGCTTCAGGTACAACCAGAGATGGATCTGTGCCCAGAGCAACTGTGCCTAGCTGCCTGCCTTCTCCACTCTGGAACCTTACAAAGAGCCAGGATGGCTGTCCTGGCATCTGAGCACCCAGGAACAGCTCGTGCTATTCACCTGGAGGTATTCAGGCTGTCTAGGAGAGTACACAAACCAGCAGCAAGATGGGTGACAGGCCCCTTTCCACACTGTACTGCTGTGAGTTCAGGATCCTTAGAGACTGGCAATAGGCAAAGGTGACACTGAAGTATCAGCTTTAAAAGATCAATACTTACTTCTTGTGTTGCCAAGTATAAACAGGTAAGGAGATGTGTGCACAATTTAAGATTGTGGATCTAAGTACCTCTTGGCACAGCAGTTGGCTATATCTATCAAAAACTTTAAGGATTGACTCTTCAGCTAATAATTCTAATTTTAATGTTACTTTATGTTTTTAAGATGTATTTGCTTTATTTTATGTGTTATGAGTATTTCCCCATCTAAAGTCAACACATGTCACAACAGAGAGGATGGGAGGTCAAAGCATTGGAAGTAGCGGCCACCAGAGGAGGCCTGTATATAGCTACAGATTCGTGAATAAGCAAATGCAAAAGGAAGACATAGCCTCTCAAGACCTTCCAGGACATGCGCAGCTGTGAGACAGCACTGAACTCTGGTGGGCTGCAGACATGTTGAAAAGAAATACATATGCCTGGGACTCAAGGGCTAACCTCAGATCCCCAGGCTACTCCTGCTGAGGATGTCATAGAACCAGGCTCCCTGTTGAAGACACAGAAACAACCCAAAGGCAACCACTGATGACAGAGCAGCAAACTCTCGCCCAAAAGTCCCAACACTGCCAACAGTCCTTCTAAAAGTGATCAAGCCATAAACCAACAATGGATCCTTTTGAAGGGTTTAATGTAGGCAGGAGACAGAACCACAGGGTCTTGCGGTGAAATCTGTTTTAACTCTTTGTTTGCACTTCACATTAGTATAGCATCACTTAAGGTAGGAGCAGAATGCTGGCTTCTCAAGCTTAAACTTTGCCATTATTTTACTCAATCAAAGTTTATACCAGACAAAGGCTGTTTGTGTCCAACAGGTACCCTGATGGAATTTGGTTGGTATAAATCAATAGCTCCATTGTTGTCCAACCATTTAATGACAGAGCTCGAAGTGCCAGCTGCTTCACCAGAGTCATGGATGTGTCTAAGCCCCACCCCACCCCAGCTACACAACCTTACCAGTGTAACTAATAGCAGATTAAAAAGAGCAGTCCAGGCCCATTTCCATTTTGTTGTGGGGAATGAATAGCTATTTCCTGTTTTCAACCCTAACCATGTGGTAGTCTCCACCTAACAAGTCAGCCACTCAAAAGTAAGTGGGCCAAGTCTGTCATCCCTCCCAGCAGTGATACGTTTCATGGGTACAACACACTCTGGTTTCACCATAAGCCTTCTGTCTTAGTTAGGGTTTTACTGCTGTGAACAGACACCATGACCAAGGCAACTCTTACAAGGACAACATTTAATTGGGGGCTGGCTTACAGAGGAATTAAGAGCTACTAAAATATAAGTATCTAGCAGGGCCCGGGCTTTCAATATACATAAACAAAGGTGTCACCATGTTGTGTGAACTGCTTTTATATAGCATGATATTTGACGGGGGGGCTAAACATAACTATTGTCTTTTCTTTTTAATGCTCTATAATATTTCATGTTTATGGACATCATTGTCAAGAGATATTGCTTAGGACTTGAGGTGTATGTACAAGTGGTAGAACATTTGCCTAGGACTCAGCTATGAGGGACTTGGGGTGGGGTTCAGTTAGTGTATGGTTTACAGAGGGCCTGAGGAAGTGGCTGAGAGCTAGAGTTAGACCCCCCTAACTGATATTCATAAGGCATCTTCTGTCCTCAGTACTGCAAACAGACAAAAGGGGATATTGCTTTGTTCCGGGATACACATCACAGTGTATGTTCTTGAAGATTTCTCCTGGTGTTATGTCACCGTGATTCTAAGATACATTGTTATTCATTGTAACATTTCTGAGTAAGGACTATCTCTTTTTGTAGTTCTCTGGATCTTTCACTGTGTATCCCACACTGGTCTTCAGAAGCCAAACCTACTCCATCTTAGAACCAGCCTTTATCTTAAAAGAAAAAGAAAGCCTGAGAACTTGACCTGCAGGTGAAGCCAAGCTGCACTCATGTACCAGGAAGGACCCACGGCTTGTCTTTGGCCAGGGTTACTCCCTAGCTACTTCCTAGCAACAATTAATCAAAAATTAGTCTGATTGTTTCAGATGTCCTTTCAGACTGATTGTATACAGTCTTGCTTCAGAACATCCACCTGTCGGCTTACAATAGTTCAATTAGATGCTCGCCAGGATGGACACCCCCTCACTTGCTTTCATTTCCTCTAAAACCTTGTCCCAATGAGCGTTTGGGGCTGCTTCTCTAAACCATCCTGTAGGTCATCAGTGAATAAGCCCAAACTGGAGTTTGTAATAAAGAGACCCTAATGTGATTGCATTGATATCTGCTCCTGGTTGGTCTTTTGGACTGGAGAATGAGGAACTACAGCTTTAGACCCACAACCTCAGCCTCCTGAGTGCTGGGATTAAAGGTTGGCACCACCACCTGTGAGCTTATGACAGCTTAACTGGTCACACACTTGCCTTTTCTCAATTAATACATGGTATGATGGTGTGCATCTGATGTAGAGGTTCTGCAGCTCCTTGGACACCAGGCTCTGTAGTGCCTTCGTAGGTGGTACATGCCTGTGAGCCAGCACAGTAAGGCTGGAGGATCAGAGGTTCAAGGACACTGCTGCCTTTTTTTTTTTTTTTTTTTTTTTTTTTTTTTTTTTTTTGAGACAGGGTTTTTCTGAGTAGCCCTGGCTATTTTGGAACTTGATATATAGATCAGGTTGGCCTCAAACTCATGGGGATCCACCTGCCTCTGCCTTCATGCCAGCTGAGACCCTGTCTTTTAAAAAGGGGGATGGGACTTCAGGAAAGCAGCTGGGAATTTATCTTGGTTAGCAGAGTGTGTGTCTAGCATGCACAAGGTTCCATCCCCACCACCACAGCAACTTAACAACATGTCCCGGGATTGGAATGACACTCCAAAGTGGGGGTGAGGCAGACTCGTTCAGTCCAGCTCTCTTGACCTGGGTTAGTGGCCATTGGCTACTCCTGCTGAAGCTGCTTAACCTGCTCAGTTTATGGCCAAGCTGGGTGTGGTACCACTAACTGCTTGGTCTGGGATGGGGGTGTGGCTCCTAAATGTGTTGTGCTACCATGATACCTTATGTGGGTGCACACAACCTTCTGTGACATTTGTTCCTCCAAACATTCCAACACAGAGGGAAGAAGGAGTTACCCTAAAAGCTGGACCAGCCTGGCATGGGCTTCTCATCTGTGAAGCCCAGACTAATTCAATTAAACATGTCTTTATAGCCCCTACAGTTTTACTGCTGTCTCCTTGCAGCCATGGGGGTTACATCTGCTTTTTGTAATCCCTCGTGGTGTGGGCAAGGTTTCCATCTTGCTCAGTTAGACGGTCTATACATTCACTTGCCTGTTTTTAGGCTAGCTCTTTGTTTAGTAGAGAAATGAGCATCTGCTCTGTAGCAACCACCTGGAGTCTGAATGTGCGTCTTTGAAATGAGGACAATAGCAGTGTTCTCCATGACACGATATGACACCCAAGATACTGGTTTAGGAGTCTGGATGCACAGGAATTCTGGGTAAGAGCCAGCTGTTTGGCTGGAAGATGGTTCAGTGGTTAAGAGAGCTTGCTGCTCTTGCAGAAGATTGATTGAGGTTCAGTTCCCAGCAGCTACATGGCAGCTCCAGTCTGTAACTACAGTTCCAGGGGATCCAGCACCCTCTTCTGGATTCTGTGGGTACCAGGCACATACCCAGTGCACTTTCATAATGTAGGCAAAACATTCATACATACACTATAAAAAAATGTAAGACAGGGTGGAGGAAGCTGTCACAGGAGGCTGTGATGACGAGTACCTTGGTAAGCAGTTGACATTGGATGGCTGTTCCACTGGTCACCTTGTATCTGTTTCAGATGTCCAGAGGAGGACTGGAGCAGCCATGACTCTTAAATAGACCTTCATCCTTGGGAAGGGTGATGTCCATGCCTCAAAGTTTTATTTGCCTTTTGTCATGGGACTTACTCATTTATTTATTGATGGTCTCTTTATATAGTCCCTGGACTGTCTTGAGTGTCCATGCCTGGCATTGCTGTTGTGATTTAATAAAGGTACTTTAATATAAATGTGGGAGTAAAGAGAAAAAGAAGTTGTTAGGCATGATGGCGCACACCTTTAATCCCAGCACTGGGAGGCAAAGGAAGGTGAATCTCTGAGTTTGAGACCACTCTGGTCTACAGAGCAAGTTCCAGGACTACATGGAGAAACCCTGTTTCAAAAACAAAACAAAACCAACCAACCAACCAAAGAAAAATCAATAGAGAGACATACACATAGAGACACACAGAGAGACAGATAGAGGGGCTGCTCAGAAGTGACAAGTTACCTCCAAGAACATAGACCCAGACCTCTCAAAGACGTAACAGACCTAAGAAACCCAAGTTTGGGTGAAACAGCTCTGTCTGTGACCAAGAGATCTCAGAATGCTTCTGTATTCTGAGTTCTGGTTCCCTCTTAACACTTCCTTCCTGCTTCACATCCTTGTGAGAACAAACAGAGCTGAAGGAAGGCTGGTTTCCTGATCCTCCAGAGTTTTGAGCTGCATGGCAAAGCACTAGCTGGTCACATGCAGAGGACGGTTTCCCTTATTTAGAATCAGGAAGCTTGAGAAGGGTGACTGCTGACCTCATTTCACAAACATCTGGTAGGATACTTGCTCTCTGAGCATCTAAACAAACAAATGGAGACTCATAGCTCTACCCCTCGCCTTAGTTGTTGGGGGACCTGAATGAAGACCAAGCTCCACATATGCTACATGTGTGTTGGGGAAGGGGGAGCCAGGTCCAGCCCCTGCTCACTCTTTGGTTGGTGGTTCAGTTTCTGGGATCTCCCAAGGGTCTAGGTGTAAGGAGCCGCAATATAATCTGCCACCCCAAGTTGGCGCTAGCCTCGTGTCTTCTCCAGATGTAAACATTGATCTGGGCAGCTGCTAGGCAAAAAGGCGTGCCATAGTCACTGAATGTTAGGTGGTGAGCGAACAGCCAATCAGAACTGTACTTAAGCCAGGCCCCTTCCACAGCTCTGCCCTTCCGCGCCTCCGCGTTTTTCCACGTGTGTGAGACAGATTAAAAAGCCTCGTTTTGCAGTAACTACCCGATCTCTGCATCTCGTGCTTTCTCTCCCACGGATGCTAGGCTCAGGGGGGCGCGTTAGATCTAGGTTAGTTGACTCTGTTGGTCCTCCTGTGGCATCCGTATCCTTTTTGGGTCCCTCAGTCCTTCCTCTGACTCTTCTGCAAGACTCCTCGAGCACTATCTAATGTTGGGCTGTGGGTTTCTGCATCTGTTTCTGTCACCTAAAGGGTGGAGCCTTTCAGAGGACAGTCATGCTAGGCTCCTGTCTATGACATAAAGTAGTATCATTAATAGTGTCAGGGATTGGTGCTTGCCCATGGGGTGGGTCTCAATTTGAGCCAATCACTGGATGGCTATTTCCTCCGTCTCTGTTTTATCTTTATCCCTGCACATCTTGTAGACAGGACACATTTTAGGTCAAAGGTTCGGTGGGTCGTTGTCCTTATCCCTCCACTGGGGAGTCCTGCCTGACTACAGGAAGTGGCCACTTCAGGCTCCATATCCCCAGTGCTAGGTTTTTCAGCTAGATCCCTGGGGCCTCTGTCTGTCTCAGGTTTCTGGCACATCCTAGAGCTGTCCCCTCCACCAATTTCCATTCTCTCTCCCCTGCTCTCCCCACTCCTGATCCCCCCTCCTGCCCCGCCCCCTCCCCATCCCCTCTTCCACCCAGGCCCTCCCTCCATGCACCACTGGTATCTATCTTATTTCATCTTCTGAGAAAGATTCAATCAGCCTCCCTTGGGCCCTCCTTGTTATTTGGGTTCTTTGGGGTATAGCATGGTTATCCTGTACTTTATGGCTATTATCCCACTTATAAGTGAGTACATACCATGCATACCCTTTTGTGTTTGAGTTACCTCACTCGATGATATTTTCTTGTTCTATCCATTTGCCTGCAGATTTCATGACGTCCTTGTTTTTAACAGCTGAGTAGTGTTCCATCGTGTAAGGAATCCCTTTACAGACAGGAATTCTAACTCACAGGCCAGTGCATTTGGAGAAAGAAGGTGTGTGTGTGTGTGTGTGTGTGTGTGTGTGTGTGTGTGGTGTATACTCGAGCATGCATGTTTGTGTGAATGTGTGTGTGCTTGAATGCATGTGTGTGTGGTGTGTATGTACATGTAAAGTATGTGGTGTGTGTGTATGTTTGTGTGTGTGCTTGTGCATGCATATGTAAAGTCACCCCACAGCAGGGCCTTGTCCCAAATGAGTGACCTAGTTAGTGGCTAACAGGTACCCGAGCTAATTTTGTTCCAAGTCAGAACACAGGTAACCCAAGTGCCTTTCAGGTGCATCTGAAGGGAAACTTGCCCCCACAGGCATTTTATCAGTTAGCCCTCTCTTATTTCTTTTATTTATTACACAAAAAAATATTTATCAACAAAAGTTTTGGTCAATGGCACTTTAATTAGATAATTTTTTCCTTTTAAAAAAGACTTACTTATTTATATTTTATGTATGAGTGTTTTGCCTGTGTGTATATGTGTACTATGTGCGTGCCTGCAGAGACCAGAACAGGACATCAGATCCCTTGCAGTTACAGATGGTTGTGAGCCACCACAAGAATGCTGGGAAGCAAACCCAGGCCCTCGGAAAGAGCAACCAGTGCTTTTAATCACTGAGCATCTCCCCAGCCAACTGTTTAAATACTGTTTTTAATCGAAAGAAGGCCTGTTGGGATGGGTCTGCTGCAGTAACCAGATATGGGTGGGACACCCTGCTAAATTGTTCCCACCTCCCTGGTCTGTTGAGAGTTGGCATAGTACCAGGGACTGTTTGTAGCCTTCCAGGTCCTTCTGTGTGTAGCTGCTAGCCTGAGAGGTCAGCCTGGAAGGCTAGAATATATGGACTATATTTGTTCTTGGACCCCTGTGGGAGAAATTAATTTTATCAGTTAGAATGAAATTTCCCCTTGTTGCCCAGAGGCACTAACTCAAGCGGACACAGGTGACTTGGTTACTATTGCTGTGATAAAACAGAGACCCAAAACATCTAGGGGAGGAACAGGCTTACTTCATCTTCCAGCTGTTGTCCATCATCCAGGGAAGTCAGGGCAGGAGCTCAAGGTAGGAACCTGGAGGCAGGAACTGAAACAGAGACCATGGAGGGATGCTGCTTTCTGGCTTGCTCCCATGGCTTGCTCAGCCTGAGACTAGGATGGTACCTTTCCCCCACGCCTCTGGGATCAGCCTGTCTACACCAGTCACTAATCAGAAGACTATCACCAATTTGCTTACAGACAATCTGATGGAGACATTTTCTCAATTGAAGATCCTCTTCTCAGACAACTCTAGCTTGTGCCAAGGAGGAAAAAAAAAATCCATCTGCGTATATACTTAATTGGGGAAAAAAGAAAGAAAGAAAGAAAGAAAGAAAGAAAGAAAGAAAGAAAGAAAGAAAGAAAGAAAAGAAAAACCAGCCGGGACCACAGGTGTCTGTTTACATCACAAGCAGGGAGCTTCAGATTTGGGTGGGGTGCCTGTAGCTTATCTTCCAGACCATCCTGCTTTGCAGAGTCCTCGCTGAGAGGACCTCACACTGACCCTTTTATACTGTTTTACTGTGAGCCTCAGGAGGCCCTGACCATTTAAACATCACCTCAACTCCACCGTTTCGGACACCCTATAATAATCCCAGGGTGAGACATCTCAAGGTTTCTTTGGAATTTGAATCCTTTACACCAGGTCAACAAACCTAGCTTTGTTGGGGGGCACCCTGTTTGTCTCTGCTGTTGGCTTAGGACAGACATTTATTTTGAAAGTATGAGGGGGAAAAAAATTGAGCTGCACAGGACTGTAGTGAAAGGGTGGCCTAGTGGCAGGACGAGACTGGGAGGTGTCTGAGGGGTCTCAGGAAGCTGCAATGTAAGGAAACAAACCCGAGGGACTGAGGCTGTCAGAGGACAGAGAAAGATGAGAGAATTCTGTGCAGAACAGAACAGAGAGAGCTTCATCTACAAGCCCTTTGCTTAGAAGCCAGCTAGAGGCTTGGGTGGTCTGGAGAGCCACTGCTTCTGGATCTGGTTCCAGGCTTGGGGTGTTTGAGTCCTAGTTAGACTGTAGCCTCTGCTTGCTGACAAATCACATCTTGACAGACCTAGCTTTGGGATTTTTTTTTTCTTCTGAGGATCTCCCTGCAAGGCCTTACTTATATAAACTAGGCCCAGTCCTTTCCTGCTGTGCTGCAGAACGGTTACCTAGTGTTGCAGATCTTTACCAGCTTTATTTGTGATTCTAGAACTGAGCATCTGTCTAGAACAAAGTGTCTCACTCTGCATGGGCAAACTCTCTCCTCCTCTCCCCTCTCTCCAGGGCCTTACACAGTGTCTTAGTTGGAATTTTACTGCTGTGAACAGACACAATGACCAATGCAAGTCTTATGAAGGACAACATGTAATTGGGTTCAGAGGGTCAGTCCATTATCATCAAGGCAGGAGCATGGCAGCATCCAGGCAGGCGTGGTGCAGGAGGAGCTGAGAGTTCTACATCTTCACCTGAAGGCTGCTAGCAGAGTACTGGCTTCCAGGCAGCTAGGATGAGGTTTAAAAATCCACACCCACAGTGACACACCTACTCCAACAGGGCCACACCTTCTAAGAGTGCCACTCCCTGGGCCAAGCATATACAAACCATCACACACAGGATAGGCAAGCACTGTACATGGGCCAGCCCCAGAATGGCAGGTTATATTTATAGCCAGAGAACAGGAAGTAAGTTGCAGAACATGAAATCCAGAACCAGAGACAGCTAGATTAGTAACAGCTGAGGAGTTCCTTATTTGAACAAGGTTTGAACAGCTGTCTGCTTTTGATTGGCTGAGATTCTGTGACTTATTACAGGAGTGGGTTGTGCTCTGTTCTCACAAGTTAGGTTACAGCTCACTATGTTCAGAAAACTAGTAGGCAAATTTAACAGTTCCTTGCTACATCAGTAGCTTAAGAGATGCCCTCACTACTAAAATCTCAGCTCTGAGACCAGCCACACTCAAAACAGGGACCATATACACAAAGGCTTGCCTCTTCATTCATTCACTCACTCATTCATTCATTCACTCATTCATTCATTTACACACTCATTATATATATGTGTGTGTGTATAGAATATATATATATATATATATATATATATATGAATATTTCTAAACTCTTTCTTCCCATAGGCCTTTGAAAACATTTATAGTATAGTAGAAATGTATAGTAGAAATAACCATATCAACAGCCAACACTGGTGACAGTATTGTTTTTGCTGGAAATCTCACCCAGACGAAAGACTGAAGAGTGTGTGTGTGTGTGTGTGTCTGTCCGTCTGTCTGTCTGCCATAGAGACCTAGAAGCTACTATTGCTGAAGGCATTGACTCATACATTCTTGGACCCCTGGATGTCTCATGTGTAACTAAAAGCAAAATAAAAAGCCCAGCAAGACACGGAGACGGCACAGTGGCTAGAGGGTTCTGCCTTGCAAGAGTAGCAACCTGAGTTCTCCCCCAGGAACCCATGGAAAGATAGAAAGAGGGAATGGATTCTCAGGTATCCTCTGACCTTGACACGTGTAGCCCACTTCCCCAGTAACTGTAAAATAAATAAGACTCCAGGCATCTGTGTCTCCATTTTGTACCCTGTCTACCCTACTGGCTCTTTGAAGGTTCTAGCAGGAGAACAAAGTCACCTTTATCAATGAACACAATGGATTTGAGTCTTGACTGTTGCATAGGGACCATAAGCACAGGGAACACACAAACATGGAGTGGAATTTATCACCTGCGGCAGGTGAGGAGAGCAAGGGCATCATTTTCAAAGCAATGCTCTCCCTGAACAAAGACAGAATGTGGTTTCATTCAGAGTGGCTATTCATATAGGGGTTAGCCTTTCCCTAAGCAGGCTCCATTTATGGTCATAAAAATTAAAATGGTAGACAGAAATTCCTCCATGCGTGCTCAATTTGTACCACAGTTTCAACTGACAAAGGAGAGGAGTAGCCTCTGACTGTGCCTTCCTTGCACAGTGGCTACCTCAGTGTCGGGAGAGAAGTATGTGGAGGAAGAGGAGCCATGTCCATGCAGCTAGATCAGATGCACCAACCCTGACAGTCACTGGGTGACACTTCACAGCCAGATGGCTCTTACATCCTGTACCTCCATCTGTCCTGCACACAGCATGCTAATCATCTAAGGCTCATGTGTCTTAGAGCTAGCACGTACCTTCAGGGCTTCAAGGCTGGTGTCAGAAGTAACTAAGATGTTTTCAAAGTGCCAGGAGCAGCAAGCCAATCAGTATATGGAATATCAAAGTTGACCCCCTCAATTAGGATCAATTATCTCATGATGGACACTGGCCTGTTTCTTCCAGCAGTAGCAACTTCCCTGGTTTCAGAGCCAGACCTCAGATAACCATTAATCAGACCAGGGTGTGGACAGTGCTTAAATGCATGCTCCTTGCCTCTCCCCCCTATAATCCTGAGACTCTTCCCTGTGTCCTCAAAGACAGATTAAGGATGCAGAGGTCTGTGCTTCCTGACACAGCCCTATGGGGTAGATTCCTTCCCCGCCCCACCCCTTACTGCTTCTTCTGGGAGTCATTTTTGGATTGGGTGGCCGGACCTAGTCAGGCCCCAAAGTTAGCCTCCACTCCCACTTTGGCCTAGGACTCATTAACTGGGCAAGGTGAGTCTCTATTAGGAAAACAACCTGACCAGATGGGAGGAAAAGCCCTGAAGCCACCCCCGCCCCCAGCAGTGCTCAGGGTGGGCCCTTGCCTCTCTGATGCAGCCTAAAGGTGACTAGATTGTTTCTAAAGACAGAAACTCTTAGGTTACGTAGTATGACCCAAGCTTCTGCTGTCGTGTAGGTGCTGGGAGTTGAACCCAGGTCCTCTGGAAGAACAGCTAGTGAACCAGCCAGCTATCACCACCACCACCACCACCACCACCACCACCACCACCACCACCATCATCATCATCACTAGTGGGGGGGCACACATATGTTTCTGCAAACATGTGCAAGTCAGAGAACAACTTTAGGAGGTCAGTTCTTTCTTCCCACTTTGGGATCCAGGAACACCTTGGACACTCTGATGCCATCACTACATGGTGCACCGTTTTCCCTGCTGAGCCATCTTACTAGATGTTTTCTGTCTTTAGTACAAATAAGACCTTGTTTGTTTGCTTTTGTTTATTTTATATGAATCAGTGTTTTGCTTGTGTGTGCAGCATGCACATGCAGTGTCTTTGGAGGCCAGAAGAGGGCAGCAGATCCCTGGGAACTGGAGTTACAGACATTTGTGAAACTCTAGTGGGTGTTGGGAACTGAACCAGGGTCCTCTGCAAGAACAGCCAATGCACTTACTTAACCTTTCCAGACCCTGGCCTCAGTTTTGCTGAGATGGTCTCCGTATGTAGCCCTGACTGGCCTTAAATTCACAATCCTCCTGCCTCAGTGTCATATGTGTTTAGATATCCCAATGGCTCACCACACTTGATCAAAAATACTTTTGTTGTTGCTACTAATCTGATAACTACAATGGACCCACTTACTGTGTTTCTAAGTCCTTGGGTGCAGTACCCAGGGAGAAGTAGAGCAAAGGCATCTGGGAGCTTCCTGGAGGACCATAGTAATTGAAGCCCGTGAGACAGGAGGCCAATGTGATGCAATATTAACACTAGAGGGCAGTTTTTAGAAGGACCCAGAGAAGATCTGTGGATCCTGCTGCACCAGGATTCCCTAATGCGGGCTCTGAGCAGCTCAGCCTAGTCTTGAATTCCCAGTTCTCACGCCTCAGCCACCCAACTGCTAGGATCACAGGCATGGATCCCTGTTCTTGCCTACGAATGTTTTCTTTTTGCTTTTAGTTTAAATGAGACGTTTCTGAGGAGCACCTTAAAATTGCAAGCAATATTTGCAATGCAAGACGCTGTTAACCATTTAAAGATACCCAAAGAGAGTTCAGTTGATAAATGCGCCTGTTGTTAAGTCTAACAGCCCAAGTTCAAACCTCAGGCCCCACACACTGGTGGGAAGCAGACAACTGACTTCTTTAAGCTGTCCTCTGACCTCTCTATGTACAATAGGACATATGAATCTCCCCCCCCCCCCCAAATTAAAAAGTCCCCTAGGGAGAGGTAATAGCTTAAGTCTTCAAATAATCTGAGAGAAACAGCCAAGACAAGATTATTCTGGTCCAGAAACCGTTAGGGGATGAGGTACCATTACAACCATCATCATGGTTGTTTATTGCCATGATACAGAGGAGGAGGAGGATGAGGATGACAATAACTTCAAGGGACTGCCACAAGGGATAGGAAATAGTTTTAATCTAAAAATCCTTAGATTGCATGTACAGGTACATTTACGCCATTGAAGGCAGCTGGTGTTTGTGAATGTTGCAGCCTCCTGCTGTAGCATCTTTGAAATTCAGGGTTGCATCCGGGCAGACATGCCTGCGGTCCTCTCAGAGAGCACGGGCGCCCTCTAGTGTACAATACTGAGTGGAACACCAGTGCCTTGCAAAGGCGCGATGGCTGAGTGGCCGCTAGGGGAGCTGTCACGGGCTGGCGAGCCAGAAGATTTGAAGTGTTTGGACAGCTTTTAGAGTGCGCACTTAGGCGGCTTTCTGCTTGCCACGTGTTTAGGCTGGGGCAGGGAAGTCTTATGACACAGATAGAACTCACTGGACAAAGTTTTGTTTTGCTTTGTTTTCGGTCGCTGTTCTAAGAATAAAAAAAAAAAACAAAAACAAAACAAAACAAAACAAAACAAAAAAAAAACAAAAAACAAAACAAAAAAAAAAAAAACCATTTGCCTAACAATCTAACCCCTTTGCTTTTACACATTTTAAAATCCATGAATATCTTGACCGAGAATTTGGAAAAAGGAGATAGAGAAGGACAGAAGGAGTCAGGAGATGTGCTTGCCCTCCCTGCCATGGTCTGATGTCCTGGTGGACCTAGGAATGGGGTGATGCACAGGGAAGCGCAGGAGTTGAGGTGTCTCTTGCAATCTAACCCCCACACCATGTGTAAACAAGAGTTGGGGGTGTTTCAGACAGGCCTGGCTGTGGTGCTGGAGGAGAGTCTTGGCATTTTTAAGCTTCACTGGCTTCCCACACAGTAGGTGTTTTTAAAAGATGTGTTCACTGGCTCCCCCCACACAGTGGGTGTTTGTTTCAGACAAGGGGTGTTCTTGTTGGACAACAGAACCTAGGAATTCTTCCCCTCAAAGATAAAAGATAACAAAGCTGCTCACCAGGAGACAAATAAAAAACCTTCAAGCTGTACCTAAATTGTTTTAAAGATCATTAAATGAGACTGACAACGGGGAGTTCACACTTGGTAAAATCTGCCAGACTAAAAATTAACTGAGGAATACACTGACACCAAACAGACAATCTGATTAGAAAAACAACAACAACAAAATGGTAACAAAAGGAAAGTCCCAGCTGTAGTTCTGTAGCTGCTGGAATAAAAGGACTTGGCCCATAGTCAGCTGTCTTTATGATGTAGAATTTAAATAGCATAATTGTTAATGAAAAGAATTTCAAGAATATGAGGATGGCTAATGGGAAACCTTAGAAGATTTCAACTGCTCAGAAAATAGATCAAGAAATAAAGTTGAGGGGCTGAGGAAACGGCTTGGAGGTTCCTGTGCTTGCCACAAGAATGTGAGGACCGACTGGTGTTCAGGTCTCCCACACCCACATAAATGCTGGACAGGCATGGTGGCTTTTCTGTGATTCCAGCCACAAAAGGTAAACACAGGGGATCCCCAAAGCAAGCTGGCTAGCAAGAAGTAGCTGTACGGGCGGGCGAGCTCAGGGTTTGATTGCAATACCCTGCCTCTATGAATAAGGTAAGACAGCAATGGAAGCTGGCTCCTGCCATCAACCCCAGATCTCTACACAGAAGCATCCACACATGCACCCCCACATGCAAACTTACACACACACAGGCAAAACATGCGTATATACATATGCATTCCACACACATATGAAAATGGAAAACAAGAAAGATGAGAAGAAATGAAGTTGAATCAAAAGCATTCCTCCTGAAAGATGAGTTTTTTTCCACGTGTGACAGCGCTCGGGGGCATGTGTGAAAGGCACTGACCTACTTTGTGCCTTATTCACAATCAGAACAACTCCAGTTTCAGATATTGAGTTTTGAGCTGAGGTTCTTTGTATACTCAAGTCTCTTCACTTCCTGTGTCTTCCATGGGCTGTTCCTCCCACCCCACCCCCACCAAGCCTCACTCCCAGCTCCCACTACTTCCCTTTATAGATTTCTGTCTCCTCCTTCCCAGAGGTTCTCTCTGCAGCTTATTTCATATCTACATAGGCACAACTTCAAACTGCTTCTGTGCTGACTGTCCTGGCAGGTTTTCTTATCTAAGCAGCAGCAGCAGCAGGCTGGGTAACCAAGGCAGCAAAAAGAACTTAATAGAATGATATTAGGTCTGTCCAGAATTGGCAGGCAAGCTGGAGACCAGGCTAGGAGAATGAGCAGGAGTGAGGGGAAAGCACAGTGGTCAGGCACTTCTCCAGGGGCACCACAAGGGCCAGCTGGTCAGGACCTGCTGGTCCTTCAGAGTGAACACACTGCCTCACAACATGGGCCACAGTAGAGTGGCTGGGTAGAACTTGAACTATCCTGTGTCTCTGTGTCACATCCTGAGATGCTGTGGGTACAGGGTCAGGGGAGAGTGGGCCTTGGTGGAAGAAGGGGCTCTTCCTCTTGCCCTCCACCCTGTGGCAGATTCTTCATACACAGGAAGAAGCTTCACACCTACCACACCTAAGATATTTACCGGTTGACCTACTCCACAGAGACTGTCTCAACTCCATTTTAGGCAAAGAAACTGCCTGGTTTGTAGTCACAAGAGTTTTCAGGGCTGGGTATTATTATCTTGGACATTCCTGTCTTTTTGCTTCTAATTGGTTACAGAGGCCATCCACTGAGTTTGAACACAGATTTCTAAGCCTGAGGTCTCTGGTTGTGGCTTAAAGACCTTCAAGCTTCACGCTGTGCCCCTCCCTCACCTCGCCCTCAATTTAAGGGTTGCTTATCGTGAGGGGTAGGTGGTGGGGGAGGGAGTGGTGGGAGGAAGTCTGCACCCTAGCTCATTTTTGGCTATGGTGGGGCTGGGGTGCGTCCGTTGTTTTATGCAGAGACTCTGAAGAAATTTGAGTAAGAATCCATCTATGGGGCATCTTCCTGTTCCCAGACAGTCCTCCTATGTAACATAACATAACATAACATAACATAACAACACAACTAAGCGATTAGATGTAATTATCTAAGGCTGGGAGGTTCTCTACATGCCTCTTTGGCATGTGCCGTGCGCGCACACACACACACACTCTGGTCATAGGTAGAGGAAATACTGCCCTCAGCAGAGCTGTTCTCTTTCCCACTACCATTGCAGTCTGGCTGGCTTTCTTCCAGAACCATCTTTCTTTAGCCTTTAGTTTATCTTATGGGTGTTGCCTGCATGTATGCCTATGTACTGTGTATATACATGCAGTGACTTCAGAAGCCAGAAGAGGGCATCGGAAGCTAGAACTGGAGTTACAGATGATTGGGAGTCACCATGTGTTAGGCATTGAACCTGGGTTCTCTGGAACCAGTGCTCTTAATCACCAAGCCGTGTCTCCAGTCCCTCTTATCTTTCAGTCATGTATCTTCTCATAGAACGAGAAAAGCACCTAATATTCTAGGTTGACCTCACTTAGACTCTTACTCAGCTTCCTGAGGGCTGTCACTGCAGGCACAAGCCTGGCTCGGACATTCTTTTGACGGGCCTTTAATCTTTCTGGTAACGACAAGCTCGTATCTCTGCTTCCAGGCCACACCGGTTTCTGACTGTCATTAGAAACCCATAAAGCATCGAGTGATGGAGCAGAGACCTATCTCTTCCACAAGGACACATGCACAGGGAGTGGCAGCACCTTCTGTCAGTCAGAAGCAAACACAGAGGACACAGGTGTTTCACCATTCAGGATGTTTGAGTTCTTCAAATCTTATTAAATGTCCTTACACTAGACACTGGGGTCACAGTCTTTCCTGAACCACGTGAACCACTATCACCGCAGCTGGAGGGGAGGGGGGTGGGTGTCAATTCAACCGACGTTGAAGTCTGGCTGTGCTTGAAGAGACTATGTTATCTCATTACTAGAAAATCTCGGGGTTGGAAAAGAGAGGCTTAAACTTAGTTTTTTTTTTTTTTTTTTTTTTTTTTTTTTCCCCAGCTATCCAGTCTTCGTAGGGAAGCCACACTCACAACAGCTCCTATGATTCATGCTTTTCATTTTGCTCTGTGTGAGTAGCAATATGGCCATCAACATTTTGCCTGAATGAGTTTTTTATTCCAGGTGATTCTAAGTGATGATTTAATTTTAGCAATTTACCACCCAGGGCCGGCAGCTGCCGGATTCCTTGAATATTAGCTAGATTTTACTGCCTTGTTCCCTAAAATCCAGTCCCCCATCAGCCCTCTAGTTTCCCCATAGCCTTTGATGATTCTTTACTATTTGGGTCCTTGAGTACAAACATCAGAGACCAGCGTAGATGACTCAATTAGGAAAGGAGCTGACTTAGGGAGGACCCTGACTTAGGGAGGACCCTGACTTAGGGAGGACCCTGGACAGTACATGGAGTCTACAGGCCTAGCCAGTCAGGCTTACAAGATGAACAGGAGCTGGGAGTGGTGGCACATCCAGAAGGCAGAGGCTGGTAGATCTCTGAGTTTGGAGGCAGCCTGGTCTACAGAGTGAGTTCCAGGACAGCCAAGGCTACACAGAGAAACCCTGTCTTGAAAAACAAAAAACCAAACCAACCCAACGCCCCGCCCTCCCCCCAAATCCAAACCAAAACCAAACCAAAACCAACCAACGTCCCCAAATAACAAAACAAAACAAACAATAACAAATTACATTTAGGACATAACAATTTTAGCTGGGTGGTGGTTGCACCTGTCTTTAATCCCAGCGTTTGGGAGGCAGAGGCAGGCAGATCTCTGAGTTTGAGGCCAGCCTGGTCTACAGAGTGAGTTCCAGGACAGCCAGGGCTACACAGAGAAACCCTGTCTTGAACCCACTTCCCAAAAAACAAAATGATTAAGAGCCAGGACAGTGCTTCTGCTGTCTGCTGCTAAGAGGCCCCTGTCATCACTGAAGCCACCTGATATTCTGTTTGGCACTTATCTTTCATTAATGTACAAGCGAAGAGTAGAATTAACCAATGAACCACACTTGGGTCAGGTGATCTATAACCCCAGATGTTCACCGGTGTGTGAATTCTTGAGTCTGAAGTTCTGAGAACTGTTAGATCACCAGTTCCAAGGACCAAAGACAGACAGACAGACAGACAACATACTTTCCTCCTCTGTTCTTCAGTTCTGCCTTTAATGGATGTTGTCATGATTAATCCTGGTTGTCAACTTCTCTACAGCTTGAATCAACTAAACCCAAGCTGCTGAGGGGTTTTCTTGATCAGACTATTTGAGCCCGGAAGAGCTGCCCTAAATCTGGGCCATACCTTCTGGTGGCAGCTCAGATAAAAGGACACAGGAGAAGGAAGTTTTGTTTTTTGCCTGCTTGCCCCCCACTCTGTTGCTGTCAGTTTCTTTAGGACTCTAACATGGACCAAAGACCAACAGCTTTCCAGGGACTCCAGGACTGAACAGCTGCCAGCTTCTTGGCATTTGTGCCCTGAGACAGGTATTGTTGGACGATGTGCACCACAGCTTGTGAGCCACTGTGATGTACACATGTTCATTCTGTCAGCTCTCTTTCCTACTACAGATGGGGTGATAGCTACAAGAGCTGCAAGAGGGATGTTCTTGTTAAATGCTCGTTTCCTCTGGAAGTGCCCTCACAGACAAACCCAGAAACGATGTCTTACTAGGCACCCGGACATCCGTGAAACCAATAAAATTGACAAAGGGAATTAATCAATGCAGTCTGATTTTGTTTAACCAGAGACCTGTGGGAATGACCTGGAAGAGAAGCTAGAAGTATATGATTCAGGCAAACAGGTTGGAGCTGGAGATGTGTGGAGCTCTGGTGTCATCTGTTTGGGATGATAACAGAAAACAATCAGGGCTAGAAAGCAAAGGACCAAAGGGAGAGAGATCTTTGCCCTGTGATGGACACCAATGCCTAGCGCCATCACAAGAGTAAACAATACATTCCGATGTGTTAATGGATTTTAATGCTGCACACGTAGAAGTGGCCTGTGACTCCTTTGAAGAAAAGTTCTCAAAGCAATGGGGTCAGGTTATTACTGTCTCAGGGCTTTTGTGGCCTTTTTAGATGCCGTCTATGTAGCTGCCTAAAATAGCATTCATGGAGATGCCTATGAATCAACATATCCATCTAGATCACAGACATCCAGTATGGCTATTGGAGATTCCAAAATGGTTGAAAACCATCTAAAGCTAGCGAGAAGTTCCTTCAGCAGTCAAGCCGTGCCAATTTAGAAACAACTCCAAAACTGTTTATCCACACAAACGTTTGGTGGCACCCCTGTGTATTGTCTGTGTTTCAGTTTATAAACATCTATATTGCTAGCTATTCCCTTAGCAGGAATAGAAGATGTTCTGAAGGGTTTGATCAGAACAACAACAACAAAAAAAGATCACAGCTAATCTGCTACCTGATTTCCTCAGAGTGCCCTGAACGGCTCCCCGGACCTTTACTAGACAGGGAAACCTGTCAGAGCCCCATTGATCATGCTTACAGTTGCACTCTCCCCCAAAAGTTTGTCTTCCAACCTGCTTTATTAGCCATGAAATGATTCTCCTCCTCATACATTATTGAAAGCCCCGAGTTTAATAGAGCCTAAAAATATCAGAAATGGGTAGAGTTGCTTTCAGAGTGAAGCCTGGGGAATGAGCAGACTGCACAGCTCAGCCTTTTGGAGACAAAACGGAGGTGGAAATGGGGGATGGGCCAGTGTTTTGGTTACCCCTCTCTCTTTTGACTTAGAGTCAATAATCTTCTTTCGAGGCTTGTTTCGCTTGTTTCGGCTTTGTGCTGAGATGGGGTTTGGGGAGCTAACACTGCGAAGCAGTCCTGTGGGAAAGTTTAAAGGGTGCTGCCTTGCTTCAGTTGTGAGAGGCAAAGGCAGAGAAGATGCACTTCAAGACAAAAAAGCATTATCAGGGATAAATGCAGAATCTTTCATAGTGGTAAGATGATCAAGGCGCTGAGAAAACAGCAAGCATGTGTGTGCACCTACTAGCAACACCAGGAGGCACTGGTCCCATCTCAGCAACTGACAGAGAAACCAGAAAAAAAAAAAGCACAAGATTTAAAGTGTCTGAACAATGCAATTGTTCCTAATGTCCTAATTGACATAAACATCATACCTTCCATCTTCTGAATTTGAATGCTTTCTAGATGGTATGCTATGATCCTCACAACATAGACCATAGAGTTGGCTCTAAAACCTGTGGAGCACAGTGTGCTTTCAGATGCCAGCAATCAATGGCAATACACAATGTAGGAAAACAGAGCCACCTACGTCTGAATGACCAGCAGAGCACTAGGGAACTCAAGATGGAAGTTAGAAAATACTTGAACTGAAGTGAGGGTGCAGACATACTGTGACCAAGTTTCTGGAACACAGCTGAAACAGAGTTTAGAACGATTTTTACAGATTTAACTGCTAACATTAAGAAAAACAAAACAAAATGAAACATCCAGGTTTGGGACTGGAGAGAAGGCTCAGTGGTTAAGAGCACTGGCTGCTTTTCCAGAGGACTTGGGTTTGAATCCCAGCAACCACATGGTGGCTCACAGCCATCTGTAGCTCTAGTTCCAGAGGATTTGACCCCTCTTTTGACCTCTGTAGGTTTTTGTTTTGACTTCAACATGAATATAGTGCACAGACATACATGCGGGTCAAACACTCAACCACATAAAATTAAATACATAAATATAAAACACTTAAAATCCCTGTCCCTAGAAGTGTTGCAAGTGGGCAGAGGAGAGAGGCTATGTCTGTGCTCTGATTAGTAGCATAACAAACCCTGGATCTCATCCTGACACGACTACCACTCTTGCTCTACACAGGCCCTGATGGCTCAAGGTGGAGACTAGAAGAATCTTGCCTGGGATGGAGGGTCCTACGCCAGAGTGAACCCAAGGCAGATGAGCCTCTCATAGAACCACTCTGGTATGACCACTAGACTGATGCCATGGGGCCTGGACAGGGAGCTAGCCTGAGATGACCACCAGACCATCAGTTATGTGCTGGGCAGGCCTGGGAGTGGAGGCAGACCATACAGAGATGACCCATGCCGGGCGTAGCACTCCTGAGACCACTCCTGGCACCGCTGAGGTGAACAAGGAAGTGCTGGGGAAACAGAAAGAGAAGCAGAAGGATGTGGGCACAATGAAGAGAGGCAGAACTAGAGACTAGAGGGTAATGAGGAACAGCCTGGTGTGAGTAGCCGGTGATGCCACCTGGGACCGTGGGGTCCTGGCTTGTGCTGCCACAGGGGGCACATCTGGATCTGTGGCCTCTAGCATCAGGGTTCTGTTACCACCAAAGGCCAGGCAGACATCCCTGCCACTCAGGGACAGGTTGATGTCTGAGGATTGTGCAGAATTGGCCCCACCCCTTGCCTGGGCCTCCTGGGAGAGCTGGCCCAGGGGGAATGAGAGTGGCCGTGCTGACCCTACCCCTAGGTGATGCAGTACTCCGGAGAGTGCCCCACACACTGTGCACACTGCAGGGGTTGTGAGGGATCCCCCACCACAGGATATTAGCCAGTGTGGGAGACCTCGCTCTATCGATAGTTTCCCATGAAGTGTCATGGAGGAGGGAGAGATACTCTCTTCCCTCCTCACCCCTCACTATCTGTAGCAGGCAGGAGACCTGAGCCTGGGATCCCGAGAGCAGGAGAGCAGGTTCTGCTCCTCACCTACCTCAGCACTCAGAGAGCAGGCCCTGCACTGTAGAGTGAAAAATTATAAAGACCATTTTATGAAATATATACAGGCTTTTTCTTTACCCTAAATCTGAGCAAGAGAATGCAGATTCCAGAAGGTGGAACTGAATGTAAGATTTCAGGCCTTCATTGCCTCGGGACACATTCCGGGTGGAGGGCATTATCCCTGAATCAGAGGACACTTGCTGGATTAACATTCCTCAAGTCTCAGGGTGGGGAAGGCCCAAAGCAAGAAGACATTCCTGACCACAGAGAAAGATGCAAGTCATCTGGGTGGTTCCAAGAAGTAGCTAACTTTCCACTGTTCTTGGTTACTCCCCTCCCCCTGAGGTTTTCCCAGTGTTACAGCCTGCTTATGTTCAAAATTTGGAAAACAACCAATCATGTGTAACTGTGTGAAAATGCAACCAATCATGTGTAACCGCTCAAAAATTCCTGCCTTTCCCCACCCCATACTATAAAAAAACAAACAAACAAACAAAAAAACCAAAAACCCTCAGCTTGCTGGCCTTTTGTCAAAATTCTGTTCCTGCCTGGATGAGCTTTGACCTTGGCTAGCCAACTCTCCCCAATAAACCTCTGCTGATTGCATCCAGGTATGGTTTCTTGTGATTTTTGGGTGGCTGTGATTTCTTGAGATTTGAGTAAGGGTCTCCCAAGTTCGGGGGTCTTCAGCACCTCACCTACCTCAGCACTCAGAGAGCAGGCCCTGCACCTCACCTACCTCAGCACTCAGAAAGCAGGCCCTGCTCCTTGCCTGGCCAGCACAGTAAAGCTGACCCTGATGGTGGGGGTCCGGGTGAGCCAGTTTTGAGGATGTGAGCATGGGAGAGCTGGCCCTGCCACTTGTCTTCCATGTGAAGCAGAGATGTCTCCCCTCACTCTTGCCCTTTGCCACCTATGGCAGGCAGAAGAGCTGGCTCCGAGGTCATCAGAGGGGAAGAGCTGGCTCTTCTCCTTACCTGTGCAGTAGGGCTGGCTCTGGATGTAGGGGTTGCAGGTGATCTGGCCCTGTGGGTGTGAGTGTGGGAGAGTCGATCCTGCCTCTTGTCTGGTGGGTGGAGGCATGGACAAGGGAGAGACGCCCTCCTCCCTTCCCTCATCTCTAGCCATCGATGGCAGGCAGGAGAGATAGCCCCTTGGTCATGAAAGTGGGAGACCTGGCCATGTCCCACACCAGCTATAATACTCAGGAGAGGGGGCCCTGCACCTTGCCTGGGCAGCAGGGTAGAGCTGGCCCTGGTGGTCCTGCTTGTGAGCTAACCCTGAGGGTATGAGAGCAGGAGAGCTGGCAGGCTGACCAACTCAGATACATGCCAGGCCCAGATCCAGGGCTTTGAGTTAGCCTGCTTCGACATCTGCCTCATCAATGAATTGCTGGAGTGCATGAAGAGGCCGGTCCTACAGATCCAAAACTACAGGATCTCCATGACACAGGGCAACAACAGGATACTAGAGAGTCCCAGTGCCCCACTGTGGCCCTCTGTTTCCCCTGACAACATATACAATAATTTGAAATATATATATATGTACACACACACACACACACACACACACACACACACACGCCTGTTTATTATTTGTATATGTCAGTAGACCATAGCCACCTGGAGGCAGGGACCATGTCTGTACCATTCAGTTCTGTACGCCCAAAATTGAGTTCTCAGTATTGATTTATTGATTTATTGACTCTTAAGCTTCAGCTATGTCCAGTATGAATGACAGTCTTCTGGCTGCCTTTGGATCAAGAGCTCTTGGCAATTCCATCACCATGTTTGCCTGCACACTGTCATGCTTTCTGTCATGATAATAATGGACTAACCCTCTGAAACTGTAATCCAGTCTCAATTAAATGCTAGCCTTTATAAGAGTTGCTTTCGTCATGATGTCTCTTCATAGCAATAAAACCCTAAGACAAATGGTGTCCTATAAAGAAAGTAGTGTTCACTTGTCAACCCAAACCATGACACAAATACTTTGCCTGAAGGAAGCCATGTCCTACAGGCCTCAGCAGAAGACCTTTATGAATTCTTCCTACTGAGAAATATAAGATCCTATAAAAATGCACATTTTAAGATTAAAACTTAATAAGAATTAAGATTTACTCTTTCACAAAGCATATTTTAGGGGGCAGGAGAGATAGCTCAGTTAGTTAAAAGCACTTGCTGCTCTTGCAGAGGAAATAGCTCAGTTCTCAGCACACACATGTTGGGTTAAAACCATCTGGAACTCCAATTCCAGGGGATCCCATTCCTTTTTCTGACTTCATTATGATGCATATACATACACACAGTCAAAACACTCATATACATAGAATAAAAAATAAATCTAAAAATACTTTTTTAAAAAAGTTTTTTTTTTTTTTTCTAGATAGGTTTACACTATGCTATTTTCAGGCTGATCGGGAACCTCTAGGCTCAGCCTTAGCCCCTGAGTAGCTGGCACCATTGGTGTATACCACTTGTGAAGGTTGATCTCAAATGTCAACTTGACAGGAGTCAGAATCACTAGGAGGCTCATCTCTGGATTCATCTATCAGGGCATCCCCAAAGGCGATTAGCTAAAGTAGCGACTGTCCTCAGTGGTGGCCCCTATATAAAGCAACGTGTGGCAAACACCATGTGCGCCTGCCTGCCTTCATTTCTTCCTGGGTGAGTGCATCGATTCCTGTTGCTATCTTTGCAGGACTCCGTTTCTTGGGTCTTCCAACATGGACTCAGTGCCAGCAACTCCACAGGAGAACCCAGGCCTTCGGCGCTAGACCAGGACTGCTGGGGTTTTCAACTGCATGGGCTGAACATCACCTGGGTGATTGGCCTTTCCAGCAGGCAGACAGCCATTGTTGGTATCCCAGCCCCTATTGCATAAGTCAATATTATAAATCCCCTTTATAGCATATGCCCATTCTATTGGTTCTGTTCCTCTAGAGAACCTTGTCCAACAATCCACTGTAGCCATCTTCCAATACATGTATTCCTGGTTGTGGTGTGTTTGCTCGTGTACATGCATATGCATGTGTCCAGAGGCCAGAAGTCAACTCCAGGTTCTTCCTCAGTCATCTCTCCTCTTTACTTTTGGAGGCAGGATCTTTCGTTGAGCTTTGAGATCATTGATTCAGCTAGGCTGCTGGCCTTTAGGTTTCAGGAATCTTCCTGCCTCTGCTTCAACAGTACTGGGGATACAGGTACACGCTGCTACATCCAGCCCTCTCCCCTACTGATTAATATTCTTTTTTTTTTCTGTCAGAGTATGGAGATGGGATGCTGCTGCCATTGATTGATGCCACAGCTATGGTTTGTGTTGGAGCTTCAGCCCTTTCCCTCTTTAACTTCTGTCCTCCGAGAAAACGTCAACACCGGGGGAAAAGGCAGATAAAGAATGTCTCAGTAAAGTTAGGAAGATCATCTTGACTTCACAGACCTTATGACCTGCATGGTCCTCCCACTGGGGCCCTGAGGACCATACCTCAGAACTCACTGATTTGGGCAAAGCCTTGGATCAATTCTCGAGGGAACAGAATAGACAGAAACCTTTCACCAGAATAGATCCTAATTCTGGTTTATTTAAGCAGAAAAAGATTTACTGGACAGATAGTGAGGCCTGCAGAGCTGGGTGTGTGAAGCAAATAGAAAGAGTTGGAAGGAAGCAGTATACTCGGTGTGTGTGTGTGTGTGTGTGTGTGTGTGTGGTGGGGGGTGTGCACAGCAGCACACCCTGGAGGCAGCCACTGCTTCTAAAGATACTATGATCCCACATGTGGCATCTTGTGTTACAGATACTCCAGCCATGGTCTCTGGGGACTGCTGTTACAGTTTTCACCTGGAAAGATCTGGGCTGAGTGCGAATGCCGCTTTGATTGGCTGAGCTATCTCTGGTTTCTGTGGGTGATGCAGGAGTTCAGCTTCCTACCAAGACATGTAAGAAGGGGATTCCCTACAGACAAGAATGAGTTTTGGATGCTAAGTCTCAAACAGCGATTACAGGTTCTCCTCAGAACCACATGTGCTGTTTTGGCTGGATCTATCTGTACACTGCTAGAAACAGCCATGTGTCGATCATTGGAGAGATAAGTTAAAGAAATTACCAAGAAGAATGATCAGAGAGGGACCTGGGGAGATGAGCCCTGAGACTGCCCAGGGTTTGAAAGAGACAGAAGAACCCCGGGAGCTGGGAGGAAGAACGCTATGTTTTCTAAGCCAAAAGGGAAAGAGCTTTGAGAAGCAGGCAGGGTTCTGGGTGTTGAATTGTGTGGAGAAGTTCACGAAAACTGAGTTCCAAGAAATGTCCCTCCGTGAATCCTAAAACGCCTGCAGGCCTGCTCCTTCCCTCTAGTCCCCATCCTCACTGCACAGGGCCAGGAACCACTGTCAGCTCCCCCAAAGCCAGGGACATGGACGTGACATTTATTTCACCAAATGAAGTTTGTGGAAAAGGGATGTGAGACATATTTGAGTACCATTTGAAAGCTCATCTTACAAACCGAGCCTTGGACTGGGATGTAGCTCAGTCGGTAGAGTGTTTGCCTAGCGCGTATGAAGCCTGGGCTTAATCCCCACCATTGTCACATAAACCTGTTGTGGTGACTCACATTTGGGAGTCAGAAGTTCAATGCCATCCTCTGCATAGTAAGCTTGGGGTCAGCTTAAGACACAGAAGACCCTGTCTCCTCCCACCCCCAAAAAGGTCTTACGCAGAGGACAAAACAATACTCTGCAAGACAGAAAACAGCTACATTAAAAAGTTAAAGCACTGAGTGTATTCCTATTTCTTTTCAGTGCTTGCTTCAATTCTCTGGGATACTGTCCCTGGGAACTCTGGTCTCCTGTGTGTCCAGTGCCCACTGCATGTCCCTGTCTTTGTGCCTCTGGACCTGCCAAAGGCCTATTCACTTCTCAGGCTTTCATCTAGACATCAGCTGATCTATGGTGCCCTGGGACTTGATATGTTTACTTTTCTGTGTGCCTCTACCTCTCCATCTTTCCCTTACATACATGCTCACTGATCTTGCTGACTAGATGGAAACTCACAGAGGCAGGAACCTGTTAATATAATTTACCAACATAGGACTTTCTCACAGCTATATCCCTAGCACACAGACCTTAGTAGATGCTTAATAAACCTTGGTGGAATGAATGTGGAAGTTAGCATTTGGACAACTCAAAGCTAAGTATTGATCTGTTTCATAGAAGACTTATCTAAATGGTGGGAGGGGCCACAGAAGCTTGTTGTTGGAAGATGAAATTCTGTTCAAGCTTGGGAAGGCAGACAGATCAGACTGGCAGGGTCTAGAGATACCAGATTAGATGGTTGATACTTCTGAGTGTGATGGAGGAAGGATTTGTGTCACTGGAAGGACTTGTCTATTTTGGGTAGTATAGGAATTTTCTATGTTTTTGATATTGCTGAGGAAGCATGCTTCCTCCAGACCCATGCCAGGATGTGCTGGGGGAAAGGTGGTGGCTAAATAAGCCTTTCCTCCTGGACCAGCCTCCACCACTATGCCCGTGTCACTGCTGCTTTGACAGAACGGCTGGAGTGGGGTGCAGGTGCTTTGACGAGGGTTCTGTGATGTTCGGTATGCAGCCAGCCCTGGCTGCATGTCAGGAGCACCATCTGCACCCGCAGGCAATGCGATGCTGCAGCTGCCTCAGCCTAGTCAGGCATAGTTGATATAAGCTTAGCAAATAGCTTTTCCAGGAGCTTTGTAAATTTCCAGTCTGCTGGGCCACGGTTCCTTGGTTCTCACAACTGCCACCAGCCACATGTAAATTGCATGGAAGACCTGAAGGGTGATCAGCAAATGCAGGGACTCAGCACAGAGTTTGAAGGAGTCTGGGGCTCAGGTGTCTCCCCCACCCCCCAGCAGACTCTTCCTAAGAATCAGACTGATGCTCCAGCAAGAATTTTGGTGCTGTGAAAAGGATTCGTTGGCTGTCTTTACACATAGACATGTCCTACAGATGCTGCATGTAAATTGAATCTTTGTTACTTTAATACAAACATAATGTGATTAAAAAAAAAACCTCTTAAAATTATCATTTTGTTTTGGAGTCACATGTAATAATTATATATATCCATGTACAATGTGATACTTTGATTTAACACAACCTTTAATGTATTTTTTAAGGAATTCTCTAGTAAGCATTTCTTTTGTTAGGATTAAAAAAAAAAAGCATGGCCTTGTCTTTCATCATGTAAACTGAGTATAAATGTGGATGTATTTCTGAGTGCATGTTTGTCTCTGCTGTGTGCCTGGGTTGAACGTCATTCATCTCTTTTGGGAAATGCAGGAGAGGTTAGCTTCTGACTTCTAACATTTTCTCCTAATTTAAAAGGGAGGGGGAGGGGTTGACTGACAGGTATGCAGTAGCAGGAATTAAGATTTCACTGTCACTGTCCTACACACATCATCTGCACAACACAGTCTAGGCGATACCACACTGCATTCTGGGATGAGTGCATCGGTAACTGTGTCTCAGATAAGGCTTCCTGAGAGTTTTGTGCCCACAGAGGTTGAAAGTGCTCACTAATTGAAGAACCAGGGGACTTCATTGTTATTCTTTAACAAAAGCTTGTTATAGAAAAGACACACTTATAAATATACAATATAAATCATTTGGATCGTTGGAATGTCCCCAGTTCCTAATCTATCTGCCTGAAACAACTACCCCTCCCCTCATTTCCATATTAGCTAACAAGCAGCTTTTGTAGAAATTAGCTTTCCAGATGACTGTGAGTTTAACTTTGGGAACATTAATACCTTAGAGGAACAGACTTTAATTAATTAAAAAGGAAAATACAAAATAAATCCCATTGTCTATTTCTGTAGTGCTGAGCATTGAACTCAGGGCCTTTTGCATGGTAGGTGAGCATTCTATCCCTGACCTATATCTCCAGCATGGGAAACTAGCTTTAAATGCTCATATGTGAGGTAGAAGGAAAGGTCTATTTGGCCTCCATGGGACTGGGGAGAGGAGCTGGGGGTAGGGGCCTGGGGAGCTAGAGAGTAGGGGGCTGGGGGCCTGGGGAGTGGGGAGGTGGTGGCCAGTGGGCTGGGGCAGTCCTTTAATTGTGAATCAAAGGAAAAGTACATGGATTTGACTTGTTGAGGAATTCCCAAGGAGCACATCCCCCTCACACACACACACACACAAAGGTCTCCACCCTGCTTTTCTTGGGGACTCTCTGTTCAGCCCTTAGAAGGGTCCCCGAGGCAGAGGTTTCTTCAGCTGTAAAGAGTTACTGAGCACTAAAGCTGGAAACAGGAACTGCATCTCCTGTTTTATCCCTGACATCTCCTATGGGCTATACTCTTGGCAGCTGAATGAATTAAAGAGCAAGTGACTGTATAAAGCCCAGTTTAGGCTGTGGCCCTGTGCGGGGTGTTCTCAGGGGTGGGGGGAGACAATAGGCACGTGGTAGAGTTAGCCCAGGATGGGCAAAAGGAACTTAGAATTCACATCCCCAGCAGCAGAAAAGGGAATGGCCTGGGCACACTCCTCAGTTGGAAGTTTCTTGCCTTGTCTTGGCCTGATGCATCAACCCTGGGAAAGGCGCTTGTGTGGCTAAGTAGGGACTCTTGGGTGGCTACTGGTGCTTCTAGATAAAGGAACGGGGGGACTAGAGGGAAGTGGCACTCATCTACAAAGTGTTGGGTTTCCAGCCAAGAGTAGAGAGCTGGACTGGGGGGGTGGGGGTGGGGGGTGGAGTGCGGGGTTGGGGGAGGCTGTTCCTGAGACTGACTGCCTTCAGGTCAAGTTGCTTCAGAGGCCAGCAGCCTTTCTGTTGACTAAAGTGAGTTTCTGTCCTTGTAACCAATATGCTGAAGATAATTAGTTTTCATTTCCTGATTATGAATCAATGAGACTAACACTGATTTTAAAAAATATATTTCAGGACTGATGAGATGGCTCAGTAGGTAAAAAGTCTACCAAGCTGGATGACCTGAGTTCCATCCCTGGAACCCACATGATGGAAGCCCACCTGTGCTGCAGTGTGCATACTAACACACACACACACACACACACACACACACACACACACACACACACACTGCAGCCTGTACATAGAGATCAAGGGTTCTATTGTTCTTTCTGAGACCAGGGCCATTGCTACTCAGCCTCACTATCTGCTGTGACAAAGCTGCGTGAGGAGTGGCACTGAATCAATCAGGCTGCTCAATGTTCTGGAACCTTTGCAGAAAGACAGCCAAGTCTTCAGGACAGAGAGAAAGTCAGGAGGCTGCCGGTTAGACGCCCCTTCCATCGTGTGAGGTTCTGGCCTCAGTAGGTTTACATTTGACAGCTTTACTGAGACAGGCCTTGAGGCTTTTTATGTTATTAATAAGGCCCCTCTCCCAACTCCCAGAGCGGGAGACTGAACCCAGACCCTACTGTGTCCTGGGCAAGAAGCACTGTACTGTGGAACTGCAGCACCGATGCCTTTACCGGGGTCCCATGTAAAACGGCATCTTAAAATCTGAGCAAGTCTCACTTGTCAACTTTTTTCTTTTATGGTTAGTGCTTTTTGTTTCCTAACAAATCACCATTTACCAAAAATCTGGTAAGATTTTTCTCCTAAGTCAGTCATGGTAGCACCTGTTTTTAATCCCAGCACTTGAGAGGCAGAGGCAGGAGGATCTTTGTGAGTTCAAGGCCATCCTAGACTACAGAGTGAGTTCCGGGACAGCCAGGGCCATATAGGGAGAACCTGTCTCAAAAATTCCTCCCTGGGAATTTACAAATCTAGCTTTCCTCTGCTTTTTCAACATTTCTTTGGTGCTTTCACATCTTTTATGTGCTTTTAAACAAAATCTCAATCATTCGGTTTTATCAATGAAGACTCAGAATTCCAGATGCTGGGGTAAAAGCCTTCTAGCTCAGAGAGGCAGAGAAAGCACCCAGCTGACCTCCTTCCTCAGCCTACAACCCAAGAGGAATGCCCCACTCTCACGCTGTCTCAAAAAATACCCTTCAAACTGAATGTCCCTCCCTTCTACCTCCTGTGTGTCTCTCCATCCATCCTCCTGACGCCCTCTTACTCTGTTTTTTCCTATGTTCATTTCCTATCAACTGGTTGCTTGCTCTAACCCTTAACCTATGGTTGATTTTATTTAATCCTGTTTACAATATTTAATCAGAAAGCTATTGGATTGAAGGCGTGTGCTAAGGCCCAGCCACACCACAACTAGAAACAGGCATTTCCAGTAAATAGCACAGTCTCGGGGTTCACAGTGTGATCAAGTTTCTGCAACATGCATATGCAAATTTTAGAGCTGACACTTCAACTTTTATCAGACAAGCAAAACAAAGCAAAACAAACCCAAAGTAGGCTCTTTTAAGAAATGTGCTGCTGTGCTGGTGAGATGGCCCAGTAGTCAAGAGCAGTCTGAAATGGGATCTGATGCCATTTCCTGGTGTGTCTGAAGACAGCAACAGTGTACTCACATACATAAAATAAATAAATCTTAAAAAAAAAAAAAAAAGAAAGAAATGTGTGAGTAAGCTGGGCTTGGTAGCTCACGCATGTAATGCCAGCTCTCGGGAGGCAGAGGCAGGCGCATCTCTGTGAGTTAGAGGGCACCGTTGTCTCCAGGACAGCTAGGACTACACAGAGAAACCCTGTCTTAGACAACAAAAACAATGAGCGCATCATCACTAGATGCAGGCCAGTTTGGGACAAGTTTCAGTATGGTAAAAACTGGCATCTTCACAGTGTTGAATCTATGCTTCGCAGTCATGTTGCCTTGTTAAGCCTTTCTCAGCTCCGCTCAGCAGCGTTCATTATACAGGTTTTCACATATATTATGTTGCAATTATTTCTTAGTACCTCATATTTTCGAAGCTATTGTGGAAAGTCTTTTTCTGGTGCCATGGGTGCAGGAGAGCCGGTCCTGAGGGCTTGAGGGAAGGGGAGAGGGTCTGCTCCTTGTGGGCTGCTGCTGCAAGCAGGAGAGTTGGCCTAGCCTGGGTAAAGTGGAGAGCTGGTCCTGATGGTGTGAGTGCAGGAGAGCTAGCAGGATGAATAGCTAAGATGCCACCCAGTTCCAACCCAGGGAACTGAGTTGGCCCACCCCAGCATCTACCCCATCAGTGAGTTGCTGGAACACAGGAAGGGGTTAATCTTGCGGAGCCAAAGCTGCAGGATCTCCATGACACAGGGTAACAACAGGTTATCAGAGGAGTCCTGGTGACAGTCTTGATAATGTAGCAGAAGCCAGAGGCCTCAAACCAGACCACTGACTCACTGCAATGAACATTTGCAAGTGAAGCTGTTTGCTGAAAAGGGTGTACTGTGTGACCTGTCATGACACTGCAGCTTCCAAGGAGAAATGTTTTTGTTTTTTGTTTTCTTTTAGTGGAGAGGTTGTAAGGGCAGAGGGCAGATATGGAGGGCAGGGGATGAGTGGGATTTGTGAAATTCACAAAGAATCAATAAAAAGTTTTTAAAAAATTCCAAACTCTGGCTATTTGTTGGTACTTAGAGAATTATAATTAATGCCAGGCAAGGCTGAGGAAGGAGGATATCCATTTTGAGGGCAGAGTGTGTAACATAGCAAGATTGTTACAAAGAAAAATGTGTGTGTGTTATATGCATATGTGTGCACAGGTGTGGGGTTGAGGGTATGCATGCTTGTGTGTATGACGTGTCTGGAGGCCAGAGGTTGATGTGGAATATCCTCTCCTGTCACTTGGTCTTTGAGACAGTCTGTCACTGAACCCGGAGCTTGCCTCTGTGGTTTGTTAGCGCGCCTCCTGGGAGCTGCCTGCCTCCCTGCTTCTCCAGTGCTGTGGTTACAGGGGCCACTGTGCCCAGATTAATACAGGGGCAGGGATCCAAGCTTGAACAGCAGTCACCTGATCCACTGGGTTGGCTGCTGTCTCCTGAGGCCCTGAGGTTTGTCACATGTTTCAACACATTGTTAGGCTCACTCATTTGTTAGTTCAGGGAACTTTTTTTTTTTTTTTTTTGGATAGATTTAAAACAACAGCAGCAACAACAGCAAAGCCAGGTCTCAGTAGGGAACCCAGGCTGGTCTCTGGCTCAAGATTCTTTTGCTTCAGCCTCCTGAGTGCTGGGATTGTAGACTGATTTCTATGTATAACTCCTTAGAATTTTACATGAACATGTTTTCTGTGAATGAAGATAATTTGTGTGTGTGTGTACATGCACCTGTGTGTATATGTATGCGTGTAGAGAATATATATGTGTGTGTGTGCATGGACCTGTGTGTAGATATGTGTGTGTGTAGCTGTACATAAGTGTGCATGTGTGTATGCAGCTCTGGGTGCTTGTGTGTATGTGTGTCCACACATGTGCCCCAATGGTCAATCTTCCTTCCTTCCTTCCTTCCTTCCTTCCTTCCTTCCTTCCTTCCTTCCTTTCTCTCTCTCTCTCTCTCTCTCTCTCTCTCTCTCTCTCTCTCTCTCTTTTGTTTTTTCTTTCTTGGGGCAGAATTCAAGGATTTAACATTCAACAGAAGAGATGAAAATGCATATTGTTTTTTTCTTGATTTTTGAGAGCAATCATTTAATTTCTTGCCATTGAGCATGACATTAACCATGGGCTTTTCATAGATGTTGTTCATCAGGCTGCTGATTAAATATTTCCATGCATTCATGAGCAGAATTTAACCAAATGATTTTTTTCTGTTTCTCTTGAGAAAATCACACAATGTTTTTCTTTAATTCTCTTAACATTATGAATTACAGTTTTATTTTTGAATGTTAAACCAATATTGTATTTCTGGGATGAACTCCATGAATAAGTAAATATTATTGTTGAGCTAAGTTTGCCAGTATTTACTAAGAACTTTTATTTTTATATTCATGATGAATATTGGTATGTAGTTTTATTTTCTACCTTTTTCATATATATATTATAAATTAAATAAATAAAAATATATAATATAAATATATATAATTTATATTATATGTACACATATATGGGACTATATAATATATAATATAAAGATATATTATATACTACATAATTATATAATATATTGTTAATATTATGTGTGTGTAAGCTTGATCTCAGAAAATGAGAGGGAGTATTTTTTTCTTTCTCTCTTTTTCCCTTAGATTACACAGAAGTAGCTTTGTTCCTCAAGTGTTTGAAGGAAATCGTTACCTGAACTTGAAGTTTTAATGTGGGAAGACTTTAAATTATAAACTCTATTTCTTTAATTGCTGGAGATTTCTCATGGTTTTTACAGTTTCCTGTCTTTTTTTTTTTTTCTTTTTAACTTACTGTGTATGAGTGCTTTGCCTGCATATAGCGTGTGCTCTGCATGCATGTGTGCCTGTAGGCCAGAAGAGGGCATTAAATCCCCTGGAGCTGGAGTTACAGCTGGTTTATGAGATGCCAGTGTGGGTGGTGGAATCAAAACCCTGTCCTCCAGAAGAGCAGCTGGTGCTCTTATCTGCTGAGTCATCTCTCCAGCCCTTCTTGTGTTGTTTTGATAGTATTTGTCTCTCTGGGTACTGTGAGGCAGGGGATTGTGGAAACTCTTGGGCTCTCTTGCTGGGGGTGGGTTGATTGACGTTTGAGTGCTAAGCACACTGCAATCTGATTTTGCCTTACCTTTCTTGGTAGAGTTCATAGGATCTAAGTAACACTTCTGACTCCAGAACTGCACAAAATATCTCTCTCCTTCCATTATCCTCCACAAACCGCATGGTCCCAGGTTCTCAACTGCTGCAGCTCCTCCTTGACGTTCCTACTGAACATGACTCTCACAGCTGGGTTAGTCCACACACAGCTTGTTTACTATCTTCTAGTCTTTGGGCTTGTAGACAGCTTGCTGAATTAATTTTTCTGTCTGAATGATCTTCAAAATAAGGTCTCTATGTGCATATGTCTTTAATGGAACACTTTGGGAGGCAGAGGCAGAGGCAGAGGCAGATCCCTGTGAATTCTAGGCTAGCCTGGTCTACGAAGTGGATCCAGGTCAACCAGGACTACATAGTGAGACCCTGTCCACATCAAATAAAATAAAATAAAACAAAACAAAATAAAATAAGGTTCTGAAGTAGAAAGATGACAGCGAGTAAAGGCACTTGCCGCCAAGACTGATGATCTGACTTTGGTCCCCTAAACATACATAGCATAAAGAGAGAACTGATTCCTTTGTGAGTTGTCTCCTGTCCTCAGCACACATACCATGCAGCATGTGAGGACAGATACTTTCACAGTTTAGTCTATTGGCACTGAAGGCAGGATTGAGACTGCTTAAGAGGGCTCCACATGAGGAGGGTGTGGTAGGTGGGGACAGTTAGTCAATTTATCTATCCTTCTGTGTGGGACTGCCCTTCTGTCACACGGTGGCCTTTCTTCCAATGCTTAATCATTAGAAAAACTAATAGGCACACTCTATTAAGTCTAATACATGGTCCATGCCTTCCTTACATTTGATGGCATATTTTAGACAAATCAGATAACAGTTTTTGATTTTTTTTTTAAATATAAGAAGCACAAGCTAGCTAGTTCACATGCTTGGAGTTAATGTGTTTGTACATTTCTCAATTTACAAGCCCATCACTCTCAAATAATTAAAATTGAGGGTTCTTTATGCCTGAATCTTTCTCTGCTACTGATTCCAAAATCATATTTTAAAGATTGATTCTCCATTTTTTCTTTATTTTTATCAACCAGGGATGATTCTCTCTCTCTCTTTCTTTCTTTCTTTCTTTCTTTCTTTCTTTCTTTCTTTCTTTCTTTCTTTCGTTTTTCGAGACAGGGTTTCTCTGTGTAGCCCTGGCTGTCCTGGAACTCACTCTGTAGACCAGGCTGGCCTTGAACTCCGAAATCTGCCTGCCTCTGCTTCCCAAGTGCTGGGATTAAAGGCGTGCGCCACCACCGCCTGGCGCCAGGGATGATTCTTAAGGACAAAGGGCTTAAATTGAAATTCTATTTCTACCCAAGTTTAAGAGAAAAGAAGAAGTCGGCAGAAATCTCCCCCAGGTTTCTAGATGACTTGCGAGTCCACATGTGTGAACTGATTAGAACACTGCACACACAAGCAGACACTATACTCAAATGCTTGTAATGGAATAGACTTTCTGAACCCTAACTGGGGCTTTGTTACCAAGATGCAAAATCTGGGTGGGTGTGTGGACAAGTTCCAAGGAAACCATGGGGTAATGAGTAGTCTTCTCCTTTTTATTGTAAAGAATTTCAATGCAAACTATATATTTTTTTCAACCAAAGGAGGGGAAAAAAAAAGCAACCCAGCCATAACCCCCAATCTCAAAGCTTTAAAGAAAACTAGCTTCCTTCAGCAAGACTTGTTATTACTTGCTCAGAAAACCAAATGATTTCATTACTTACCAGCAGAGAAACCACATGATTCAAGGATATAAAATATACCTATTAATACTGAGCCACTGGCTGGCTTTTCAACCGGGAAGAAGTTGGCTCAGCCAACTTTATAAACCATATCTTCTTCTTCCAGAGAACCTATATTTCCTTCGGTTGTCAAAAATAGCACTGGGTGGAAAGCTGGAATTTTCTCTACCAGATTATGTATGCCATGTTCTAACTTGTCCCCGCCACCAGTTCTTGATGGGTGTGTGTTTACAGCAATGCTAGCCTCTGAGAAGGCACTTTGTGGGTTGTTTTTTCCATATAAACACAGTGATATCTGAAATAGGTAAAGGCTGTCAGTACCGGGGGTAGAAGAACCATATGTAAATAACTGTCCCCAACAACTTTTGTTGCCAACACAAAACTCCCAGTAGCACATTTTTGTAAGCCTCTGTTGGGAGACTGGGAGACAGAGTTTGATGAATATTTTATTCTGTTACAAAAAAAAAAAAAAAAAAAGGCATTTTTTAAAACAACAATTCTTTCTGTGTGAAAAAATCTGTTTTTCTAAAGACAGCCTATTTCAGAGAGAATAATTTAGGGAGCCCAAGGACCTCAGAAACCATCAACAGAGGCCAAACCAGAGCTGCTGTGGAGAGAAAACAGCAAATGCGTTTTCTAAAGAAAATTAATTTTGCTACGTCGTTTTAACTCAGTGACTTTTATTTGGTTTTCCATGTTTAGTGCTGTATGAGGCTCATTTTGAAGACAGCCTCTCTTAAGTGTGTAATATTTCCAGACTTTAAGGACAGAGATTGGCTCATTTACAGCTCATGAATATAGGGTCAACATTCCATCTTTGAAGGAAACCACGTAATTTCAGAATTTATAAAAGTTGACTAACTGTGGAAAATTTGACAGGAGATTAAGACAGTATGAATAGGGATTTCTTCTTAGACATGAGTGAACTATGGCCTTAAGGACCATGAGTCTCTGCTGGGTACAGGGGCACACCTGCAAGCCCAGCCTTGGAAGCTGACCAAGATTGAGTTTGAAGCTAGCCTGGGTCAAAAAGGGAGTTCCAGACAAGCCTAGGCTACACTGAGACCCTGTGTCAAAGTTAGCCTAAAGTAGGGGTTCAAAATCTTTCTGGAAATTGTACACCTATGTGGTAGATTTTGAGTCTTCAATTCCTGCTGCTTAAATTTTTAGATTTTCTGAAGTTGCTGCTTTCTGAAGTTGGATGAGGGGGAACACGCCTTTAATCCCAACACTGAGGAGGCAGAGGCAGCAGATCTCAATGAGTTCCAGGTCAGCCTGATCTACATAGGGAAATCCTGTCTAAAAATAAAAGAAAGAAAGAAAGAAAGAAAGAAAGAAAGAAAGAAAGAAAGAAAGGGAGAAAGGGAGAAGAATGCTTTTGTATACTTGCAAAAGCAAGTTTTTACTTTGATAATTCTCCTTATAAAACATTTAAAAGTATTTTTCAATATTTATGACAATTGTTGCTGCCTGGAAGAGTCTCAATTCAACTAAGTTATCTGGGAGAGACATTCTCCAAACTAGGCTGCGCAGTGAGCTCCAGGTTCCCAGCTTGGTGAGCTGTTATCCACGCTAAGGTTGGCTTTGCTATGCACCTGCCTGTCTGTGAGTTATTTCTACTCCTGTAAATTACCCCCACCCACTCTCCTGTAAGTAACCCCCATAAAACTCATTGGTTCATCAGGTTGGACTTTGTTGTTGTTAGTTTCTTATCTGGGGTGAGTAGACAGCTGTTCATATTTCCTTGGGTACAGTGTCAAACAGCATCACGTTCTTGCTGGTTTGAATGCTGCCATTCTAGCTGGTGAAACTACTTTGGGACATTGTGGAACCTTTAGTAGGTTGGGACCAGCTGGTATAAACAGGTGATGAGACTCTTGAAAGTTCTGTCTGGCTGTGGGTTCCTACTGTGCCCTCTGCTTCTTGGTCCGCTGTGATGTGAACAGCCTCCACCACACGCTCTAGCCACAGTGAGGATGCTCTGTCATGCTGCCCCATGATAATAGACCTTAGAACTCAGAATGGAGCTTTAGCAAATCTTTCTTCTCTTTAGTTGTTTCTGTCAGAGGCTGTAGTAACAGCACTCAACAGTTTACAGAAATATATAGGGGTCCTGTGAACTTTTGGGAGACATGACCGTATGGTCTTTAGGTCTGAGGCGTGCCATCGAAGGGGTGGTGACACTGCTTAAGTCTTCTTGCTTCCTTCTTTCTTTTGCTTCTTGGCCATTGAGCAAGGCATTTGCCTCATGCCCATCAGTGCCACCCAGCAACGTCCAGCCCAGACCACTGGGTCCCTCTAACCTCTGGTTGAAACCTCTAATCCTGAAAGCCTTTTTTTCTTATAAGTTAATTATCTAAGGAACCTAATTATAGTCATCAAAAGCTACACTTAATTAAAACTGTAGAAATGTTAATATATGTCCAGACAAAGTATGAAAAATTATCATATATATATATACATATATATATATATAATCTAGAAGATAGACTATAAAGAAAAAAATTTAGACTATAAGAAAAGCTTTGCTTTCTGTTTGTCTATTTATATATGTTTTAAAAATGTACCACTTCTGGAAGCAGAAACATTTGATAGATAGTTTTCTGTTTTGATCAGACAGAGGACCCCAGCATTTAGATGGAAATACTGTCTCTTATGAGGTGTCTAAGGCTTTACATGTGTTAGGACTGCAAACTGCATTTATTGACTTTCAAGCAATGTGCTGGTCTCTGCTGAGACAGTAGGAAACATGGGTGAGTCTTCCACAAACACGACATGTTTACGCACATTCAGTATTTCTCAGCTTGATCCTTTTTGACCTAGGAGGAAATTCCCTTTCATCCTCGCCAGTGCAGGTAAAAGTACGGTGTGATGTAAAGATGGGAACAAGGTTATGTGCAGCCCACGGTTCTAGTCAGATGTTTCTCGTGGGTCTCAGCCTCAGCACCATCAGCACCTTAGTATGGACACACGGCTGTCCTGGGAGGCTGTCTAATCCACACAGGAGTTCAGCAGTGCCTCTGGCCTTGTGGTCCAGGTGCCACAAGCATAACCTCTGTCACCCTATCAGCATTGCTATCTCTGGAGCTGCTCACTGTGGCTTCTACAGAGCCAGCTGGACCCTGTGGCTATGTTGGGGCTTGGGATCAGGGACAAAGAGTTTCCTTCTCCTGGCTTTGACTTAACCACAGGATTACCCCCAGCTTCTCATTAGACCGGCTCTTTGGCTTTTTGTCCTAACAGTCTTTCCACAGTGAGCTGACTTCAACCTACCAGCCTGGAGTTGACAGGAGCCAGCCAAGATGAGGAGACTGTAGCGGGATAGGACTTTCCCTGTCTTTTCTCTCGGGCCCCCATCCACCCCTTCCACCACCCCAACCAGTCTTCCCACCATTCACATCTGCACATGCGAATAGACCCACAGGTCATGAGCCTGCCAGCGTGACAAAGGCACTGTGGACTCAGCCCAGCCAGGACCACGCTCATGTGTTTGCATTCTCAGTATCCTTCTCAGAGAATCCCACAGCGTGAGGTCAAACAGGACAAACTGCTCCATACAACAGCTAAATGAAGCAGAAAACATTAAGGAGTCAGAAGGTGACTGTGTGTCTTTGTGTCTATCCAGTGACATGGACTTCTTGTAAGAACTTTAGGGCTCTTAGGAGTCAATAACGCTTTGGTTCCGACTCTGTTAAACAGACATGATAAACGAGACGCTCGTCATCCTTAATTAAAGATGCAGATTCCTAAAATAAATCACCACCAGCAGCAGCAGCAGCAGCAGCAGCAGCAGTAGCAGCAGCAGCAGCAGGAACAGCAGTTCTTGGGAAATGAAAGCCTGGGCCCACTTTCTCACCCACCTGACCTGTCCTGCTACTCTGAGAGTGTACTTAGCTCCCAGCACCTAATTAGGTTAACAAGCATTTTAAATGAACTCAGCTTCTACTGCTCGAGATAAGATCAGATTTGAGATTTATAGAACTCAAACAGAAACCCTGGGCTCAGGCTTGGCAGCCCTTCAAATATTTGTCTATCTAGTCACTTGGCAGAAAGGATGAATTCGATCGCATGTGCCAGTGCTCTCCTCCTGCCTCTTTCTTCTGACCCTTGGTGTTGGCTGTCCTTGCATTTTAATTTAATTGGCTCCTTTCCAGGCACTGTTAGAACAAACAAGATAGCAGTTCAGAATCCTCCCATGGCTGCAGAGACAGTTTCTTGATGCCTAAGAACAAGAATGATTTTTCTTTTAATTAATAAGAATAAAAATTCAACAAGGATTAGTTAGATATGGCGATGCACATTTTTAACAGAGGCAGAGGCAGAGGCAGAGGCAGAGGCAGAGGCAGAGGGGCAGGAGGGGCAGGAGGGGCAGGAGGGGCAGGAGGGGCAGGAGGGGCAGGAGGGGCAGGAGGGGCAGGAGGGGCAGGAGGGGCAGGAGGGGCAGGAGGGGCAGAGGCAGAGAGGCAGACACCATGACCAAAGCAGCTTGTAAAAGAAAGTAGTTAATTGGAGGCTTGCTTACAGTTTCAGAGGATGAGTCCATAACCATCATGATGGGGAACAAGGCAGCAGGCAGGCATGGGGCTGGAGCAGTAGCTGAGAGCTTACATCTTGAGACACATGCATGAGTCATACACACAGACACACAAACACACAAACACACAAACACACACAGAGTCATACACACAGACACAGAGTCATACACATAGACACACACACAGAGAGGAGAGAGAGAGAGAGAGAGAGAGAGAGAGAGAGAGAGAGAGAGAGAGAGGAGGGAGACTATGCCTGGTGTGATAAGGCCCATCCCCAGTGACACACCTTCTCCAACAAGACCACACCTCCTAATTCTTCCCAAGCAGTTCTACCAACTGGGAACCAAACAGTCAATTATATGAGCCTATGGGGGGCATTCTTTATATATAACAAGATATATATATATATATATATATATATATATATATATATATATATATAATTTACATTTAAGATGCCATCCCCTTTCCACATTTCCCCTCCCTAGAACACCCCTGTCCCATACCCTCCCTTTCCTTTTTGCTTTTATACGATTTTTTAAAAATGTTAATCAAAGGATTTATAAGTTTGGTAATGCTCAATCAGAAGTGTAACCCAATACCCAACCTAGATATAAAAACTATCTTTGGCTGGTGGAGACATGTGAACATCTGCCTCCATGTATGGGGGGCATTCTTGTTCAAACCATTATACTACCAGAGAAAACTGTGGCTGGAGATTACATTTGTCAGTTTCTAGCTAAGGACAGAGTTACAACAGACATCCTTAGACATCAAGAAGTGAGAGGAATATTGCATCAGGACTGTATTTATGTATCAGAATTGGGGGGGGGGGGGTTAGTATGGGCTGGATCGACCCGCAGTGAAGGGCAGCGGCATCCCGGGAGGGGAGGGGGCTCTTGGTCATGGCGACTTGCTTGGCTGGGTCTCCATGGCTGGAACGTAGAGAGGTGGCTCCAAAGAAGAGAGGTAGTCCAGAGTCTTAAGATATGGTCTTAAGATCTTTATTGTCATGGTGAAAAATGGATGAAGCTATACCCCATATTCTCAGGGCAGGCCTCCTTTTGTAAGAAGGAGGGTCTGGGAAGGAATGCTTAGTTGGCTACACCCTCTGGCTTTTAGGTATCTCATGAATATGGGGATCTCTTGAGGCTCTGCGGCCTGTGTTATGCCCTCTACCTGTGCTACAAACCTCTCTTTGGGAGGGGCTGTAGAAGGCTGGAGCTATGTGAAAGGAGCCAGGAGCAAGGCCAAACTCCAGTCCCTGAAGGGTCTCCGGGGTTCAAGGCCTACTCGAACGGGTACCCAGCTGCCTCTCACAGCCCACCTCCCAACAAGTCTACAGAGAGAGTTCCAGGACAGACAAGGTTGTTACAAAGAGAAACCCTGTTTGGGGGGTGGGGATGGGGGAATCAAAAAACAAACTAAAACAAACAAATGAACCATTTTACCATTGAAATATGGAGCTAAGACTCACTCTAGAATTTTGCTTCAGAACATAATACAGAAACACTTGTGAACTTGTAAATATGACGACTTATCAGAAATTCTGAGGTCAATTAAGATGGTGTTTCTTTAATTTTTCCCCCTCTGCTGAGGATTGAGCCCAGGAATTTTTATCTCCTAGATAACCACTATACTATATGTTTGGCTTTAAATCTTTTTACCTTTTAAGAAAAGATTTGCTTTATCATTTATTATAATATCTGTGTGCTATGCACACATGTGTGCAGTTCTAAGGATGCCATAAGAGGGCACAGATCCCCTGGAGCTGGGTTGGCAGTGGTCGTCAGCTGCCTGAAGTGGGTGTTCTGAACTCAGGTCTTCTGAAATAGCAGCAAGTGCTCTTAACCACTGAGCTGTCTCTGCAGCAGCTCATCCTTTCCTGACGTTTTAGCTACCCACCACTACATAACAAATTATGTAAAAACTTAGTGCCCTAAAATCGTCTATCTGATCAATATTTGGCAATTTGGACCAGACTCAGAGTAGACACATCTGACCCTTGTACACTTACTCGGGTGGCTGATGCAGGCGGCTGACTGGGCGTTTGGGTGGGGCTGCCAGCTGGGAGCCTCTCCCTGCTTGAGCTTCCTCACAGCAAGGAGGCTAGGTTCTAGAAGAAAGACAGTGGAGCTGCCAGTTTTCTTAAAGGTGAGGCCCAGGGTGGGAATAACATCATTCTACTGTATTCAAGGAAATCACAGGCCCAACCCAGACTCATGGATCTAGAGAAACAGACCCACCCAGTCAGAGAAAGGATCAGAGACTTCTGAACATTTTGCTATTACTTCTGTCTCTGTATATTTCTTGTAGTAGAACAATTTTTAGTTTTACTTTCATTTCTTTTTCAAATTAAACTTGAGAATAGTATTAAACTTGATTTTTCCCCCCAAGACTGGGTTTCTCTGTGAAGCCCTGGCTATCATGAAACTCACTCTGTAGACCAGGCTGGCCTTGAAATCAGGCTGCCCCTGCTTCCCAAGTACAGAAATTAAAGGCATGTGCAACCACTGCCCAGCTTAAACTTGATACTTTTACCAAAAACAACACATAGTCTACTTCTGTACAATGAGTTCCATCTGTTTACCTACCTTTTCTGTCAGAACACGCTTATAGAGGTTTCTAGAATGCTATTTAACAAATGCTAATTGTTTCTCTAGATAGAATATTGAGGACAAAATTTTAATTTAAGTTTTTATATTACAGTTTTGAAAATATTTATCTATTTGTTTTGTGTATGGGGGCACCATGGTGTGTGTGTCTGTGCGTGTGTTTGTGTGTATGTTTGTCTGTGTGTCTGTTGTGTGTGTTTGTATGTGTCTGTCTGTGTATATATGTGTGTGTGTCTGTGTGTGTCTGTGTGTATATGTGTGTGTGTTTGTATGTGTGTGTGTCTGTGTGTGTGTATATGTGTGTGTGTGTGTGTGTGTGTAGGTCAGAGGACAATATTCAGAGGTCATTATGTCCCTCTATCATTGTGAGTTATGGAGATGGAACTCAAAGTCATCTGGCTTGATGGGAGCGCCTTGACTACTGAGCCATCTTGCTGACTGAGGATGAATTTTTTAAAACGTACTTTTCATGCTCTTCTATTTTGCTTAAGTATCTTACATGTAGCATTTCTAAGACCAATGAAGTCATTGATTTTTATTAAAACTTGAAAGGAAATTGTTGGAAAAAAAATTGTCACAGTAGAGAGCCAATAGTCAGAAGTCAGTGGTTGGAAGTGGCCGGGGAACCACTGAGTGCCACCTTATGGTGTGAGGAAGAAGAGGAGAGCCAGGCAGTGACTTGCATGGACTCACATAACTCTTCCTGCTCAGTCCCTGGAAAAAGGAGAGCAGTCAGTTAGTAGTAGTCAGTGACCTGGTCCATTATCTCCTCCCTGGAGTGCGGTAGGAGGACTCTTGGTTGTATTGTACTGCTGTTCTCAGAATGCAAAGGACTGAATTGTCCCTACCTTCCTAGCGCAGACCTACTCATTTGAATGTAACGTGGGAGCGGTAAATGTGTTAAGACAGGAATGGCAGAAAAATTAAACCATCAGCCTGGCTTCTAGGCACCTTAGCAGAAGTTAGAAAGGTCTCTTCTGATCCTTTAAGTGTATCTTCCTTACCTGGATGTCTCCCTCCTTCCTGACCTATCCAGAGAAGCCATGTGTCTGTGATACAAGAGTCCTTTGACATACACAGGGATGTTTCCAGAGGAAGGACCCAAGAGTCCCCTTGAAAATGGAGTCTCTGAGTTGGCAGCTTTGCTCTGGAGAGCGAGGTTGGCTCCAGAGGCTTTAAATTGCCCTCCGTGTTGCAGATTGCCCCCTCTCCTAATCATAGAAAGAATTTCTTGTTGGATTTTTTTCAAGTGATTTTTCAAGTGATTTTTCTTTTTCTATTGTCAAAAGAGATTTGCTGGAGGCTGGCTCCCTTCCCATTAAGGTCACCAGAGAGCCACTGACTGCTGGGAAACAGTGACTAGACCCAGGGGACCACAGTCCCCACACTCCAGAGTCCTAGCAACAGGCAAAGGCCCGTGACAGATCTCCCTAACTGCAGCAGGACTCCCAGCCAGCCATTTTGATGGGAGTGTGGTCCCCTGGGTCTGGCCAGCCTGCCTCTGCGTGGTGACTTCTCGCTGACCTCTCTGTGTGTGATCTCTGCCAGATCCGCTGTCCCAGAGCTCCTTGTCACTAACTCTTCCCTGACACTATGCTGAGCTCACTGTTTCCCAGCAGTCAGTGGCTCCCTGGTGACCTTAATAGGAAAGGAGCCAGCCTCCAGCAAATCTCTTTTTTTGACAATAGAGAAACATGACCGGGAAGCAGGCAATAAATACAGATCCAGGGCAGCAGAGATGGAAACCTGCTGTTTTGTCCAGCTGCATCAAGGAACAGAAACATGTGGGAATCTGTCTTGTCGGATTCGATTTGCTGATGTTCCTGTGTGCATTCTTGCTTTCTCAGCTGCCGCCAGAGGGCTGGAGCGGTTTGTCTCTGTAATCCATCCAGTTCCTTCTGTCTCCTCACTGTACCACAGATGACTTCAGGAGTTAGCAAGCTGCCATTAAAGTCACGTCTCACTCAGGATATGTTTGAGTGGTATAGCAAAGAAACCAGGCAGGGTTTAAACTGTTTAGGAAACAATGTATCCTTTACCATCACGCCAGAGTCTTTAATTGACTACATCCTATGTACCAGGTACTGTGTTCAGCTCAGGGCATCAGATCAGCAGAGGAAGGGGTTGTGGAGAGGATAGTGCATGTGGGGAACTCTCAGGGGTTCTGAACAGCTACAGTAAGGGATAACATATGACCCCCATTGTTTTCGGAGGGGGGGTAAGATAAAAACATGTTGGCTTATGCAGTTCGATTTTTAATGAAAAAGACAGAAAAGAAAACAATATGCTCAAAACTGGGTGCTGTAAAGAAAGAACGTGGGAGCTGAATCAGCCAAGGAGAATGGAGGCGGTGGAGGTTGAGATCAGGTCAAGGAGGGTTCTCGGAACAGGAGAAGCTCTGGCCCGATGAATGGTGGGTAGAAGACCACCCCTGCAGTCAACAGTGGATGAGAACAGTGCCAGCAGGATATGCAAATGCTTGCAGGCCTGAGGACACATATCACAAGAGGGAAATTATGAATACACTACAATAATGGGAGGAGCAGCCAGCACTCTGTGTGTCTGTGTGTGTGTGCACGCGTGTCCACATGCAGTGTGTGTGAGGGGTAGGGTGTCTCAGGAAACAGAAGTGAAGCAAGGTTGACATTTCTACCCTGGGCTTCAAGGAACAACACTGAATCCAAAAGGACTGGAAACGGCTCCAAGCACTCATATCTCAGCTGACTGGAGGGAAAATCTGTCCACTGTCTGCAACGCCTCATTTCCAGGATGCAGACCGCTCCCTGGACAGGTGCCCACTCACTTCGGAGCTTACAGATAACACTGAAAAGCCTTTGCCTGGCTTTCACACAAGCAAGATCTCTGTTTATGAAGAAAGAACCATCTTCAGGGCCCACAGACGGCTTCCCCATTTTCCACACCACCCTCTGGCTTCAACCGCCCTTCTAACCTCCTATTTTCCAATAAACACAACCCCGCAGAGCCCTGGTTCTTTGGAGACCTATCTTAATGCTGCTTGGTCTCTTCATTCAGCTTTGAGTGGCAGAGGCTCACATTGGGTCATTGGAAATGATTTGATTTGTGCACAGCACGTGGGGGGCAGGAAATCGTAGAGCCCGCAGGGCAGGCAAGCAGCCAACCGTGGACCTCAGAAGAGTGGAGCTGACCTCCTGCCCGGACTGCAGCCGCCTCGCTGGAAGGAGTTTTAATTATAACCTCAACTTGTGTTTGTCTTATAAAAGTACATCATGAATGAAATATTAAAAGGGCATGTACTCTTTTCCAAAAGAATGGGTTTTCCTGCCAGAGTATTTTATTGTAACAATAATCCTGACGAAATCAATGTGACACCGGAGCCCCCACCAGGGAGAGTTGATGAAAATCGAGCATTTTGGTCTTAAAGATGCACTCTGTATTCAGGACAGACTACTTACAGTCTACATTTATTGGTTATCTGACCCTCCTGAGAGCCCTACTAAGACCATGCTACATGTAGGGAGACTGAGGGTGAGGGGGATTTGTCCAGAGTCATGGCCAGTAAGTGTTCTAGAGACGAGAATCTAAACAAGATCTCCCGATGTGTGCATGTGCTTTAAATGGAGTCCTTTCCCACCAAAGTAGCAGAGTGACCCGTTGTGCAGGAAGGCTTTCTTTGCTAGGTTAGCCTCTGATTGGTGAGACTGATTGGGTGAGACCCAGCACCAAGAAGGGCAATCTACATGATTTGTTTTGAAGCTCACAGGTTTAAATCTTTTTTTTTTTTTTTAAGATTTATTTATTTTATGATTGTGAGTACACTGTAGCTGTCTTCAGTTACACCAGAAGAGGGCATCAGATCTCATTACAGATGGTTGTGAGCCACAATGTGGTTGCTGGGAATTGAGCTCAGGACCTTTGGAAGGACAGTCAGTGCTCTTGACCACTGAGCCATCTCTCCAGCCCCACAGGTTTAAATCTTAATCTTGTCTAAAACCTCCTTCCTCAGAAACACCCTGAAAAATGTTTGACTGGAGATCTGTGCATTCAAGTTCTTTCATATAAAAACACAACCCTTCTTACTATAGACAGCTTCAACTCTGTTAGGTATTTGACTTAGGAATTCCACACTTATTTTGAAAACTTTAATCTGTTGGTGCGTGCGTGCGTGCGTGTGCGTGCGTGTGCGTGTGCGTGTGTGTGTGCGTGTGCGTGTGTGTGTGTGGTGTGAGGGCGCATGCTCACACATGAATGTGAATGCATACATTCACCACACTGTATGTGTGGAGGACAGAGGACACTTTTTCGGAGGTGGTTCTTGCCTTCCAGTTTATGTGGATTCCAGGGATTGAGTTCAGGTCTTCAGGCTGACACCATTAGGCAGCAATCACCTTTACGTATTGAGCCATCTAGCCACTCTCTGTGTTTTTTAAAATCTGCTTTTATTAGCATTTATAGTTATTTTCAGCTCCTTGGTTTTTTCTGGAGTTAAAAGCCACCCATGTAAACTTACTTCTCAGCAGTCACCGTCAACAAGTTCCCAAACTCTCACAGAACTGAAAAATTCTCAGGACACTGCCCTGTCTTGAGCCCTTCCCTCTCTCTCCCTCCCTGGTTCTCTGTGCTGCTCAAATCTTAGCTTTTCTTTAGCTCTACTATGGCCCTGGGAATTACTTTTATCTTCTTTCTGGATTTTTAGCCCTTACTTACCAAATTATCCCCCTTTCCCTCCCTCCTCCCCTCCCTCCCTCTATCTTTTCTATTTATTAATACTTGGGAATTTCTTATATTCGTACAAGGTATTTTGATCATATTCACCCTCCCAGTCCTCCTCCAATCCAATCTCACCCCCTCTCAATGTAATGTTTGCTTTTTCTAATTTGTGCTGCCTGTATACACATGGTTGTGGGGCCTTCTTTTAAAATTTTAGTGTGGTATACATCTCAGTGGTCTCCTGGGAAAGGCTACATACAAGGAGATTTTTGAGACCTTGTCTATTTGAAGTGTCTTTTTTTTCTACCTTTGTCCTTCAGAATGTTAAAAGCATTGTTGCACTGTTTTCTGGCTGTCCTGGTTGGAGAATTGGTAATGTGTGCTATGGTATAATTCTAGCAGTCAGGAAGCCAAGCCAGAAATATTGTATCAAGATAGTCTGGGTTACACAGTAAATTCCAGACCAGCTTGGTGGGGTGCATCAGGAGAAAGGATGGTCCATTGGCTTCTTTAGTCCTTTTCTCTGTCTAGCAAGTGCTTTTCTACCTTCATAGGTACCTGGTATCTGGATTTCCAGAACCAGAATTTTGGAGTTAAAAGCCACCCATGTAAACTTACTTCCCAGAGATCAGCAGGAGAAGCCTGCCTGCTTCTCCCTGACTCCTGTCTTGCTGTTTGTTTGCTTCCAGTGTTTATGGACTTGACTGTCTGCTGGCTTCCCTCTGTGTTCTCAGTCTTTGCGTTGTTTCAAACGCTGAAGTGGCTCAGTAGGAAACTGGTGGAATCACAAGGCTTGTGGAATTGAAGCCAGTGACATCCAGGTTTTGCTTCAAGGACGCATGAGGTATGTCCTTGTCTATCTAACTAAGTCAGTGGCTCTCAACCAGTGAGTCTCCACACCTTTGGGTGGGGGTTGAATGACCCTTTCACAGGGGTGGCACATCAAATATTTACATTGTGTGTCATAACAGTAGTGAAATTACAGTTATGAAGTAGTAATGAAATAATTGTTTGGTTTGGGGGTCACCACAACATGAGGGACTGTGTTAAAGAGTTGCAGCAGTAGGAAGGTTCTCCACTGCCCTAAGTAATCCCAGGGATTCAGGGAGAGCATCCTTAGAGTCACTCAGCCAGGCTGGCTGGGAAGCAGCCATTATTAATTGATTATTAATGGTCTCCCATTATCTGCTGCCAACTGGCTTGGCTTCAAACACATGTGGCTAAGCCCATGTAGGGGCTGGCTCATTGTGAATGGCCAGAGTCAGGATCCTTGTGCTTCTTGGCAGGTCTCAGAATGACTGTGCTGGCTTGGGCACTTGGATGAGCTGTTCCCTTTTTAAGGACTGAGCGAAAGGCCATCATCCTCGCCAGTCTCCACTCTTCAGCCCATATTCACACGGTACTTCCTGAGGGACCCAGGAGACCTTTTCTACCGGATGCATTCACCCTTTTATCAGATGCTGTCTCCATTGGATAGTCTGCTCATCAGTGAGGCCAATTAACACTGCCTTCATCCTGTTCCAGTGCCTGACACCTAGTCGGTGGCAGTCCATGTGAGTCCTCTCTGGCAGAGCCTGTGTGTGTTTTGATCAGGAATGGTGATGAGTTTCTCAGGAGCTGCTCCATGCTGTAGTTTTTAAAGGCATCTCAGGGTCCTTATTAACACTACTCTGTCCCACAGCCCTCTCAGGAACAAGTCAGCAGAAAGTAGACCAGGCAGACACCGTTGGGATACACTCTTCCTTAGGGGAGTGCCTGCTTCTTGTTCTTGCTCTCCCTTAGGGTCCACTTGAAGTAGGTTTGTTTTCTCAGTACTGGTGTGATGGGCCCAGGTCACCTGGCTCTCCTAGTTTTGGTCTTTGTGTATGTGTGTGTGTGTGTGTGTGTGTGTGTGTGTGTGTGTGTGTGTGGTGAGCAATGCTGGGCTGTAACCTGTAACGCTCTAATTCTAGGTTCCAACCCAAAGGAAGGCGATGACCCTGCGCACACACAAGCTGAGCAATGATTGGTTGACGTTCTGAGCACTGGGATTCCCTCTAGAGAGAGGGGCCCGCATGCAGGATGGGAGTAGGTTCTTTGTGGATATGCTGGGAGAGGCTGTGTTTTCATAGGGCTCTGTGAGCTGCTGATTTTCAAAGGACCTGGGTCTGATCTAAAGGAATATCACTGGATATCCTCAAAGGAATGTGCCAAGAGCTTTTCCTTGAACAACTCAGAGGCCACAGAACAACCCAGAAATTCCTCAACTAGTAAGTGACGAGTGTATCTTCATCATGGTTATGTGCGCCAGCGTGTAGGTCTCGCAAAACCACTGTGTGGAGGGAAAGAGCCAGGTGGGAAGCTACACAGAGTGTGGCTCCACTTTGTGACCTTTCTGGAACAAACAAACAACTTGGGCATATGGCGGGGCCAGATCAGTGTTTGCTTGGGGCTAGGGTAGAGAAGTAAACCATGGCACACACGGCTCCTTGAAGAACCCACACTGCTTTAGAACTGGATGGTGCTGATAGTTGAATAACCACAAAAATTCAAAGTCACCAAGCTAGGCCCTGCAACGGAGAATTGTACAATATGTAAATTATATGTCAGTGAAACAATTGAATATGTGTGTGTGTGTGTGTGCGCGTGCATGTGTGTATAAGGACAGACAAAAGGAAATTACTAATCTATTTTCCATTCAATGTAGGGAAATGGGTGAGGAAGAGCAGCGGGGTTTCATAGCTCTCCATGGACCTCAATTTTAGGGGTGCATCAACCTTGAGATTTTTTTTTCCTTTTCATGTAAATGCTCTGCTCCTTGTCCTTGGAGGGGAGGAGATGGCGCAGAAGCCCTTTTCAGCTAAAAGAGGAAGCAGAAAAGGAGAGGAACATGTTTGGCTCTCCTGAAGCTGCCTCCCCCACACCTAACCTCCTAGCTTACCGCCTGCAGCATCTTCACTGCCTTTTTTAGTTGTGGCTTTAGTCATCCCAGCTCAGTGCACAGACCAAAATTATCAGTGTGAGCAAGTTGAACCTACACATGCTGGCTCCAGCCATGTAAAAGTGTGTGTGCTTCCTTATGAGATGGCCCAGGAGGGGCTCTGAGAACACAGTGTGAGGTTCCAAATGAGGTTGACCAGCTTAGCTGACCGGTGTGGATGTGAATGTCCCTACTCCAGGCCGGGACGCAGGGCCATGAAGCCTAAGCACAGCAGGCACCAGCAGAGCAGTGAGGCAGTGTAGACCTCTCCCTCGCCACGCAGGAGACACCATCTATATTCTCATGTGTTCCGGAACTCTTCTTTCATCTTAGCCCACACCAACCCTACATCAGATTCCATTAGTTTCTCCAGGAAGCTGAGGCAGAGTGGTGAGTTCAGCAGTGATAGAGGTTGGGGCCCAAGCTCATGATAGTCCTGCTGCCTCAGCCTCCTGAGTGTGGGGCTGCAGGTGTGAGCCACTATGCCCGACTGAAGGCAATTGTTTTCCTCTTAAATTAATTGTATGCAGTTTACAGTTGTCCCTTGGTATACTTAGAGGTTTGCCTCAGAGTCCCGGAAGATGTTCGAAGCCGCAGATACTCAAGGCCTTTTTATAAAATGCTGTGATATTCGCACATAACTCTCAAACATCCTCCCGAATATATGTATTTACTCATTTAGTTAGGATCTTCCTATGTAGCCCAGGCTGGCCTTAAAAGTCTTTTAACCCTTCCCACTCTAAGATTACAGCTGTGTGACACTATGTCTCGCCCTTCTGAATGCTTTTAGTCACCTCTACCTTGTTCATAAGACCCAGTGTGTTGGGAATAATAACAAGAAAAATGTCTGCATGGTTTTTTTTATTTGAAGTTTTTTCATCTGTATCAATTAACTTCAGGGGTGTGAAATTTGCAGGTATAGAGGACAAATGCGCTCGTGTGTGTGTGTGTGTGTGTGTGTGTGTATGTGGTATATAAGCATATGCAGCACATATAGTAGAAGTACATTATTATATTTCTATACAAAGCTTTATAAGGTATGAAGACTGTATATACACTGATATGTGCGTGGGCCTATTGTGCACTTGGTCCTGTTTTAAGCCTCTTATATTAAATTTTCACCACATCTCCACCAACCCCAGGCTGACAGGAACTCACTGTGTAGTAAGATTGAGGAAGATAACCTTGAACTTCTGATTCTCTGGCCTCCTCCTTCTGAATGCTAGGATTACAGGCATGCACCACCATGCCTGGTTTCTGCACGCCGGAGATTGAACTCAGAGCTTTCTGTGTGCTAGGCAAGCACCCTACCAACTGAACTACATCTCCAGACAGAAGGAGCTGTCTTTTGAGAGATGAGGAAATTATAATACAGAGAGATGAGATGAAGAATTTTGAATGAATTAGGAAAATAAAAATCCCTCGTCAGTTCACAAAGTGTCCACATGGTGGCGCTAGGTGGCGACCCGGTTGTCTGTCTTTTGTGCTTCCCTGACACAACTCTGCCTGCCTGAGGGCCCACCGCCTGCAAGGCTTTGATTGCTGGGTACCAGCTGCATTAGGGTTCTGGCTTCCCAGACTGCGGGGCCCCTGTGTGAGTCCCCGGTTAGAACTTCATTTCCTGCGATGCTTAAGGTTTTCTCCCTCCCTTTCTCCTCCCTGCCTCCCTCCCAAAGCTTTACTGCTTCTCACTCCCAGGCTGGGCTTCTGCCTCTGTGGCTGCCTGCCAGCCTGCTGCTCCAGCCAGGAGGAGCTAGGGGAGCATATGGGCTTCGTGGGTCTTTGGATTTCTGAAGTGATATGAATATTGATTTACTACCTTCTCTATATATTGAGAAATAGTCCTAAAAACTTTATGGGTGTGTTGCTATGGACCTCTTCCAACTGCAGAAAGCACCATAATACAATGAAATTTTCTACCCATATTGTTTCATTTCAAAGTGACATTGAATCAGGCCTGAGTAAATATTTATGATTTCTCTTGAAAGGTGGCAGACTCATGACATGGTAATTAATTTTACTGTAGGCTGAATTCAAAATGGCTTTGGTAATATACAAGTAGGTATGTAAAATGTTTATAGTGCTTTTGAAAGCAAGCCAGGGGCTTTAAACGAATCCTTAGTCAGACAACCGAGGAGGAACAAGACTGAAATTCCAATTTTGCTGATAGAATTTCTGTGGGAAACTAGGATTTTTAAAGATTGATATTCATTGTGCAATCACATTCATCATATATTTTATGTACTGTTAAAGTATTTGGAAACTTCAAATATACTTACTTTTTATGAAATGCATGCTTCAAGCAATGTTTAAAAAGAAAGGCTAAATTTAGGGGATTGGTGTTGCTTTAGGGCAGAAGCTGAGAGGAACAGAATCTCTCTTCGCTTGCAAAGGGCTCTTCTCTAAAGTCCCCAGTTGAGGGGCGCTTCTTTCTCCACTCCTCCACTTGGTTATCATCAGGATCTACATCTTCTGCCTTAAAAACATGTGCAGGGACTGGAGACTCGCTCAGTTGGAGTGTTTCGATCTCCAGCACCGCATAGAGCCTAGTGGGGAGCGGCAACCTGTACTCTCAGCACTCAGGAGGTGGAGCCAGAAGGATCAGAAGTTCATCTTTGGAAGCCTGTCATTTTTAAGGCCCTGTATCAAACAAACAAAAACATATCCGGCTACACATGGTGGTTTACACCCATAACTCCACTGCTCTGACAGCCAAGAGAGGGATGTCTTCAAGAGTTGGAGGCTAGTCTGAGCTACATAGTGAATTCCAGAACAGCCAGGGCTACTGAGTGAGGCTTTACCTAAGGCAAACAAACTGACTGGATACCTCTCGCCACCGTCAGTGATGCGTGTGCATCCTCAGTCTGTCTCCCCTGCATTCCTGGAACAAGCATTTCCTAAAATCCCTGCTCCCAGTCATGACCTCGTCCCTCCTGGGTCTCTCAGAACATAATCCAATTCACATGATCTCTGTTTTTCCGTGTATTCTCCTCTCATTCAGATCACAAGCCTCCTACGTGGAGCCAACAGGTCCTGCCAGATTGGGCTCAGACATTGTCTCCCGCTGCAATGTCTGCAGCTCACTCCTTCCTGCCACAGGCTCCCTTCTGTCTCGAGCCTTCACACACGCTGTTCATTGAGTTTATCTGTTCTTTTCTCATCGCCTGCCATTCTCCATCTGTCTCCTCCTTTGTGTGTGGGTCACCTTTGCAACAAAACCCCAACTGACCACTGCCTATGCATCTGTGGCCACCTCTGAGCCCCCAACCCCCTGTCTCTCTCTCTCTCTCTCTCTCTCTCTCTCTCTCTCTCTCTCTCTCTCTCTCTCTCTCTCTCTAGCATTTATATATTCATGCAACACTGTGTATTTTACTTACTATTTTATTTAGAATGTGAACTCCTTAGGGAGTTGTACATTTTGTTTACTATATCTTTAGCACCTACAAATCAGTGCTAGGCATATCAGAGGCAAAGAAGAAATGGATGTAGGATATATGGATGCATGGGTGGCTGGATGTATAGGTGGATATTTCATGTAGGGAATGGATAGCTTCATATATAAATGGGTGAATGAATGGATGGGTGGGCATATGTTTATATGCATGTATTGATGGATGGATGGACTGGAAGTGGTTGAAAAAACCAAAGGGGGTCTTCATTGCGATGAATGAGAAATGAAGTTCTGAGAGGAGCCCAGCCAGGAGTAGAGGCCCCACAGTGTACTTTTTGTCGTGGGGGTTGTTTGTTTATTGTTGTCTAGGTTTTTATTTTATTTAATGTATGTGAATGTATGCACACATGTATGGATCCAGAAGAGAGAGTGTTGGATCTCTTGGAGTTGGAGTTGAGGCATTGGTGAGTTACCTGACATGGGTGCTGGAATCTGAACTCTGGTCCTCTTGACTGAATAGCAAACAGTGTTACAGCTGAGAACCTCTCTCCAGCTCTCTGGTTTTGTTTTTTGGAGACAATTCTCACTCTGTAATGTCAAGTTGGCCTGGGACACATTGTATAGTGTAGGCTAGCCTCAAACACTCACAGCATCCTCTTGTCTCAGTTACCCAAGTGCTGGGTCACAGGCACAAACCGTTATTTCTAGGTTTTTTTGTTATTGAATGGTTTGCAGGTTTTCCAGCTGGAGAGAGTGTTTTGTTTAGTCAGAGACTCCCTCACTGTGCTCCAAGGATGTCTCTGCTCCCATATTCCACATCGGGGTGCTGACACCTGGTGTCACTCAGGGACACTACTGCTGTGAGGAGCAACCAGGCTGCAGTGTCAGCGGGTCTTGTGGATGCTGGGTCCATCTGTATTCTTTCATGGGGACAGTGGGGGGCTGTGCAAGAATCTAGAGAGGAGAGAAGCTCAGACAGGGAAGAGATGGAACTTCAGGGCTATCAATCTCCACGGGTGACATCCATCCTCAGTGTCTCTCAGCTTTATTCTATACACCAGGCAAATGGGTACAACCACCTCCTTTGCATTCATTTGAACTTGGTTCTCAGTCTGCAGTCTGTGGGATCTTAGGTAAGCTGCCTTTTTTTTTTTTTTTTTTTTTTTTTCCTAACATGTCCTCTTTAAGGTAAGTTTGAGATGAGACCTGAAAGTCAGGCAAGAAAACTATGGTTCTAAAGCCAGGGGAGGACTGGGGATGTAGGTCAGTTGGTAGAGTGCTGGCCTGTCATGCACAAGCTTCTGGGTTCAATCTTCAGCACCACAGAGAGCAGGTGTCACGGTGGCACACACTTGGGAAGCAGAGGTAGGAAGATTAGAAGTATAATGTGACCCTTGCTACACAGTGGTTTAAAGCCAGCCTTAGATATAAGACCCTGTCTTAAGAACAATTCCTTAGATTGTAAAGCCAGGAGAAGGGCACCTGAAAGATGGTTTTGTGTCATGGCCATAAGAACCTGATGGCGTAAGCTCAGGGAGAGATTTATCTTGGCTCCTTGGCTCCTGGCTTCAGAAGATGCAGCCCACAATGGTGGAGAAGGCTCAGGGGAAGAGCTCAGTTCACATACAGGGGCAGGAAGCAAAGCAACGGAGAATGCCAGTGGACAGCAGTGCAGGAAGCAGAGGCGGTGGGGGGCTCTGGGTTATTTTCACACGGAGACAGCCTGTGTAGTGGCATGCCTTGAATTCCCAGCTCTTGTGTCGATGATCCTAGAATGGGGTGTGGAGGCTTAAGAGGAAGAAGAAGGAAACCGTGCATCTTGCGCCTGACCTGGGTAGCAAGCATTGTAACTTAAACGACCCCCTGAGTGCAGTCAGCAGCTGGCCCACTACCTTTCACGCCGTACAGAGTGGGAAGGGGCCTGTGTGGGCTTGATACTGTTTCTCCAGTTAGCTTCTATACTATAAACTGGGGACGTCAAAACCATAAATTTATGTACTCTTTCAGTTTGCCAAGGGACTATTGCACAAAGTAATAAAATTTCTCACTGAGCAGTTTCATTACTCTGTGTAATAATAATATGTATTTATGAGCAATTACCCTCTGCTGGGCACTTTACTTACAGTAGCTCTCTTGAGCCTCACAGCTGATTTTTATTTATTTTATTTATTTATTTTATTATTTATTTCACAGCATTTATTGAGCACTTACTATTTTCCAGGCATCATGCAAATCTTTACTGGTCTTGCCTCAAAGAACTCACAATTTAATGAGGGACCAGACTTTTTTCCCTTACTGCTGGTAATTAAACCTAGGACCTTACTCTCGCTAACTTCTAAACCTACCTCTGGTCAGGATATAGAAGAAACTGACAAAGACGCTCATAGGTTTGAGGAAGAGAGAAACCAGGATTTTTGTCCTTGTTTTAAAGCCTTCAAGTCCCGCCCCCCATGGCTTTTCCGAAGCAGCCCTTCCTCCTACCTCTGTGACACAGTGCACACTGGCCTGGGCCCCAAGAACTGAATTTCTGTGTATGCCTCCTTTACTAGGGCTGTAGCTGAGCTACAGAGCTTGTCCAGTGTGACTGAGGCACACACAGAAGGGAGAGAGAACCTCCTGGAATGTCAGGAGTGGCACAGCCCTCACCCACCATGCCTAAACCCTGGGGCTGCTCAGGGGCTGGGCACCACCATGCCTTTCAGAGTCTTCCAAAGTTTTGCTGACACCATGGAGGTTTAGACTTCCTGTGGGTAACCTAAGCCATTGAAGAACAGAAAGTCTACAGATCTACTCATACCTGGGTTCCAAGTGCCCTTGAGTCTATGAGGACAAAGCCTTTGCTGTCCCAGGAGAGGGAGAGGGTGACCCTGGGAATGTCAGCAGGAAAGTAGTAAGGGATATCAGGATGCTCACACTACTCTAAAGCTAAAAACAGAACCAAGCCTTACCTTACTTTAATATACACACTGGCTCACACATGCTTGTTTGGTTCAAATGTCTGTGGACTCATGTCACATACAGGTATCCTGAAGATGATATCACACACACACACACACACACACACACACACACACACACACACACACACACACACACACGAGAGAGAGAGAGAGAGAGAGAGAGAGAGAGAGAGAGAGAGAGAGAGAGAGACAGACAGACAGACAGACAGACAGGGACTGGGTCTGGTGTGGGCTTTTGGAACTATAAAGGCCACTCCCAGAGACACACCTCCTTCAACAAAGCTGAGATTCCTAATCCTTCTCAGAGAGTTTCAGTACCTGGAGACCAAGCGCTCAGACACAGGAGCCCGTGTCTCACTGAAGCACCACAGCTGGGCTTATTATATGGATGTGGAGGCTTGAAGCTCAGGTCCTTATTCTAGCACAGCAAGCATTCTTGCCATCTGAGCCGTCTCCACCTTAGTTTTTGAGACAGGGCTTCTAACAGAACCCACAACTCCCCATTTCGGTTGTGCAAGCTGATCCGGAAGTCCCCCAGATCTGTCTGTCTCCTTCCCTGAGGTTCCAGGTGCTCACAGCTTTTTAACCCAGGGGATGCTTGGGGTCCAGAGTAAAGAACTCACACTTTCATGGCAAGCACTGTGCCAACTGACCCATTTACCAACCCCTTGTTCAGATTTTAATTTTAAATATGGCTCTGTAGACCAGGCTGGCCTCACACTCAGAGATCAGTCTGCCTCTGCCTCTCTCCTGACTGCTGGGATTAATGGTATGAACCACCCCTGCCCAGCTCCTTTGTGTATTTATAATCTAACAGTAGCCTTTCCTCTTGCAGGAGAAATTTTGCTCAACTTTACAAGTAGACATGTTTGGCAAACCTCAGTCACAAAGAGTCTAAGAAGTCACTTAGAACAGTGACTACCTCTCCCTTCAGATTCTTGATGCCACTGGCTAGGACATCCCTTCCCTGTACAGAGCTCCCATCTCTGACCTCCGACTCTGCTGTCTACCTTCACCTTGCTAGGGGATCTCTTTCTCATAGCCAAGCCACAGGGTCGGGCTCTTCCTCTCCCACTATCTCCAGGTCTCAAGAAATGTGAAGAGATCTGGCTTTTAGAGGCCTTCCTCCTCAGCCCAGTGAACAGGGACCATCCAGGCAGGTATGTCTAAGCCTCGGCCTTTGGGCTGCATGTGATGATGCTGGTTGTATTTTGTTGAACTGGAACAAACCTAGGCTTATCTGGGAAGAGGAAACCTCAGCTGAAAAAAAACCATGACTCCATCAGATTGCCCGTACATGAGTCTGTGGATATTTTCATGATTAATGATTGATTACATGGGATGCCCAGACTATTGTCAGTAGTGTAAGCAAGTTGTTCTCAGTGTATGAAAATGCAGGCTGAGCAAGCCACAGAGAGCAAGCCAGGAAGCAGCACCCCTCCATAGCCTCTGTTTTGGCTCCTGCTCTGACTTCCCTCCATGCTGGAAACTGTAAGTGGAAATAAACTCTTTTGTCCTCAAGTTGCTTTTGGTCATGGTGTTTGATCACAGGAACAGAGGCACAGTTAATACAATAATCTATACTATACAGTTAGCATGATACAGAGTGAGCCGCACTGTGCCCCGTCAACTTGTGAGCTCCTTTTAGTATTGCATGATTTACTCGGCTCCAGTCCCCAGCTGAACAACTGGAGAGTACTCTATGGTGAAAGTAACATTGAACTGTGACCACACCTATTTAGAGGGGTGTCCCAGTCCCATGGGGCATTGAACTGGGATCAGAAGACCTGGAAGAAAGAATTGGAGAACAGGGGTTTGGGAAGAATGATGGCTTGTCTATTGTCTGATCAAACTGTTATTTTAATTTTCTCACACAGGGATTATATACACATAGAGGCAGGATGTAGGGAAGGGCATGACGCAGGAGCACAGGTGTTCTCAGGGGGAGTACAGATATCTTCCAGAACAGAGTGTTGTCTGGGTGAAGAAGCAGGGAACAGGTCACTATGACTCTGTCTATGATTCATTTGTTTTTATCTAAACTGGTGCCCCCCACCAAAGCTGCCTATCCACAAGACCTATGACTACTTGTTCTTATCCAGGCTGGTAGTTTTCCACCAAGGCTGCCTGTCTTCAAGATCTATAACTATCTGTTCTAGGGCCAGTGTTTTCCCACAGAGACCAAGACTTTGTGTTAACAGGCATGTATGGCTGACTCAGGCCTATGGCCGATCTAGGCCTTCAGTGTATAAGCAAGGCTGCTCCTGACAGAGAATTGACATCTATCCCCAGAAAATAACAGCATCCCAGACTCTTCCTATTGAGAGCCACAGCTCTCAGAGAGGAGCTCTCAGAGCAGGTGAACTTGGACTCAAACACTGTTCTGTCACAAGTTGCCATGGTCTCAGACAAGTTGCTTAGGCCCTGTAGACGTCACTTGAGCAATGGCTACCTATACAGGGATGCTGAGCTGTGAGGACATGATGTGGGCATGCATCCAGGAAAGTATCTGGCACTTAGGGGCTTACAATAGGCTACCCCTCTTCTTTTTGCTTAATAGCCATTAAATGTCCCTTGATAAAAGGGTAAACATTAATTGAACCACTCCTGTGTGCCACGTGCTCGCTAGACACTATAACTTCATGTTGTCTCTTGTATTCTTTATAATGATGTCCAGTAATTGTGTGCATGTGTGTGTGCATGGTGCATGTGTGTGTGTGTGTGTTGAAACAGTGTCTTGTTATGTAGCCCAGGCTAGCTTAGGACTCAATATATAGCGTACTCAGGCCTTCAACTGCCTATAAACCTTCCTGAGTGATCAGATGCCTACTGTGTCAAGATTCCTAGTTTTTAAAAATATATTAATACTATTTTGAGGGAGACAAGAGATTTGAAGTAAAAGAGTTTAGACTTTGCTCAGTCAGTATCCTGACTGCAAAAGTTCATCTTCTATCTACTTCCCACAGCCCAGGCTGCTCCTGGTCTCTGGACTAGTACACTCTGGCTCTAAAACACAATACCTGGTATTTTCTACCTCCACCCCCCAATTCCATATTAGTCATTAAACCAGGCAGCATGAAGTGGCTACTCAGTACTGATCCATAAGCTTGGAGATAATTGTGTCCTCAGCCCAGGCTTGATGAGGAGGTAGTATTCTTTACTTCCTCCAGCCCCAGCCAGGGTGTCTCCACGCCTGACTCGTCTCCACTGATGCTTCGGGCTTGCTGTTCTCATCCTGATGTAGTGATGTCCTGGTCGATTTGATTTTTTGAGGGCAAGGCCAGGGCACGGAACCTTGCTGTTGGGACCTGAGGCAGCAGTTCTCAGGGTTTCACTGATGGGAGGTGGCTTGGTGATCCCAGCAGTTTTCAGCAGAAGAGACACACAAACCTACATGATGAGTTCCGGCTGTTAAATGTGACCGCTATCTGAAATCGATATTCCTACACTGGCTGGGTCAGTTACGGCCAGCTGTAATTTATGTCACAGAGGAGCCCCTGGGAGGATACAGGGAAGGAGGTAGCCTGGGACTACACAGGACAGACAGGTCATTGCTTACTTGACACTGTTGTAGGACAGACTCCCCAGAATATGCTTTTTTCCTTCTGATTTTAAAACCACATTCTGAGTATTATTGGTGTTTTCAAACATAGGCCAATATGAACATTTTATAGAAGAGAATGAAAATTCTGCCCTTCATCCAGAAGCCTCCTTGATGGGTCTCTGTAAAACCTTTCAGCCTTTTGTGTTCATGTGTGTCCTGACCCACATTCACAATTGCTTTGAAAATGGAGCTGTACTTTGTGTTTTTAAAAAAGTACTCATTCATTCATTTATTTATATGAGTGCTCTATTTGCCTGTATGCCTGCACTACAGAAGAAGGCATCAGATCCCATTACAGATGGTTGTGAGCCACCATGTAGTTGCTGAGAATTGAATTGAACTCAGGCCCTTTGGAAGTTCAGTCAGTTGGCTTAACTGCTGAGCCATCTCTCTAGCCCCCTGCTTTGTGGTTTTAATTGGTTATTTCTAATGTGTCATAGTTATCTTTTTAAAAGAATAGAGGCTGAGAGTTAGGCAAGTGATCACACCTTAATCCCAGTGCAGGGCTGAAAGACAGGAGAATTCCGGGTTCACAGCCATCTTGGACTACCCAGAAAGATTGCAGAGAAAACAAAACCACCACCACCACCAACACACACACACACACACACACACACACACACACACACACACACACACACACACACAAATACACACACACACATGAGAAAATGAACACACAAATGAATATAGATTGGGGCTGTTGTTTTTAGTGGTTTATGGTATTCCATTATAGAGATGTCATTAGAGGTGATGTATTGAATATAGCTACTTTGTCACCATGCTCACCTTAGGAACAGGGATCTCTCTGGTAGTCACTCGGTACTCACAATGTTTGCTGGCATCACCGTGCTGTACTGGCCATTGGAGAGGGAGCTTGTGGTTAGCTTGACTGGATGTGAGCACCCACAAGTGCACACATATTCATTGTCTTGCTTGTGACTTAGCCATTTCATCCACACATAATTTGTCTCTGTAACTGGATTACAAAGTCCTGGAGGACAGAACTCATGCCTTTTCACTTCTGTGCATTTGTCTGAGCTTAAGGTTTTCAGGCAGAGCCGGCGTTCAGCAAATGTGAGCTCTGTTCTCATGAAATAGGATGTGGGCGATTTTGAGAGATGGCAAACAGGTTCAGATAAGACAAGAAAGGTGCAGGGTGAGTTCTGTTGAAGCTCTGGTTAGAAATCAAAGCACTGATGGACACCCATGGTTAAAGAAAGCTACAGATTAGAGAATGGTGTCTTTCTTGCCTCAGGCATCACCTAATTACGCACAGCTACATACGCAGAGCGGTAGAGTAACGGGTACACTGTGACATTAGCAAGAACCGCACAAGCCCGAGTCAGGCTTGCTTTCCTATGAAAATATAAACTGCGTGTCTGGCTCTCTGTGGCTCTTTCAAGCAGTCCCCAGGTCCCAGCACTTATCAAACTCTGCCCAAAGGGGGCACTCTAGCCTTCACTTGAACCTCAGGCCTTAGAGATACCTCCACTCTTGCATAATGACTTGGTTTTGAAATCTCCATCTTCCTAAGGGTCAAACGAACTTCATTTGTCATTAAAAGAAAAAACAAACAAACAAACCCTTGCTGTACAAATGAAAGTAGCTCTAAAAGAAGCTGAGCAGCATAAAACAGGTCTTATAGTCTTATGATTGAAAGCCTGACTTGACAAGACTTGTTGCAGTCCTGAATAGTTTACATACTATTCTCAATACTCAAAACAAACAATAAGGGTACAATCATTCCCAGTGGGCAGATAGGGGTTCTAAGGCTGGCAGAGGTTAAATCACTTGCCTGAAATATTGTCTTGTCAGTGGTCAGGGCACGGTTAATTAACACAGGGCCTTGTGTACTACTCTCCGTAGCTAATATACCTATCATCGTTGTCATCATTGTCGATGTTGTCGTCATTGTCGTTGTCATCATCATCATCTAATCATATTATTGCCAGAGATGAAGTAATATTGGCAAAAGTGGTGCTTGTGTGTGTGTGTGTGTGTGTGTGTGTGTTTTTAAAGCTGATTTTTAAAGCATTGGTGGGCTGGGGACACAGCTCAGCAGAAGAGTAGCTGTCTGGGATGTGGGTTTCCGAGTTTAATCCTCAGTACTGAAAAGTCTAGATTGTAGACGTTTTTTCTTAAATTCTTGATTTAATTTAAATTCTTAATTTAATTTTGGCAGATTTATTTTTCAAGAAATTGGTCTATTTCATGTAGGTTAGCACTCTTGTGGACATACAATTCATAATGTTTGGGGATTCTTTCAAAAAATTAGTATTATTTTGGGGGCACTCTCTAGTGTAGCTCTTCACTACCACAAACCATGCAGTTGCGGTCTCCTCATTCTGGGAAATCCCGGGGATCTGGGCATCTTAGATGCGATGGTTGGGCTCCATCTTGGGAAAACCACCTGATTGTGCATAGTATCCATATATGGAGTTTTGTCCAGCTATCTTTTTGTTATTGATTTATTGACTGAGTGTGTACAAAAGCTGTATGTGTGTAAGTGGGTACGCTCAGCTGCGTGGGCACGCCTTCCCCTTTTGAGGCAGGATCTACCACTGAACCTGCAGCTTGCTGTGTTTGGCCAGACTGTCTGGTGCCCCCACTTGTCTCTGCTCCCCAGTGCTAGGTACAGGTGTGTGTCACCACACCCAGCTTTTCCCTGGACACCAAGTCAGTCCTGTTCAGCAGATGCTTTCCCACCGAGCTCTCTCTCTATTTTCATGTTATCGAGTTTTAATTTAACGTTACAATGGTCTGAGAGCACACTCTCTACCCTTAGATTTGCTAAGTCATGTGTTATAATTACATAGATATGTACATAGTGTGGTTGGCTTCAGCAAACATTGCGATGAATGTGAGAAGCTCATAGACTCTGCTCTTACTGGATATGGAAGCTGGGGCTGCCAGCTCACGTTGGTTAACATTGTAGTAGTGAGCTCAACGGTGCCTTTCTCATTCTGTGTCACTTGATCTGCTCATTTCTGAATACATGTTGAAATCTCTGCTCATCCCACTGGGTGCAGCTATTTCTTCTTACAGTCTACTAGATTTTGACTCCTGTTACTTCACCCCCAGGCTGGGCACATTTGCATGAAATCCTACCTAACATTTCATTTCACTTGAAACATATACTTCTTATCCATGAGTTATCTTTTTGTTGTTACTTATTTGCAGTGCTGGCATTGATCTAGGGCCTTGTAGTGCTGGGCAAACATTCATAACCGTGAGCTGTATCTTTAGTCTTTGTTGTTTCCAGACAGGGTCTTGCTATGAATCTGAAACTGGCCTTAAACTCTGGATTCTCTCTTACACCCGCTTGCAGAGTTTTGGGCCACCTGGTGAGGTTTTCTCCTGTACTCGTATCATTGTGCACATACATAAGTATATGTATGTATGTGTATATATATGTGTATATATATGTATGTATGTATATATGCATTGCTTATGTATATTGAATGAATATTTAAATAGCAGCAATTGAATGCAATACTGCTATTAACATTTTGAACAACTTTTACAATTCAGAATGAGAACAATGACTTTGCTTTAGATCCATTTATCTTGTCCTGGATGCTCATGTAGATCTGAGTTTCTTCTCTGTACTGTTTTCTTCTCTCTGAAGAACTCATAGCGTGTTAGTGCAAGGCAGATCTGACAATATGTTCCCCATGTTTCTGTTTGCTTGAGAAATCATTTCTTGTTCCTTTTCTAAAGAGAATTAAGTCTCACAGGGTAGAGAGCAGTAGGTTGGTGGTGTCTGTCTTTTTTCTCATGCATTAAGCCCGTCATCATGTCGTCCTTTTGTTTATAGAGTTTCTGAAGACTTGGATGTCTCCTAGCTTTGATCCTGAGTGCGTGCCATTTCCCCCTCTCCTTTCAACATTTTTCTCTCCATCTTTGACTCTCTGTTGTTTGAAAATGATAAGCCTGGGTATAGTGATTGCTTGCTTGCTTAATTCTTGTTTTTATATTTCTCTTGCTTGATGTTTTCTGAGTTTCCCAGAACTAGAGTTTGCTTTCTGAAAATAATTGGGGGTGGAGGGAGTCTGAGCCACTTTTGCTTCAGACATTTCCCCTCCTCTTTCCTGTTCTTGGCTTTCTGGTCTTCCCATTATGTATACAGATGCCCTTCTCTCTCTGGTTGCCTTGTTCTTTGTTCTCTTTGTGTTTCAGTTTGGATTCCACTGAGATTCACTCAGGCTTGAGGACACTTTACTTCATCATGTCCAGTCCACTGAAGGGCTGACCATCAAAGGCATTCTGCACTTCCGCTCTGGTGTTGTCAGTCTCTGGCTTTTCATGCTTGCTGTCTACCTTACCCTTTACACTAGAGCCTTGGAATCTTAGTCAAAGCCATTTAATGATCCTTGTAGGATGACAACAAAACCTGGCATGTCTGGTAGCGATGCTTACCGGCTCTCTTCAAACTATGTTCTTTTAAAAACATTATTGAGAGAAGGTCTCATGTAGCCTAGGCTGGCCTCAAAATCACAATGTAGCTAAGAATAACTTGGAACTTTTTAAAAAGAATTTATTTTATGCATATGAATATACCACCATTGCTTTCTTCTGACACACCAGAAGGGGACACCAGACCCCATTACAGATGGTTGTGAGCCACCATGTGGTTGCTGGGATTTGAACTCAGGACCTCCGGAAGAGCAATCAGTGCTCTTAACCGCTGAGCCATCTCACCAGCCCAACTTTGAACTTTTTATTCCCTGTCTTAGTTTGGATTTTATTGCTCTGAATAGACACTACAACTAAGGCAACTCTTATTAAAGAAAACATTTCACTGGGGCTGGCTTACAGTTCCAGAGGTTCAGTCCATTATCATCATGGTGAGAAGCATAGTAGCCTCCAGGAAAACATGATGCTGGAGAAGTTGCTGAGAGTTTTACATCTTGATCTGCAGGCAGCAAAAGGAGACTGTCACACTAGGTGTAGCTTGAGCATATGAGACCTCAAAGCCTGCCTCCAAGTGACACACTTCCTCTAACAAAGCAACACCTACTCCAACAAGGCCACACCTCCTAATAGTGCCACTCCTAAGCATTCAAACACATGAGTCTATGGGGGGGCATACCTTTTCAAATCACCACACCCCCTACTACCACCCCTGGGTGCTGGGATTGTAGATATGGCTTCTGCTGGGGATGGAACTGAGGACTTCCCTCATCTACATGCCTAAAACTCTATTTTTTGGCTTGTACCTTGTAATTATTTCTTGATAGCTGGCCATGGCATGTGGTAAAGGTGATGGCATAGTAGTTAGACTTAAGAAGGAGGTGGTAAGGTCTGAGAGACTCATCCTGTAGACCCACAAGGGGCTAGGATGTATGGGGTGGAGTGTTTAACTAGCTTCACAACAGCCTGGGTTCCATCCTAAGCAATGCCACTGTCTTCCCAGTCAATCTCACAGTCCTTCGGGGTAGCTCTCTGTTTTTAGAGCCCTGAGATGTCTCTTGTGCATTTTGTTCTTGACCTTCAGTTCAATAGGAAGGCAAAAAGGACAGGAGTTGAGTATTTCTAGTCCCTCAAGCCAGTTGGTTTTTGATGAAACTCCAGCCAAGTTGGGTTCTGGTTAACTAGTTTCTCCCAAGAGCAGACCACATAAAGAGAGCACTTTGGAATGTTTCCAAGTGAGTTTCCTTTCCCTTCAATTGTCAGAAACACACAGAGAATTTTCTTTGTGTTGATGGTGAGAACTGGTTTGAGTTCACAAAAGCACAGGTCCCCTGGAGTCTTTCATTCCAAGTAGTTACTGGGCTTCCGGGAATCTGTCAAGTACAGGTCAGGTTTCGGTAACCCAGATCGGCTGCTGCAGGGTGTGGTGCTCAGTATTTGCTTCTCTGTGTTAAGACCCACCCGCCTCTCTTATCTTAGAGGAATGGCTTGCACTGTGGCCTCATTTCCTTATGAATATAAAAAGGACAGTTGATTGTTTCAGTTTGTCTGTCTCTGTCTCTCTGTCTGTGTGTGTGTGTGTGTGGGGGGGGGGGGGTTGATGTAGGATGTTTTCCTTAGTCATTCTTCGTCTTATTCTGAAGACATGGTCTCTCACCAATTTGACTGGGCTGGCTGGCCAGCAGGCTCCAGGGACCCGTCAGTCTCTGCCTCCTCAGCACTGGGAATATGGCTGCTGGCCACTATGCTTGGCTTTTTATGTGAGTGTTGGGACTCTTCATGCTTGCACAGTAAACCTTTGCCTTACCAACCGAGTCACCCCAGCCCTCCGTTTGCTCATTTGCTGTCAGGATGGGGAGGCAATTTTCAAGCTTCTTACACACCGACCAGTAGGGCAGCCGTTAAGTGCCATTTCTTCCAGATTTAACACTCAGCCCTTCCCCTCCTCATGTACTTCTCTGTGGCTTCCTCTCAACAAATAATAGCCATTCGGGTCTGAAAGGTTGGAGCAAAGGCCCCGTGGAACCTTTCTAACCATTTCCAGCACTAGCGCTCTGAACTGAGCAGAATGTGGAGCGGGCAGACTGTGCCCCCAGGCAGAGTCCAGCCGCCCACCAAGCCAGATTTTATGACTTGATTAGCTGTCACCTGAGCTGAGCGTGCCTTTAGACAGAAGTCCTCTTGGCACACTGATTTTGAGCACTGAGGGAGACTAAATAGCTAGCTTTTCAAGCCCTCATCCACAGACTCATATAAAAAGACCCCAGAACCTCCCAGCAGGCCTCCCAAAGTTCCCACTGTGGCTTCTTCGGCAGTGAGGGGTGTGTGAGCTACTAAGGGATATTTGTGCAGGAGTGCTTTATTTACTGTCGAAACTTTCCCCACAGGATGCAAAGGTCAGATTCAGAGCAGCAGTAGCCTAGGTTAACATGGTATTGTGTGCACTTTCTCTGGGGGAGACTCAAACAAATGCCTACTCACCCCAAAGAGTGCACCAAGAATAGACCAAAGTGTGATTCCATCAAAGCCTGACTTGGCTAACCACTGAGCTTACTGGGTTCATGTACAGAGCACAGGTGGTGGGGAACTTACTTATAGGAATGTGGGTGGCCCTCTGATAGCCACACCATGGAAAGCCTCACCAGCACAGATTATCACTTTCCATAGTGGAATGGATGGACTTCCCCCTTCAGTCAACTTTCTGCAGTCTATACACTTTACACCTCCTGAGACCAGGAAACTACGGCAGCCTGGGCAGATTTACATACAAATCTGCCCATACAAATACATACAAATCAGAAGCAGGTGTAGAAGGCATGGCTGGAAACTCCTGTGAGCCTCGATGCCCTTCCAGGAGAGAATGCCCACAGGACCCATTTTGAGAGTTTCTTGATGGTAGGTACAGCTGCTCTGAACACAGCCATGGCTGTTATGGTTGGAGGACACGTTCTGAAGACAAAATTAGTGACTCAGTTCAGCAAAGTATCTAACTATGAACCCAAGCAGGAGGCAAAAGCTCTAAAAGTCGTTTAGAAAAGTGTAGGCTGCCAACCTTATACGGCTGAATAAAACAGCACCGCAGAGTTGACACGGCTGACTAAAACAACGCTGCGTCGCTTCAACTCTGCGGGCCAAGGGCGCACATTAGCGCCAGCTGCTCTAAGGCGGCAATCCAAGATGGCGCCTGCCTAGGCTCTGGTAGGAACTACCAGAGGCCTGCGCATGAGCAGTTCAATTTGGCTCCAGCCCCCCCCCAACGGGGCATGCAAATGAGGTACCACTAGGGTACCACGAACCTGACCAATCACCCCTCCCGGGCGGGGTATGCTAATGAGTATGCTAATGAGGCATTGCAAATTGACCAATCAGACACCTCCATGCGCTTTGCCACGCCCAGGGCTGGGGGGTATATAAGCAGCCCATTCTGGGCATTCGAGGCAGTCTCTCCCCAGAAATCTAAAAGAGCGCTTCCACAATAAAGGCTGTTGAGAAGGATCCGAAGGATCCGGTTTGTCGCGTCTTCCTTGCTGGACAAGCGGGGCGTGACAGAAAAGAGTGTTATTTTCTGGGGCTGAGAGGTGGATAAGTGTGCTCTGTAAGAACCAACTCAGACAGCTGCCTCTGACTCCATACACATGCACACACACACAGACACAGACTGACACACACACATACAAACACACATATCATACACATGCCATACACATACCACATACAAACACATCACACACACATACATACATACACATACTAACACATACACCACATATACACACAAACACACACCCTACACATACACACACAAACACATATATACACACATACATGCACACACCACACACATACACACACCACAGTAAATAAATAAATAAATATGTAAAATATTAAAACGAAGAAATATTATTCTGTCTGACTTACAAATCTATGTAGTTTTCCTGGGGAAGACCATGGCGTATGGAGAAGCCCATTCCACAGTCCATCATTCTAGTGTCAAACGGTTCCTCCTTCTTTCTTTTCACGTCTTCTATCTATATGTATGTTTGCTTGTGCATGTTTGCTCATCTATGGGGTGCACATGTATGTATTGAGGTACACACATATGTGTGTATATGTACATGTAAAGCCTGAGGTTGACATTTGAAATCTTCCTTGGTTGCTCTCCACCTTTTCCAGTGAGGCAGGATCTCCAGTTGAACCCATACTCACTGATTCTACTAGTCTGAGCAGCCATTTTGCTCTAAGGATTATGGGTGGCTGCTATGCCTGACTTTCATATGGATTCTGTAGATCTGGGTTCTGTTCTTTGTGCTCACACTGCAAGTACGTTAGCAACCAAGCCATCTCCCCAGCTACTATGTATTACTTTTTTCTTAACAGAGAGTTTATGGAGTCCAGACAGGGTTTGAACTTGTGATTCTCCTTTCTCAGATGTGTCACCATGTCTGACTTAAAAAATTGTTGAAATTACATAAACAATATGTATGTATTGTAAAAATAATAAAATGATAGAAAACTCTGACAAGTATGAAGAACTAGGCATTGCTAGTAGTTCCTCTATCCAGAATAACCATGACTAACACAGCACTGCCTCACGAGCATGTGACGTATGTGAATTTCCACAGTGGGAATACACATTCAGCTTTGAATCATGCTCTAAAAATACCCAGTTCCACAGCATTTGTTATGTTCTGCAGCATTTCCCAATGCCCTTGGTGCTATTGGTGATTAGTGTCTATGACATTTGCATTGATGTGACCCCAACGCTAGGAACTTAAAGAAAGGGGTTAGGTGTTTTGTGTCCTAGCTTCAGAGGTGCCAGTCCATCATGGCAGAACAGAGTGACTTACATCGTGGAGGTCAGGAAGAAGCGCCAGGGGACACAGGGATACAGGAAGAAGCCAGGAAAGACACAGCTCCTAAGGACACACTGGTTGATCTGCTTCCACTCATTAGGCCTCACCTTCTACTGTCAGTTCTTCCAATAATGTCCTCATATTGTGAATCCATCAAAAGGATTATTTCATCCCTAATGTTAGAGCACTGTTGGTTTGTTTCCCAACACTCCCTCACAGAAAGACCCAAGAGTGTGCTTTACCATGTGTCCCCGTTCCCAATCCAGCCAAGTTGATCATGAAGACTGGCTCTCACTGATGCTCACCGTAGAACATTCTGTTGTGGACATCACACCGTGTATTGCAGACACATCTCATCATTGCACTTTGGCTATATTGATAGATATACACAGTGATATCTCTGTGTAGAGATCCCATATGGATATGTGGTTATTTCCACATAGTCTTTCACTTTGCCTTGGCCACAATCATTTTCAAGCAGAGGTAAATGCCCTTAGAAGGTGTGTCAAAGAGTGAATAATCTGTAACTTGAAAATATTCAAAAGTAACACTTTAAAAAGTTTAGCTTTCATTAGGATGTTTAATGGTTATGGAACTCTATAATGAATTGTAGAGTTTTGTTTTTCTGAAGAAGGAATGAGTTAGAAACTCATTACTTTGAAAATATTTATTGAGCACTTACTATATGTGAGGCTGTGCATAAGCCCTGGGGACCCAGCTATGAGCAAGACTGGATGAAAGTCACATTAACCAGTCTACATATAACATTTAAAAATCTTTAGATGGTGTCTTAGCATTTCCATTGCTGTGAAGAGACACCATGACCAAGGCAACTCTTTAAAGGAAAACATTTAATTGGGGCTGGTTTACAGTTCAGATGTTCAGGCCATTATCATCATGGTGGAAAGCATGGCAGTGTACAAGCAGACATGGTACTGGAAGAACTGAGAGTTTTACATCTTGATCTGAAGGCACCCAGGAGGAAACTGTCTTCTACAGGCAGCCAGGGAGAGGCTCTCTCTTCTACCCTGGGTGGAATTTTAGCATAGAATTTCAAAGCCCACCTTTGCAGTGACAGACTTCCTCCAACATAGCCACACCTATTCTAAAAAGGCCACACCTCCATGGGGCCAAACATATACAAACCACTGCAGATGGGCTGTAAAGATCTTTCATTTTTTTTCCTTTTTTATTGGTCATTTTTTGGAGGCAGCAAATCACACTCATGCTTGGAGTATGAGTGATGTAAACATGTATAATATACCTGGTCTTGGGTAACATTAACTGCCTTCTTTCTTCTGATGCCCTCCAAACATTGCTTTCATTCACTTGCTGGCTGTGTTGGACCACACACCCCCTCCAGAGATGTTGTAGGCATCCTATAGCTGCTGACCAAGCTTCTCTGTAACTAGGATCTTGGCATTGTTTACCACCAGACTCTGTTAAACTAAAACCAATATGACTTGACCCGGAGGATCGATAATTTTATAGACCGAAAGTTTGGTATGCCTCTATGAACTGGGTGGTAGGCTTCCTGTCATTCTCTTTGAAACCACAGTGGAAATGTGGGGACTATTCAGTAACATTTTACATCACTATTAACTCTTTATCCCACCAAAGTCTCAGAGATGCTGCCGTCCACGCTCAAGAGCCATTCTTGTGCTGTGAACAATTTCTCCTGACCTTGAAAAAGGCGGTCCATCTGCTAGAGGGTGAAAAGGTGGCTCACGGGATGGAACCGTGGGAAGGAGGAGGAACCCTGTCTCCATTCCTCCTCCTCACAGAACTCCTGGAAACAAAAAGAAGATTATTTAAGGATGTAAAGTTATTCCTGTGAATCTTTTCTTTACTACAAACACCAAAGCTGTCCATTTTCTCAGAAGGGAGCCCGGCTCTTCTGCACACCATCTCCCAGCGTGTCAGCTGCTAATCCCGCTTGATGCCAGGTGGCTCTGCATAGGTTCCTATGGCAAGCTGGGGCTTATTTTGTAGAAGTTCTAGGTGGTACTGACATCCTATAGCTTTAATAAGGCAATGTTCCTGAAAACCAAAACTTTAAAAAATATCTCCTTCTGACCCAAAGGAGGTTAAAATGGAGACATGTTCAGAGAACCTTCTAGAATGCTGAGCTGAGAGATAGGTGTGGAATGCTACTCAATACAGTTCCTCTCTCTGGGGTGAACCACAAATTTTAAATTCTTTTTGGCAGCCAATTATAATACCGTGTTTCCTAAAGTAAATCTAACAGCACACAAAGGAGAAAATTCTTAGCTAAGTTTCTTCTGACTACTTAAGAGAGTATTTGAAACATTGATTTCTGACTATTTTTGATAGACCATAGCCACCTGATAACCCTCCAAAGGCAGATTTACTGTTAGTCAGACATTTTTTTTTTCCAATTCAAGCAAGCAAGGTTGAGCCTGCACATAACAGTAATGGAAGACGAGGCAGGGGGATTTATAAACCTAAGTAAAAGGAGGGAATTCTCAAATTCAGACCCATAAACTGGCTCTTAGAGCTCCGGTTGTTGGAGGAGCTGTAAATCAAAGACGTTTTGGGTGAGAGTTCACCCTCCTGCCCCCCAATCAGGTGAGTCCAGCCAGCAATTTCACTTACAATAAGAAATACAAGTGTAATTGGAATTATATGACTACATATAAATCAAGATTTATGAAAAATCTGTCCAAGAAACTATAGACTTTAAGACCCAGTGGCAGAAATAGAGAGAGAATAATAACCATGGAATTGTTTCACTAATAAATCACAAAGTACTCAAGACAGTCTCTGTAATTTAAAATGTGTTAGGTTTTGGAATTATCAAAAAGGAAACTGGGGGGAAAATGTATCATAAAGGTAGTCCGTTAAAATTAGGCACAGTCTACGTGTGGCTACGATAAAGTTGGTTCCCTATGGTTTTATTGAAATACTATTTTTAATTGAGAGCCAGTTAGTGTGCCCTGGTATCGGTCACTTTTATTCTCACCCGGGCTTTTCAGAGGACATAACATGGGTGTTTAATCCCATTAACAACATAAACCAGAGTGACACCGCCACCCCACCCCCACCCCATGTGCTACAAGGGGTGAGCAGCTGGGTGTCCCGCAAGCCCTGCGAGGACAAGGAGAAGCTCTTCAGCCTGGGGCATGTGGCACTTGGCTTGTAGTACAGGGCATAGAGCAGGGCTGCTGTGTGGTAGCATTGCACACCAGGCTGGGGAGATTTGTGGAATTTTCATGTTTTGGGCCTTCAAACCACAAGGCCTTACTTTCCGTGCATGTGTGAGACTTGAAGAGGTGTAGGGGTTCAGAAATGGAAAGACTAAGTAGGCAAAGAAGACAGGAACGCTTTCCAGAGAACCTCCAAATGGCTGCTGCAGGGAGGCAATGGGATCTCCAGCACAAGGCAATGTCTTCAGCTGGTCTCCTTCAGGGTTGAGTGACGGCCAAGGGGAGCTAATGGTCTCCTGTTACCAGCTGTAAACGTACTGCTGTGTGGTTTCTCTAAATATTTGACATGTGTGGCGTGAGTAGGGAATAGCGGTCAGGTCAGAATTACTCATTTGTTACTGAGTGAGTAGAAGATTTAGTGTCGGCTGATGCTGTGAACTTGAACCAGTCTGTGATGGCAGAGAAACATCGCTGACACAGGAGGCTCAAGGCGTCTTGTGTGGCTTAGTAAGAAGAGGCTCTGCTTTGCCTTCCTAGCGACTCCTCAAACCAGCTCCACCTCTGCTACCTACAGATATACATATATATATATATATTTAAATTTTATTTTATGAGTATAAATATCTTGCCTGTATGTATGTACGCATACTCTGTGCATGCCTGGTACCCTTGGAGGTTAGGACTTGGGCATTGGATCTGCTGCATCTGGAGGTATAGTTGTGAACCACCATATGGGTGCTAGAAACTGAACCTGGGTCCTCTACAAGAGCAGGCAGTTCTCTAAAGAGTGGAGCCATCTCTCCAGCCCCTACCTGCAGCTCTTTAAAGGCCCACACCCTGGTCCATAGGCCTTTCCAGTGACTTGCCTCTGCACTGTGGCTTGCTGAGGAGTCCAGGGCCTCTTACTGGGACAACTTCATTAGTTAAGCAGATGCTCATGGGACACCTCTAAGTACTCCCTTAAGTGTTGGGGGGCTGTAAGAAGGTGACAGCTAAGGTCACACAGCCGTTTTCAGAGAGTCTGGGATGCAGCTGAGGACGCAGCAGCTAGAGATGTGAGCAGCTATTGTCATTTGTGCTTCGATCCCTTCCCAGAGGGGATGGAGGAAGCTCAGAATAAATGATAATGACACATGGAGCCAAGAGCTGAAAGACAACAGCCATGTAATTAAGGGGGACAGTGGTGGAATAATTACACGCAGAAACCCAAGGCCAAGGCGAGCCACTCCCATTGAACAGGAACAGCCAGGGAACAGAACAAGAATAACCTGGGGCAGACGAAAATGAAACAGTAAATTACACCGTGTCAGCCCTACAAGTTCAAGGTAGAAGTTCAAGGTGGAGTTTGATGTTGATTTGCCTTACAGGCAAAGCAAGGCTGTGCGTAGGCTCCTCCTCACCATCCCCAGCCTTGGTGTCTTAGTCTAGAAAACAAAGAGAACACATCTTGTGACGTCATCTATCTATATGTGTGTGTTTCCAGATTCCCAGGATGCCCTGACCAGTGGCAGGCCTCGTGGCTCGAGTTTCTCCCAGGCTACAGAAGACCTGACCTAGTCAGGGATTTCAAGGGAAAAAGTTCCTTCAAAGTTGGAAGGAGGGGACAAGATGACATGGTGGGCAGGGGAAATGACTGAGAAAGGAAAGGGGGTGGGGAATTGCTGTCTAAAAGCACATTTGCCGTCTGGATTCAAATGCAAGTCATACTTGCAACCCCAGCCCTCAGGAGGCAGAAGGCAGGACAATTGCCTTGAGTTTGAGACCAGTCTGTTCTGTCTATCAAGTTCCAGGCCAGCTAAGGCTGTGTACATAGTGAAACCCTGCCTCAGACAGAGAGATGAAAGGAAAAAAGGAATACAAACCATGGCTTGAGGATTTCTGAAAGTTATGTATTAACCTTGAGAGCCAAGGAACATAGAAGACAATACCTCACGGAGGCTGTGTTTGGTAAGTAGCTGACGCCTCTGCACTTCTTTGATCCTGACTCTGAGAGCCAAGGATTGAGCACTGGAGGTAGTTAGTACCTTGCAGATGCTATGTTTGCATGAGTGGATGAAGCGTCTCTCAGCATCTTAGATCTCTGCAGGCGAGCAAAAAGATGCAAAAGCCTTGGACATTTGGGATTCTGGCTCATTGCTTTCAGAACTGCCCTTGGGCAACCTACTCATTTTCTTGAATCTCAAATTTATCATCCATAAAGTGGATTGTTTGAAGAGATATGAGCTAACGCTTTGCACATAAAGCCCTTGGCATGGAGCAAGCCCAAAGCAGGCCTGCAGGAAATGCGGGCTCCCTCCCCTTCTCCCTACTTTCTGATGACTAATGAGCACAGAAGACAACTCACCCCTTTTGGACTAGCCCACTGCAAAGGCAAAGGCCCCCTAACTTCCTTCCACCCAGTTCTTCTCCAGCACCTGCAACAAGCTGTTTCCTTGGCAGAAACCTGCCTTTCCTTAGGTCTTTCTTTGCTTTTCCTGTTTGCTCCTTCAGAAACAGCTTTTTTTGTTTCTGTTTTCATTTATTTACTTTTAAATTTTTTATTAATTATTTGGGAATTTATACAGCATATTTTGATAATAGTCAACCCCAGCCCCTTTCCTTTAACTCCTCCCAGATGCCCCGCCTCCCTAACCTGTCTGCTTTTGGGTGTGGGGCCATTCATTCTTGAATAGTTGACCTATCAGGAGCCACAGCCTTCCTCTCTTCCTGACTCTCCCCCTTCCAGAAGCCTCTGGGTGTCCACAGCTTCTCAGGTGTTGGTGCCCAGAAGCCCCCCTCCCAGTTCAAGCTATAATCCTGACCAGCTTTGTCCTGTGCAGGCCGCCACAGACTGCTGTGGGTTCATGAGTGCAGCAGTCCTGTCATGTCCGGAGGAATTGTTTTGCTCTGATCCATTCTGACCTTTGGCTCTCTCAGTCTTTCTACCTCTTCTGTGATGGTCTCTGACAGCACAGCTCCTTATGTACCTTCATGTATATAGTCTCAGGCACAAAAGTACAGCAGATGCCACACAGAGCAAACCCTCTCTTGTCTGCCATCCCCAACCCCACTACCCCCATGACCACTACTTCATGACTCATTTCACTCTGCTTCTCTCTGATCTCCAGATGTAAGTCAGTCCTGAAGCCCGCCAACCTCCTTTCTTTCTGGTCACAGCATCCTACTCTTGTACTCCTCCATTACCCTCACACACAATTTCAATCCCAGTGCGAATGAATGCCTGACCCCAACCCTTTCTTCCCATGGTTCATTGCGGCAGGCTTTCTCACTGTTCTCTTTGCCTCCTTTCCCTATTATCTTGCATCCATCCACTAGCAGCCTGGCCCTGGGTGAAGCCACCCATTTGACTTCTATGCCACAGGTTAATGGTCATTGTTAAAACTGCATCATTGGCTGGGAGTGGTGGCTGGTGCCTGAGATCCCAGTGTTTGGGGAGCTGGGAAGAAGGTCTGGCACAAGTGTAAGGGAGCCTGGACTACATAGGAAGATCCGATAACAGTCAGGGTTCTCCAGAGGAACAGAATTTATAGGATGGATATTCATATGTAATATAATATTCCTATGTAATGAAAAAAAATGTATTAGACTGGTCCAGCTAGTCCAACAATGGCTGCCTACCAACAGAAAATCCAAGAATCTAGTGTTTAGTCCATGAGGCTAGATGTTTCAGCTGGTTTTCAATATGCACCAGAATTCCAAAGAAATAGCTTCTAATGCCAGTGAAGGGATGAACTTGGAGTGAGAGCAAGCAGGCAAAGAGCAAACCTTTCTTCTTCCTTGCCTTTATATAGTGGCCCAAATTAAAGATGGCTGTAAAGGTGGGTCTTCCCACCTCAAATGATTTAGTTAAGAAAAAAAATCTCTCACAGGTGTACCCAGCCACTTGGGTTTTAGTTAATTCCAGATGTAGTCAAGTTGACCATCAAGAATAGTGATCGCAGACTCTATGAAGAAGCCAACTAACCAAGCAAGCAACAAATTAAACCAAACACATTTTAAATAAAGAAGAAAATCTCATCCTTATACAAACAATGTGTCCCAGCTTCCCAAGGTGTTCATCAGAGTGTCTTCCATGTGCTCAGGATTTCTCCCTGTCCAGATTTCCACCTTTGAACCCCTCTTCTGTGTTTGTATTCGTACCTTCCAGCTCTCTGAATGCTGGGCCTCCTTCAGTAATGGCAGTTAACACAGAAACTCACAACTGGTCAAAGTGCAAAGTGGGGTGTGTGTGTGTGTGTGTGTGTGTGTGTGTGTGTGTGTGTGTGTGATGGTATCCAGAGCCAGCTTGGCAAACCGGTTCCAAACTCAGGAATGTCACACATAGGTGACATCCGTTGCCATGACAACCCTGCATGCCTTTTTGGAGCGACTCCATCACATTCACCTGGGAACCGCCTATGTCCCAGCCTAGATAAAAGGCGAAAATTTCCCCACCTTCGACCCTTTTTCCCTTGTCTTTTCTCTCTCTCCTTTGTCCCTGTCCTTTCTAATAAAACGTCTACCACATAGAACTGCTTTGGCCTGGTGTGGTCTATTTGGACGTAAGCTGCCATCCCAAACACAACAGAGTGCTAAATCAATATGAGACATTTATATTACACACACTCACCCAGATACACACACACTCAGGGATCACGGTGTGAAGGGTGCAAAACAATTGTAAAAGCAAGAGGTTGGGGAGAACCAGGATGGAAGTGTCTTTTAGACATGACAGGACTTCAGCACCAATGACCTAACAACAGTGGTGATTGTCTGCACAAAACCTGCACAAGATGAAGTCTGGAATGGAGCAGAAAGGGGTTCACAAGTTCCCACCCCTAGATATGGACGGTTGATGACTTCCTGGGAGGGAGGGTCAGTTTTCTTTAAGGTTGTGGCTCCTGGTAGGTCAACCTACCTCCAGTGGACACCACACATCCAGGAGTTCTTGGGCACCAGACTGGACTCAGTGGGTTATATGAGAGGAAAAAGACATGAGGTTGGAAGGCTAGAGAAGTGGGGTGCATCTGTGAGAAATGGAGGTGAATATGATTAAAGTATATTCTATGAAATTCTCAAAGAGTTAATGAAAATATTTTAAAGACTTAAGACTTTCAAACTTCCAGAATATCATAAAGAAGAAAGTCTTTGTGACCTTGGGTTGGGCAAAGATTGCTTTAGCTCTGACAAAATGAAATAGGAAGAAAATGTATGCTTTGCAAAGGGATATATTTGAAAATTATGTTTCATCCATATTAAAACTTTCTATATGTCAAAGGGCTTGATTGGGAAAATGAACCCCAGCTGTGGTGATACACACTCAGCACACTCAAGGATGAAAAGGAAGATCACAGATTCAAAGCCGAACTGGACTACAGAGCAAGATCCTGTCTCTGGGGGAAACCTACCAACAAAGTCACAAAACAAAAGCAGGTGCAAGAAACAAAGAGTGGTTGAGAAGAATATTTCTAAATAGCATTTGGCAAAAAATATAGCCAGATTAATAAGCTTTCAACTTCCAAATAGGAAGACAAACAGCCCAATTTGAAAACGTGCAAATGGTTTGAGCCTACATTCCATTAAAGAAGATATATGGATGGTCAGGAAGTACAGGGAAACTTGCTTCTCCTCATTCGTCATTAGGAAAGCGCACATTAGGTCACAATGAGGTATGTTTACTTAATCTGCAGGCGAGCCATCATCAGAACCACACACAATGCCAACTTCAAGTGGTGATGGGTACATGGAATAGCTCTACTACTTTGAAAAATAGCTTGCAGCATTCCTAAGAAATTAGTTCTGTGCAGGGAATGGTGGCCCATGCCTGTAGTTCTAGCATTAGGGAGTAGGGGCAGTCAGATCCGTATGAGTTCCAGGGCAGACCCTGTCTCAAACAACAACAAAAGTTCACTTTATTGTGGAATCCAGAAATTATCCTTCTAGAATTCTACTAAAGAGAAGCAAAGATCTGAATGCAGGGACATCGAGGTGCAGCAATTCCGGTTTCTCACATTATGTGGCAGTCTGTCCTTGTGACTTCTACAGCGTGGCAACATCAGAATAACTCAGGTTTTTTGTTCTGGTTTGGTTTGGTTTTTTTATTTGCTTGTTGTTTTTTTAACACGTTGACTCAGCTCCAAAGGCAAAGGGGCGGGGGGGGGGGGGAGCCAGAGCAAGAGATAGGAACAGGGAGAAGGGAGACAGGTGCATGGATAAAAAGAAGACACAGAAACAGAAGAGATACAGCGAGAGAGAGAAGGAGGAAGGAAAGGAGAAAAAGAGAGAGAAACTATATCATCTTCTATGGTCTAGCCTTGGAAAATATGCAGTGTCAATTCTATTGTAGTCTATTGTTTGAAACAATAACAAGGCACCCCCAGGACCTTCATCTCACAAAAAAGACTACAATGTCACCTTATGAGAACAGCTTGTGTAATGAGGTGTGTGTGTGTGTGTGTGTGTGTGTGTGAAAGTACAACTTTCCATAACTATTTTTGACTCTTTTCTTTCTTCAAAGTTCCAGTCATCTCATGTCCATCCTTGTTCTCCACATGTGACCTCCTTGGCAGTCACGGCAGGAAACTGAAGCAGCCAGAAGAGAACTCCTACCAGCTCTTCCTATGGCATCTCCCCAGTGACCTGCTACCTCTGCTCACTTATCCGTCCCCTAACCTTCCAGAAACAGAGTATGCTACTCCACGCTCTCAGCCAAAGACAGCTCTGTACCCCAGATTCCACCTCTCTTATCTGCCAGGAGTGTGCTGTTCCAGGGCTTACCCGGCACCACTGATACTCTTTCTGCAGCTCTGCTCCTTTCAACATACAGAAGTGCTCTCTCCCCCTCCCCCTTCTCCTCTTCCTCCTCCTTCTCTTCCTCTTCCTTCTCCTCTTCCTCCTCATCCACCATCCACCACCATCTTTTCCTCCCCTCTCTTTCTCCTCTTAAAGAAGCTCTTCTGTTAGCCCCTACCTAGCCTGATTTAAAATAAGACCCTGATTTAAAACTAACAACCCACTTCCATTGACAATGATAAACTGGCCACTAGTATATGATAACAAACTGCTTAAATGACTACTTGCATCTAACTGAATCATGCAGGTAATAGCTAACCTTCATTGTCAACTGATGGATTTGGAATCCCTTGGGAGACACACTTCAGGACACATGTGTGAGAACATTTTCTGAGACTTAACTGTAGAGGGAAAAACTACCCCAGATGTGAACATCCCGTGAGTTTGGGATCCTGAGCTGAGTAAAAAGGGATAAAGGTGTGTGATGACTCAAGTCCTTGCATGTCAGTTTGACTGTGTCTGGAATTAACTAAAAACCAAGCGATTGGGCACACCTATGAGATTGGGTTGTTTGTTTGATTGTGTTGTATTGTTTTGTGTTTTGGTTGGATTATTTGAGGTAGAAGACCCACCTTATTTCTGAATCATTTGAGGTCAGAAGAAACGTACCAAAATCTGGGCCATACCTTCTGGTGGCAGCCCAAATAAAAGAACATGGAAAGAAGGAAGCCTTTGCTTTTTGCCTGCTTGCCCACACTCTCACTGGCAAGTTCATCTGTCTTGTTCCTGGACCATTCCTTTGCTGGTGTTAGAACCTATTTCCCTGGGATTCTAGTGTAGACTGAAGACTGGCAGCTCTCTGGGACTTGGGACTAGAGACTGGGACTGCTGAACCATCCAGTCTTACAGACTGAACAACTACCAGGTCCTTGGCCCTTCTGTTAGGAGACAGCCATTGTTGGAATGCTTGCACCACAGCCTGTATAAGCCACTCTATTAAATTCCCTTTCAATATATTTGATTCAGTATGTATCAATTCATTCTATCAGTTCTGTTCCTTTAGAGAACCCTGACTAGTAATACAAAGAGAAAGTAATTTAAACTCCTAAAGTGCATCCATTGCAAGGGATTGCCGATTTCCAGGAGAGCTTCCCCAACTATAAACCATGTCCCAGGACACAACAGTCCCTGGTGTAGATAAGACACCCAATGATGTCTCCCCTGGTTTCAAGGCTTTCAGTAGCATCTTCCTGCTGATGACCGAGTTGTAACTCTCTCTGTTTCTTGATGGTAGATACAATGTGTCAAGCTCCCTCACTCTCCTACTGTCATAGCTAACGTCACTCTTCCTACCTCATAGGTTTTTTTTTTTTTTTTTTTTTTTTTTTTCAGGGTTTCTCTGTATAGCCTTGGCTGTCCTGGAGCTCACTCTGTAGACCAGGCTGGCCTCAAACTCAGAAATCCGCCTGCCTCTGCCTCCCAAGTGCTGGGATTAAAGGCGTGCAGCACCACTGCCTGGAGCCTGCCTCATAGTTTATGTGGTGGTGGATCATACCCTCATATTGTGAGCCAAGATAAACTTTTCCTTAAGTTGATTTTGTCAGGTATTTTGTCACAGTGATGAAAAGCGTAACCAATATGGAAAGTTGGTACCAGGAACGGGGCTGTTGTTGTGAGAAAGCTTTGGAAATGGTTTGTGGGAGAAACACGAAGGGATGTGGAGCTACAGGCTAGAGAAGCCCAGATTGCTGTAATCTGGGATTAGTGGTCCATTTGGTGGGATTTCAGTATGCTAAAACTTACGTGTCTGGAGATACAGCTTATGAAGATTCAGGAGAAACAAGGACACTATTGAGAAGTGGGCCAAAGGCCATTTGTGCTGCATCATGACATAATCTGACTGAATTCTGTTTAGGTCCTGAAAAGCCTAGTGTGATGGAATTCAAAAGGAGATCTCCAGCCTGTGACGTGGTTGGTGCTCACTGCTCTGTTCAACTCTATAGTGAAAGAGAGTGGAGAGAGAACAACAAAAGAGTGCACTGGGACTTTGTTTGAGAACAACAAAACACTGGGAAAATGACAAGGTTGGGTTCCCTGAAAGGAAGCCACAAGAGGTCACTGTATGTAACTGTGCAGGTGAAGCCTGCAAAGGAGATGCCACACTGGGGGATGGTTGTCAAGGAAAGCTGCAAACATGGAGTAGAGTCTGACCAAGAGAAATGCTATGTGTACTTGTGCTTCTGATGGCTGAACTGGAGGGGCAGGGGCACCAAAGCCATTTGGAGTCCAGATGAACCAGTGTGATCCCTAGATGCCAGACATGGAGCTTCAGTCTTTATTCTCCTGATTTCCATCTTGCACTGGCCCAATCTTTCATTGCTGTGGCCTCCCCACCACTCCTCCATTTTGAAATGAGAAGATGTATTCTGTACCATTGTATAGTGGAAGCCTGTAACTTAAAAAAAAAAAAAAAAGTTTGTCTTAATTCTCAGCAGAGACTTAGCTTTTGAATAGCATTGAAATTGTTAAGACATGGGGGACTTTTAAGGATAAAGTAAATACATTTTATATCATGAAATGAATACAAGACTTTAGGGTCCAGGGTCTGAATGCTATGGTTAAAAGCGACTTGCTTGGATGTCTGATTGTCAGGGGATAGATATAATCTTTCTTTGTTTCTTTCACTGTGGACACAATGTAACCAGCTGCCTCATGCTTCTGTCATAGCTAGAACTGCTCTCAATGCTGCACCCTTCCCACTGTCATGGTCTAACCCGTCTAATTGTGAGTTAGAATAGACCATTCCTTCTTTAAGTTGTTTTTGTTGGGTTTTTCTCACAGCAATGAGAAAAGTTAACACAGTGCTGAGTGACAAGTGGCTGATGCAATGTAAGATTTTAGTATAAATAGAGGTTTTGAGGAGCTGGTTATTTCTGCACATACCGGAGAGTCTGAGTAAAGAAAGTGATGAGTCCAGTGCTCTCCAGCCTGGTGCAGGTGCAGGTGCAGGTGCAGGTGCAGGTGCAGGTGCAGGTGCAGGTGCAGGTGCAGGTGCAGGTGCAGGTGCAGGTGCAGGTGCAGGTGCAGGTGCAGGTGCAGGTGCAGGTGCAGGTGGAGGTGGAGGTGGAGGTGCAGGTGCAGGTGGAGGCGCAGGCGGAGGCGCAGGCGGAGGCGGAGGCGGAGGCGGAGGCGGAGGCGGAGGTGGAGGTGGAGGTGGAGGCAGATGCAGAGGTGCAGGTGCAGGTGATGAACATGAAACCTTCTAGGACCACTCTGAAAGAATTTTTACCAATTCCTTTTATAGGTACAGGGCCAAGACTCCAGAAGTCTAAACCCAAAGTAATGCTGAAGAGGGCCAATTTACAGTGCCAGAAGAATTTACATCTGTGAACATGAACTGTACACTTTCAATAAATGAACTGATTAAAATGTGATATGTCTTTAAATATCTGTTATTCAAAGTCGCTCACAACCTTAAAAGGTTTTATGAAAGAGTCAGGGCATTAATTGAGAAGATGAGGAATGCTGAAAATTGCAATGCAGTATGGGTAGTTCCTGATGAAACTGGAGTTTGCAAATCCTAAATTCTGCCAGACTGTCTTCATGGTGCAAGCCTTCCTTTTTCCTCTGAGTGAATTAGGCTCTCTACCCTCAGATTTTGTAATGATCTCTCCTAAAGGCAGTCCCTTACAAAGGACTGCTGATTTCCAGGAAAGCTTGTCATGAACCATGTCCCAGGACACCACAGTCACTGATGTTGATGAGACATCCACTGGTACTCCCCCTAGTTTCATCAGCATTTCTCTGCTGATGACCAAATTATAACTCAGACTTCTTTCCTGAATTCCAGACATGCACATTCAGTCACTTTAAAAATTTTTTTCACTTGGATACCCACTAGGCATCTTCAAATGAACAATGTCAAAAATGAGTAGTTTTTACTAGTCATGGTGGCTCACACTTGTAATCCCAACACTCAGGAGGCTAAAGGCAGAGGATCAATGTGATCAGGAGGCAAGTCTGGGCTACACAATGAGTTCCAAGACAGCCCAGGCTACTGAGTAAGACTCCCAGACTACAAACAAACAAACAAACAAACAGCAATTATGACAAAAATCAAAACCAAAACTCAGCTCCTCTAAACTTCATCCCTTTATGGTTTTTCCTTTTTCATACTTTAGTGACAGCTCCGTGACATTCTTGTCATCTCAGTCTTCTATGTTCACATCTCAAATTCTCTCAAACCTTGCTGATACCTCCAGACCTTGCCACTTCTCACCGACAGTAATGGCAGAATCCTGGCTTCTATGACACTTCCATCTGTGTTGCTGGCGTGGTCTCCAAACTAAAGCCTTACTTCTAGCTTTGGCCCTTTCACCTTTAACTCCAACACAGTTGACAGAAAGCCTGTTAAACACGCAAGCTGTGGTCTGTAGAGATGGCTCTGCTGGATAGCGCTGGCTGCCCTTCCTGAGGGCCTCCGTTCCATTCCGAGCACTCACAGGGCAGAGCACAACTGTCTGTGCTTTCCATTCCATGGATCTGATGCCCTCTTCTGGCCTTCTTGGGCACCGGGCATGCATGTGGTACACACACATACACGCAGGCAAAACCCTCATATATATAAAACAGTAAACATAAATACATCTTAAGAAGAAAAAATTGAAATGCAAGTAATAATATACACTTTGCCCAAAACCTCATACTGGCTCTCTGAGTCTCCTGGAGTGAAATCTGGAATTCTTACATTGGCACATGTAACTGTGGCCCACCTGTCCCTTGTCACTCTCCATCCCATAGCTTTCTTCTCTTTTGACCCATCACTTTACTCAGCCACACTTCCTGTGTGAGGGGATTATGTCACACCAGGACCTCTGTCAGAGAGCTCATTCCCCACACAGCCACAGGCCTGGCCTCTCAGTTACTGTCTCAGGAGGCTTGCCCTGGCACCCTACTTAAGTTTTACCTGGCATCCTCGGCTACTGTCTTTGCTTGTCCTCCACTACTGACCCTTGTTACCTGGGATCTGAGGATGTAGGAATAAAATAATTCCAAATCAGACTCTGTTGGAAGCTGGGAGAACATTTTAATTAGTGTTTGAAAGGAAAAATCACAGGGCAGGCAAGCTGGGTAATCTTGGTAACTGCTGGAAGAAGGAGATGAAGACAATGAAGGGAGAAAGACCCACCTCTTAAGTAAGGTCCAAGCAAGCAGGCTGCTCTGGCAGCTCTGGAGATCAGTGCGAGTCTGTGTGACAGGAGAGCATTAGAGACTGAGAAGGTCTAAATGGTCAGCTTATTAAGAAAGAGAAAACATTTCCAAGAATAGGAGTAGACTGGTGAGTGGAGGGGAAAGCCCCAAAACTCAGGGCTAGGAGGTGAAATACGGTTGTGGGATATTTCCAGAGCACCTGCCTGTTCCACATTTGTATGTCGTGGGCTTTCCTTGAGCATGCTCTGTTCATTAAACCAATGCCACATTAATAAAGGTTCCCAGTCTTTTTCTCTAACTGCTCTCACTAAGGGGCTTGTAATTATTCCTCCCACCTCCTTAGCATGTGTTTAAATCCAGGAGCCCTTGTGAGAGGTGAGCTCTTGGACAGGAGATTGACAAACCCAGCTGGGTTAAGTCTTAAGGGAGGAGACAAGAATCTGTTACGTAATCTTTGGGACAGAGAAGAGCATCACGCCTGGAGCAGAGTTAGAATTCAGATGCTGTTCCAGGAAACGGGAAGAATTAGCTTCTCCTTAGTGGGCCTCCACCTTCACCTTTTCACGGGGTGTTTTAGATCTTAAGAAGGGGGCAAAACGGATGCTTCCCTTTCTAGTGTTTCCAGGGTAGCAGAAGCTGGGGCCCAAAGTCAAGTATGAGGTATGGGTTTGTCCTCAATGGCCTCCGAGTCTACGAATTTCTGTTAGTTTTCTAACATTACACTCTCAAGAGTGAGACTGTAATATCATCTAAGATTTGGGCTTTGAGTCAATCTGCCCACTTCTGGCCAAGAACAAGTTCATAATTGCTTGTGGGGTTTTGTTGTTTTTGTTGTTGTTGTTATAGGGTGAGGAAGGTCTCTGCCCTAAAATCTAATTAGTTCTACATCCTGTTCTCATTGTCTTCAGTGTCTAAAACTATGCCTGGCACATAATAGGCCCTCTACAAGAAAAAGGTTAATGAGAAAACGAGAAACCACAAAGAAAAATAATACATAATTTACATCCTATGCAGTTACATTAGCTACTGCTGTAAACTGGTTGTCTCAGCCACAAAGCTGCGGTTGTTCCGAGTTTCCCCCCCCCCCTTTTTTTTTTCCTTTCTTTAACCTCACTGTGCAAATAACAAAGTCGATGGGTACCTACCTTACTTAGCTCACCCTTTGTCATTTTCTGTTGTTCTATTATTATTATAGAAAGTCCCAGACTGAATCCTGTCCTTTTCTTGCCCCTGCCCCTATTATTTAAACATTGCTACCAGGGTTTTGAAATCGCTAATCTGATCATGTCAACCCCCTGCTTAAAATTCTTCAGTGGCTCCAGGACTCTGTCAGGATAAAGTTTACAGCCTCACTCAGTACACAGCTCCCTTCTGGATCCTCCCTTCTGCCCCCCTCCTGTCTTTTCTGCTGAGAGTCATTCTTATACCTTTAGTTCCCACCAGATGGGCCACTGGAGATTTGAGGAGGAGTGAGCTATTTAAATGCCCTTGCTTTTGCATATGCAGTCCCTGTCGCCTGCCTTGACCTTTTTTCTCTCTTTCTCCTGGAGACCCTACTAATCACACTCCCTTGCACATCTCATCTCCAGCCTGACAGGCTCTAGAAGTTTCTCTTGACCCCTCAGTCTCAGGTAGATAATGCTTTCTGTCTGTGTCCTGTCAACCGCCCTTGATAGTTTACTCCTCTGCTTCTCTGACCAGTGGACATGAACCTGAAGGTAGAGGTGCTGCTGCCACGATGTCCTTTGACCTCTATGCCTGGCATCGAAGTGAGGCGTCGGAAATGTTTGCTGAATAAGTGACAGTTGTGTGAGTAAGCCTGTTCCCATCTTGAAGCTGTCTGGCCTCAGAGGAGAGGCAGGCTGGAAGCCAGGCAGAGAGACACCCATACAAGGGCCTCTCGAGCTGGACTTATCCTGGGGTTAGCAGGTGATCACTGCAGATAGCATGTGAAGGGCCTGGCCAATGGACTGCCACAGCACTGATGGGGGAAAGACTCTGCACTCCGCATGTCTGGCCTGGGAAAATATTTCTGACATTTTCCTTGTGTCTGTCCCTGTTGTCCCGCAGTAGTTCAAAAATATAATAGAAAAAACAAAAACAAAAACAAAAAAAACCCCTAAAAACCCCAAACTGCCTTAGATGTTCTAAAACAATCCAGAAAGCATGGTTTGCCTCTGTGACTGAGGTAGTATTAAAGGGTAGCATGTTCTTTCTGGTGATGGCAGCAAGGAGCTTTACCAAGGAGAGACAGAAGCATGCGTTCTGCCTTGGGTGGCTGAGGACCCCCTCTGGTTTCCCCTCTTCACACTCCTGTTTAAGAGAGTTTGTGTTGTCTAGAACAAGAAGACTGCCCTCTACACCTTCACAAACAGAAGGTAAAACTTACAGTGTGCAGTCCTCTCTCTAACAAATTCTCTTTCTTGAGCTCAAGTCTCAAAGCTTTTCACGTTTTCTGTTACAGAGGGCTCTCCATCCCGCACAGGTGCTTGCTTCCTAAGTGCTTGAAGGTGGAGGTTTCTGTTGGCTGTTCAGACATAGTGAGGCATTCTAATTGGTGGGCTGGGCTGGAGTGGGTGAGGGGTGACAGGTAGAGAATGAAGAGGGATGGGAAATCCCAGAAACCTCTTCTCCTCAGGCTCAGCACAAAGACACAACCACAGCGAGTCCATAAACACAGTGCTCATTTGTGAGGACTTCCTGCCTTTGAAATCAGCTGCTGTGTGGGAAAGGGACAAATGTTTAAGCAACAGTTGGAGTGTTTGTAATTACAACTCCCACTGATGAAAAGAAGATGCTAAAAAGACGGCAGCGGACCATTTGGCTCAGAGTGGAGTGTTAAGACTGTGGTAATAGAAAGCAATCTGTTCAGGAAGAGGTCTGGGAGGGCACGGAAAACAAAAACAAAACAAGCAAGTGAAGTGGGTAAGTGATGGAGAGAGGCAATAACAGCAACCTTATAATTGCTGTGAAAACGTCCACATTGCTAAATCTTGAAATGTATGTGAGATGCTGAAGATGAAGGAGAGGGCTGTCAGGACAGGATGAGCAAAGCGGAGTTGTTATGAGAGGAAAAAAAGTAGCAAAAAATAACACGTACTGAAAACGTTAACAGACACTCACCTGCCATTTTCTTTAGTGGGTACAGACCGAATCCATCCATATAGCTTCTTTCCTTCAAAAATGTCAGCCTCTCATAAATATTCATCTCCACGTAGCTAGGAGAGAGTGATTTTAGGCTTATAAAATTTTACTGCTGGACCATAGAGGTCTGCTCTTCCAACTGCTACCACTTACAGAGGTGGATACAGAGGTCCCAGAGATGGGACTTGTGAATGTCACATTCCTAGAGAGAACAGCCTGACTATCTTCCAATGATCTTCCCATGACATTGGTGTCAGGAAGATACCCTTTCACGTGAAATGTGTTAAACACTTGATGAAGCCGTTCTCTCTGTATCCACTGATGGAATCAATTATATTCAGTGGTGATAAAAGGTGGCCCTGAAGTCAGAAAGGCTCTTAAGATGTCTGCAGTGTTTGGCAGAACTACACTCTGTTCATTTGAAACTGCACTACATATCCGGGCGCAAGGTGAGAGGATCTGTGTTTCCAGGTACCCTGGTGCCAGGACCACAGCCCTAGTGTGGCATGAGAGTGTCAGGGAGAGTGAGGTCGGATGCAGCCTGTGGAAGAAAGCCGTTGGCAGAGAAACCCGACATACCAAGGCTAACATGTAAACTCACATGTGCAGCAAACAAACAAATACACAAAACAAAAACTATGAACCATATGGATTATCTACAAGGGACGCAGTCAGCTGGGCATGGTACCACATGGTCTACCGTTTTCCCTTCCTGCTCTGGCCTGCTTTTCCCTTTAAAAGTACACTCTCCCAATTAACCCTCTCTGCCCTTTCTGTATCCATGTGTTCTTGTTCAGTTTCTTGTTTTGGGACACAAGGACATGGAACTCCCTTCAAGGTGCCCACAGGACTTCCACACCTGCCTATAACGCTGGCAGTTCCTAGGCTTGAGATGGCACCTGTGTTGAGAGGAACCGGCTCTTTCCAAGCCAAGATAGAAAATCCATAATCCCAGTCTCCGGAGAAGGAAGGCAGTATCAAGTAAAGTCAAGAAGGTTGAAAAGAATCTCTTAGGATTTTGGATAACTCCAACCCACAGGAGAAGAAGATGTTCTGTGAGTCTGGCCACAGCTTTTGTCTTGTCGGAATCACCTGCACAGTTCTATAAGCAGGGGTTCCAGAACAAAGAACTTGGGGAGAGAGAGAAGCTCTTTTCTCTTGCTGGTGGAAGGGGCTTTCAGCCTACAGTGGGAGATGCAGGTACCACTGCTCAGTGCAGGTGGGGAGAGAACAAAGGCTACAGTGGCCCTGGAGATGGAACCTGTTGGGCCTGAGAGTCTGAGGTCTACTCAGAGTAAGCTAGCATACTGAATACCTACTATGTGCTGGGCACACTGCTGGATGCTTCATAGACAACCTCTCACCTAATCTTCATAGTAGCACCTCTGGGTGCTATCCCCATCTGCAGTTGAGGAAAGAAAGGCCTAGAGAGTCACCTGCCAAGATCTCAGGGGCTGGAACTGGCTCCCGGAGGGAGTCTAACACACCAGCTTCTAGTTGCACTTCAGTGAGCAAGAATGCAGAAAGCTCGCAAGTTTGAGAGAATCCTTGCAAACTGCTAAGCACTGCATCTGCTGGTCAAGGGTTTATCCCGTGGAGACAATGGCTACGATGGCTTTAGCATCATCACCTTGGAAGCACAAATCTTAGGTAAGATTGGAAGACGTGGGGAACTATGAGAAAGTCGGAGTGTGAAAGCTTCTGCAATAGGAGAGGCTGGAAAGATGGCTTGCTGGTTAAGAGTTCTCCCTGCTCTTGTAAAGGACCTGGGCTCAGTTTCCAGCACCTACATCAGGTGGCTTGCAATTGCTCACAACTGCCTGCAACTCCAATTCCAGCGATCTAGTGTCCTCCACGGGCACCTGCAACACACATGTGGTACACAAGACTCACACAGGCACGCACACACATACACAATAAACAAACAAAAAACAAATGTGTTACTGGTGTAGGGAGAGAAACCTATTTCTCTATGGTGACTGTGAGCCTGGAGGCATCACTGGAGAGTTGAGTGGTAAGACCTCCCAGAGGTGAAAGGTTGCTTCAGCTTAGGGTGACTCAATTTTTAACAGCATAAAGGGGAAGGCTGAGAGTTTGAGCAGGACTGAGCTCATGCAGGGGGCCAAAGGCAACCTGGGGGTGGGCGAGCAGAGTCTGGGATTTGGATTAGTGAAGGTCTAGATACAAAATTATTTCATCACTGCTTGCTTTAATCTAATACCTCTCAGTTTCTTATGTCCAGGGCTCAAGAGGTAACATCATTTACCAGAAAATGACGTCACTGTGAGAAAAAATATAGATATGGCCAGGGTCCAGACAAACTGAACTTTAACAGTCAGAAGAGTAACTAAACGTTAAACTCAGTTAATCCATTTACTAAGCCAGGCGTGGCCCTTTGAGACAGTCATTGAACAGTCCCAATCTGAAAAATCATGAGCACTTTGAAAGTCATTTTATGGCTGCATGTAAGAAAGAGGCCACGGTTTCATAGC